>NW_018164444.1:59376151-59377061 GCF_001263595.1 Phalaenopsis equestris | reverse complement strand
TAGGAGTTTTTGAGAACTGATCCAGTCTCCTTTTCGTTGTTTTAGATGGATCAGTGTCTCCTCTCTCTCACCCCATTTTTGTTCTTTTATTTCCTTGCTTCTTGGTTCGGTTTTTGATGCTTATGTTCGATGAATAGGTGTCCACGTATAGCCTTTTGATATACGTGAAACCATCAAGCAAGGTCGCAAGTAGTCGTTTTGGGGCGTACGGTGTTGATGATAAAGGCACACCGAAGTTAGAGCAAAAAGATGTCATATCCTATAACATCAAGATTCAAGCATTTGATGAATAATAGGATATGATATCATTTACCGACATAAGTCTAGCGGGAGTTGGCTCGAGCCTCCTTAGTCGGTTGGCGATCCTATGTCTGACAGTGTAATCGTCTTGTGGACAATAAACATTACTAAAATCTATTTCAAAATATAAAATACATTCTTCTTTATAAAATAAGATTTGATAATCTTTTTCAAGATTTATGTGTATGTCAAAAATATAAATTTTAAAATATGTTTTTAAAATACGTTGACCACCTGACGAATGTCTGTTTAGGCTGGGAAATAGCCTCCTAAGTGAGGTTCAAGACACCCTTCTAAACGAGTGGCGGGTTCTATACATTCGGGTGACCGAGTAGCCTTCGTGGATCTTCGAGAATAAATATAACTGAGTCTAGTCCCATACGAGTGTTTGCGGTCCCCCTCATCCGAATTTTGTTTCTTTGTTTTATCGAAGCTTTGGGACAGAGCACTCGTGTTACTTTTCCTTTCTTTTGGAAATTCCCCGGGAGTTTTGAGGATTTTCTTTTACTTGAGTCTTTTTCGTTGGTTTTCTCGATTTTCTCCGCTTTTCCTCTGGTTTCCTGGACGACGTTTCTTTCGGACTTTGCTTTTTGAAGTGCATTTAGGTTTG
>NW_018164444.1:59375186-59376122 GCF_001263595.1 Phalaenopsis equestris | reverse complement strand
GTACAGGTTTGCTTTACATTTTACAGCACTTAATTTTCCTGTTTCTACCTGCTACCGTACTGTAAAGCATGTTACACTTGTCCTGTTTCTACTTGCTACTGTTCTTCCTGTATAGCATGTCATATTACTCCCATTTCTACTTGTTATTGTTCTCTTTGTATAGCATGTTACAATTGTCCTGTTTCTACCTACTGTTCTTCATGTATAGCATGTTATACTGCTCATGTTTTGCCTACTACTGTTCCACGTGCATTATATTGTTTGTTCCTGCTTTGCACACTTTATACTTCAAGCATATTTCTTTTTTGCTTTTTTGTATAGGATGTTTAAAGGACTACAACCATAGGGCCGTTTGATTTAACACTATAATTGGCTATAATTGACCACCTTAGAAAACTTAAACTCGTCATGCCAGGGAGCTTGGAGTTAGCGCGGTGGGCAGCACGACCATCTTCAACAGCAGAACGTGTCTTCCCCAGCAAAACATTTCCTTTCTTAGAAATTAAACAACAATCCATAGGATTTTGAGGTTGTTGTACGATACGACGTAAACCCTCATATTTTCTAGGCAATTTGTGTGACCCTGTCACACAAATATAAGCCCTAACTAAATAAAATTGGCAGGATGAAACACTTTAATAATGTCTTCTTAAAGCTGAAGCCAAACCATAGGATAGACTGGGAACCTACTGAGGTTTGCCCCAGGATCTGTGGCTTCCCCTAGTTTCTCTTCATTTGGATTCCTTAACAATGTTCCAGATTTGAGTTTTTCCCCCTTCACATCTCTTTGTCCGATTTCGTTGTAAAGTTCTATCTTTTTGACCTCTTTGAAGATGATATTCTCTGATTTTTATCGAGAGTCTTCTTAGGTGACTTCAGTCATTTAAGATGTAATTAACTATAGAGGTTTGCCCTTATAGGAAGTTTTTCCGAACC
>NW_018164444.1:59374314-59374844 GCF_001263595.1 Phalaenopsis equestris | reverse complement strand
TATATACGTAAATTAAAACGTCCTTTCGAAGCGGGCGACGGGATTTCGATTCCGGCGACCGACAGCTTCTTACGGACGACCCCCCAAACAACCTTTCTTTCTTTTTTTGTGTCGACAACATGCAAGCTTTCATTTTATACTTTTATTTCCATGTAACTGTATGTTGAAGGCTATGGTCTTCTTTCTTTTCTCCTTGCTGAGTCGATTCACTGTTGAAAGGAAGATTGACTGTAGGGGGGTCAGGGCTTACTTGTGTTTCTCTGTTTTATGTTATTTCCCCTTGTTCAAAATGCATGTTGAGGGAAAATTTGTGTTGGGGGCTTATTTCTGTTTCCTTGCTTTCTGTTACTCTCCTATTCAAACTACATCTTGGACGACATTGGCATGCTTAATTTTCCATTATTAGATGCTTTCAAAAAAAAGAAAAGAAAGAAAGGGAGGTATCTTTGAAAGGAGTGACTCAGTTTGGCTCCTTGTGGTTGTCTTTCTTGTTCGAATACTGTTGACCTCAATTTTTCGTGAGGTCTAGT
>NW_018164444.1:59372959-59373297 GCF_001263595.1 Phalaenopsis equestris | reverse complement strand
CTCTAATGGAGTCCTAGATATTGATCCCATAGGGAGTAATATTAGAACTACGAACTAAGACTTTAGAAAAGCAATACTTTAATCACAACAATGGAATTTAATTTGCTTATCTTGCACTAATAGGCAATTGAAATAAACATGCGATTTAATAACTATTAAATAACTAAATATACTATTGAAGTTTTTAATGTGATAATCAATATATAAGAAAGCATCCTTCTCCTTGTCAAGAAGTTATAATGAATGGATAAAGTGAATTAGTTTAAATTATATTATGCCAAATAGGAGCATACCTATTATTTACCCTTTGGTACAGGCATAAAGAACATTGACTAATC
>NW_018164444.1:59371942-59372571 GCF_001263595.1 Phalaenopsis equestris | reverse complement strand
GAAAAGATCATCACAATTTCTTTAACATTTTCGTGGCTCAACCAATTCAAATCACTATTTCAAAAATCTCAAGACAAGGAGAAAGACAAAGAAAACTACTCAGATTTGATGGGGAAAACACAACAAAACTCAGTATTCATATATATAATCAAAGTCATACAAACTACAATAATAAATAAACTTATCTCTAATTTTTCCCCAAGAAAAATCTTCGAAGTTCCTCTAAATCTCTTCCTTTATTTACAGCACACAGAATTCCTCTTCGAAGCGGCAAGGAGGAAGAAATCTCTCACTTTCCCTCCACTCTTACAATCTCTCAAAAAATTCCTCACAATTTAGACTGTCTACACTTTTTCACACTTCAATTTGGAGCCTCCCCTCTCTATTTTCGGCCAAAGTCTTCTCTTTAAAGATGTGGATGAGTTTTCCCAAGAGTTGCCTAAGCATCTCTTCAAAATTTGTCCTCATCCAAAGCCTAGTGGGACATAACCGCCGAGCTCGCCCTCGACGGCCTCGAAGGCGCCGACGGGGGACCTTCTTAATGAATTAATTATGGAGTCTCGGCAAAATCTCGCCGTCGACGGGGTCGATGGCGCCGTCGGCTCCCCCGTTCCATTCTTCCCCTTTTG
>NW_018164444.1:59361628-59371862 GCF_001263595.1 Phalaenopsis equestris | reverse complement strand
AAAACATCAAAAATATCTTTTTTTAAAGTGCAATATCATCAAAAACAGTATAAAATAGGTATGAAAATCTTAACATATTTTTCTTTGGTCATTCAGGTCATCAAATATTGCAACGGATTAACTTTCAAAATAAGGGTAATTTTATGAGAAAGCATGTAATGCCTGAGCTTTTGGGTAGCAAAGATTAAAGCTAAACAATGTTTCTCAATAAACAGATACCTTATCTCCATCGGTATTAGATGATGACTCAAGTAGTAGAGTGCATTTTCTTTACCCTCGTCACTGACTTGGGCTAAGAGGGCTCTAAGAGAGTCATCTAAGGCTACGGTATAAAGAATTAAAGATTTTCACGGGATAGGGGCTGTCAAAACAGGAGGTGTCATTAAATATTTTTTAACGTCCTCAAAAGCCTGCTGGCATTTCTCTTCCCAAACAAATTTGGCGTCCTTTTTAACTAATGTCGGGAAGGGCTGACACCTACCTGAAAGATTAGAAACAAAGCGTCTCAAATATGCCAACTTTCCTTGGAAGGAATGTAGTTGTTTCAAGGTTTTGGGTGGAGGCATTTCTAAGATAGCTTTGATCTTATCTGGGTCAATCTTGATTCTACGATGACGAATAACGAATCCTAGAAATTTCCCAGAGGTAACACCGAAGCTGTACTTTAAGGGATTCATCTTAAGGTCATATTATTGTAATCGTTCGAACACAATCCACAAATCATACAAATAATCTATTTTTTGTTTACTTTTGATGACCAAGTCACCCACGTAGCATTCCACTTGGTTGTGAATGAGGTCGTGAAAGATCTTTGTAATAGCTTGTTGGTATGTTACTCCAGCGTTCTTCAACCCAAACGGCATCACTTTATAGCAAAAAATTCCAATCAGCGTTCTGAATGCTGTAAGTGCTGCATCCTCGGGAGCCATGTTGATTTGATTATATCCTGACGATCCTTCCATAAAAGAGAAAATTTTGTGTGTCGAAGCGATATCCACCATCATTTTTGGTATTGATAATGGAAATTCATCCTCTGAACAGGCATTATTCAAATCCTTGAAGTCGACACATACACGGATTTGTCCATTTTTCTTCTTGATAGACACAATGTCAGCTAACCATGTGGGGTATTTCTCCTCCCGCACGAAGTTAGCTTCTATTAATTTCTTCACCTCGAGTTCACCTCGACAATGACTTGCTGCTCTATCTTGAGGCGCACTTCTTGGAGCTTGTTTTACTGGGGTCATATCCTTGTCCACCTCGAGTTTATGAACTGCAACCTCTACTGACATTCATGACATTTCATCATAACTCCATGTGAAGAAATCTTTGAATTCTATTAACAGTTTGATCAATTCTAAAGATTCTTCATCGTTGAGTAGAGAACTTATAAATGTAGGTCGAGGCTGCTCTTCCGTCCAGAGGTTAATTTCCTTCAGTTCATCAGCAGTTGACTTCATTTCTTCCTCAAATTCTGGCGGAGCATTTTCTATCAGTTGACCGGTAGAGTCATCCTCCACATCGAGGCAATCCTCTTCCGGTTTATTAGTAACAATCATGCAAAATTCTGAATCATCGACTGGTCCAACTGTACTAAATCTGTTAGTAGTTCAACTTTTAACATTCCATAATTTTTTAAAAATTTTTAATTTATCTTTTGACATTTATTTTGGCAAATGTCCCTGTTGAATTACTAAATTAATTTTTCTACACAAAGGCAAAAAGTAACCAAAAGGTAATTTTATTAATTCATTAGTATCCTCATCCAAATTTACATGATTTTCAAGATTAGTAAAAGTAGAAGCACGATAAAATTTGATCGGCTTTGAACTAGTGCTACGGACCTCCTTGACCTCTAAACTCTCAACCTTTTGAGGGAGAATCGGAGTAAGGGTCATGGTGTTCACATAGTGGTTTATCCAATCATACATTATCTCGTATTCACTTTTCTCTGTGTCTTCCAAGCATATCTCGTACTAAGGTTTCTTCTGTTTTATCATCATTATTTCATCCTAAGAACTTTCTTCATCATCAATGTTGATGGTTAACCTAGTCCGTTCAACAATTAAATTGGTTCTTGCTCATCCACATCCCAGGCCTCGACCTTGGGTGTGTGAACTAGAAGAACCTCCACCAACTTGTTGCAAAAGAGTGGTCAAAAGTGCAAAAGAGTGGTGGAAGATTGCTGAAGCGGAGTTGAATGGATTTGCCATCGTAATTCTTATGAATCTTCACTTTTATTTGTCACAACTTAACGAGAGAATATATTTTTCTTTGGAGACGCGTATTAGGTGGAATATTTATTTGTCACAACTTAACCAACTTCATGAACTGAAAACGGTTGTAAGTCTCCGTTAATGCAATGCTCTTGTCCTTTTTTAAAATACTTAATGCACTGGTGTAAAGACGACGAAACTATATTGTGTTCGTGAATTCATGGTAGTTCAGGCTCTAAAGGACTAGTACCTTATAATTATGAATTAGAAAGAACTATTAGAAAAATGAAAAGATAAAAAATAAAGAAAAAGTTCAAAAATATCAAGAAATGGTAAACCAAAATCAAAATGCTGAAATTTATCATGAATTTAGATCATTAAGAGATTATGCAAACCCTACAGTAGATGAACTTTAAAGTAGGATTCAAGAACCTGCTATAGTGGCTAATTCATTTGAACTTAAACCTGTTATTATTCAAATGATATCAAATAATCAATTTGAGAGAGCACCAACTGAAGATCCAAATTTACATCTTGCTAATTTTTTTAGAATTGTGTGCTATATTTAAATATGACGGTGATTTGGATGATGTTATTCGACTTAGACTTTTTCCATTCTCACTAAGAGATAAGGCTAAGATATGGTTAAACTCATTAGCGTTATTACCTAGATCTATCAGAACTTGGGGTAATTTAGCGTAGAAATTTCTTGTTAAATATTTTCCACCATTAGAAAATGTGAATATTAGAAATAATATTACATATTTTTTTCATTTTGAAGGGGAATCTATTTATCAAGCGTGGGAACAATTTAAAGAACCCTTGAGAAAGTGCCCACACCATGCCGCAGCAGATTGGTTAATAATTCAAACCTTTTACAATTGATTAGTTGGATCTCTTAGATATATTATCGATATATTATCGATGTCGATGTCGTTGCTGGTGGTTCATTGATGTCAAAATCATTTCATGATGCATATGCTTTATTTGAAGGGATAGATACTAATATTTTGCAATGGCCTTTTGAGAGGGTAAATCCCAAGAAAGTAGTTAATATTCATAAATCACATGCTTTTGCATATTAGCAAATCAACTTGCTACAATTTCAAGGAAGTTAGACCAATTTGAAATGAATTTTTCTCAACCAATTTCAATGATTGAAGAGAATTCATTGGGTCAAATAGTAGATACTCAAACATCATTAGAAACTTTGAATGTCACGATAAAAGAGATGAGGATGCATGGGTGAGTTATTGGTCCTAAGTTTGAATATATAACAAATAACCACTCCTTTCAAAATCCATAATTCAGAAAGAAGTGAGTTGAACCACCAATGGCGCTTATGGCTATCCTAATATTTATTGATGAAGCATCACGAGGAGCCAAGAAATTAAATGGCACCATATATTCCTCTTTTGTTCAAGAGGAACTCAACATGAGCTCTTCACATACTCTCTCTTTTGAATGCTCTATGAGATGTGTTGACCAGCTAACTTCACTTTGGTGAGTCATTATAAAAAGTTCTATCATATGGCTTCCAAACTATAAATTGCTATTATGATAACAAGGAGGCCCACTTGTAAGGAATAAGATACATATCGAGTTGCTAAAAAGATGGCAAGGATGTTAAAATTCTAGTTAACTAAAAAGGAGGCCTCTCTTACAGAAACAAATGAGTCAGTCAAAATACATGTTGAGGACTTGTAAGTTTGCCTCACTAAAGAGAAAGAATTCACCTAGCAACTCAAAGAATATAAGGCAAGTAGATTCAATGGAGCCATGATTATATAATGTGACCTTTCAAGCAAAAGAAAAACTTTGATAAATTAGCAACTTTCTTTGGGTTCTCAATGTATAAAGTGAAGAGCAATGCTAGTGAATTAACAACTTTCATGGATTTCTCAAGGCAAAAAGAGAGATTGTCCAAGATGTATGCTGATAACATTAAATACTAACATGAAAAGTTGGTGGCTTGCTAGGAACATCCAAAAAATGTCAAAATATTGCCTACTTGTACCAACCAATGATACAAGAGTTTACTACCAACGTTTGAGTCTTCTTTTCTTACATGTCCTTTGTAATTCTTCAAGCTATTGAATCAAATAATTTCCCAGTTTTTGTTTTTAATTCTTCAAGCTATTGAATCAAATAATATTCCAAGCTTTTGAGCCAAGTTTACATACCCGACGTCAATAAAAGATAGATGCAATTATAAATTCATAACTTTTAAGTGAGGGCCAGTTTAAAATACATTAAATAGTGTTACCTACACAATAAAATAAGATAGGATAATTTCCTATTGAGTTAGTACAAAATGATTGATATAACACCTATGAATATTAGATGTAAATGAGATCAAACTAAGTGGAAATTTGTGATTATTCAAAAACATTCCATCTCTGTGCCTCTTGCCTATTTAAGTTTATGCTAGATTGAGTTGTTTGGTTCTCAAATACTCAAATGATTAATACTCAAGTCTTACATGATCTTTATCTCTTGTGCATTTTTTATGAATTTTGCCTTAGATAGGCCTTATCTATTGCTAGAACATAGTTCTTGATGTGGGTAATCAGGTAGACTCACTGAGTAAAATAAATTCATGTATCATTCAATGTAAATCTTGGCCACAAAGAAGAGTGCATATTCTAAAGTTACAACTTTTTAAGGGTCATGAAAGATGCTAAGGCTTGAAAAGAAATTTTATTTTTTACTCAGATGTTTTTATGTTCTTTTAAAACATTTGTTGATCACACCTGAAAGAGACATTCAGGATTTATTTCCTCATGCTAAAAAATTTAGAGTAATATATCTTCTCTTTCAAATGTAACAATCTAAATTTGAATCAAATATTCTTGTAGAAGCGAAAGTGAAAAAAATATAGTAAACCTATAAATTTTTGGCACATTAGCTGAGATTATATTCTAATTTAACAAAGAATACATGACATGTCTATCATAAACATAATACCATTAAGTAAATGGATTACCTCTTTGGTGAATACTTCAAAAATTTTGCCGACTCCTCTTCAAAATAGACAAGTTTCTTATGAGCCCCAAATGATCGCTTTCGGAGCAGAGTGACCTCTCCAAATTGAAAAAGTGCCTCAGCTTAACTTTTATAATTTGAAGTGTGCTCTCATTGCTTGGACCAATTAAATTAGGTGAGTGCCGCCTAGGCTTAAGCCCTTTGAATCAGGCAAATAACTATCATTTACTCTAGTTCCAACAGAGTTTGTCTGTCTCCTCAGATTTACCTCCATTGATATATTTGAGCATACAATTAAGATGCTTATAAATCCATCAAATATTTATTTTTAATTTTAAAATATTTTCCTAATGTAACACAAGAACTTAAGAAAATGTGAACTTTAAATTTTTTATGAATAAATTTAGCCACCAAAATACATAGCATGCAATTATTACATGGCTCTAAAATCTTAATTGTTTTTTATAAAAAACACGACTATTAAGCTATGAGCAATTAGAGCATGTGCATTCTTACAATTACATTGAAAGATGAATGCTTATGCATATGCTACTACTTGAATTCCAATCTGCAGCATTTCCCGTTTCTTGTAGAAAGTGGCTACAAATAAAAATTGAAACCAATTGCGCATTCTCAAATGTAGCTATTGTATCGCAGGTCAGTTTTGAAAAAAAATGACCTGGACAACTTCTATAGATTTTATTACTTTAGTATGAAAAATATATTTCTCTAGAGTGTTTAAATAAATACTTAATCATTAAAAAAAAATACAAGTGAAACAGTAGCATTAACATAATCAGCCAAAGATTTAGGCAAACGAAGCAGCTTTGCTCAAATGTTTTTCCAATACAATAATGGCTTGCTTCAAGCCCAGCGGCCAGTTGCTCATCTCCTTTATGGCTATATTAACCTAAACGACAGAACGGACTGCGGAGAAAGTGCATAAAATTATTTGCAGTTCAAGCTATCCTCTTACAAATATAAAGAAATCGGAGCTCACCTTCTCAACTGCCGACTTATAGCTGTCTTCCTCATCGTCCATGAACTGCAATGAATTCAAGAGAACTTTAAAAAAAAATATATTGCAATTAAAAGAACCAGATACATTAATGCTAATTAATAATTACACGGTAAACAAACCGAATTAGATCAACTTTAAAGTATTCTAATTTTGTTGGACAATTGCACCTGCCCGGTAACTGTGTAAAGCCTATTGTACCATCCATTGGATGCTAAGCCAATGGCTGAGAATATATGCCTGCATCTATCACCAGGATTTTGCAAAGTATATTCAATATAGTACAAGCCTACAAAAAATGGGGGATATCAAAGCCTAAGAAAAATTCGCATTTGTGTATATAAGAATATGAAAATACCATTTGCAGCTGAAGAATTGATGAGCTTTGCTGCAATGCCTGGAGGCCTCTGCCAACTTCTGTCCAAGCCATTAACCTTTTCAAGCACTCACAAATCAAAGCGGAGAACAAGTATATCTATAGAAAGATGAAAGGCTTCGACACTGGAATTAATAGTTTTACATACAAGAGTTTCTGCGAAAGCATCCACTTTACCAAAAGATCCTAGGGTAGTAAAATCAGGACCGACACCAACAATAACAATAGTGACTGTAGAGACCCCCTCAGCATCGTTAGGTAGAATAACCAATCAGATGGAATCAAAGGATGGATTCGTTTGGGTGCAAGTACCGTTGGAATTAGATGCTTGCATGGGGTAAAATGCAGTGACAGATTTGATGCTGCTAGTTTCTCCGGTACCAACTGACCAGCCTGTAGTTAAAGAATATTTCCAACACCTCAGAAAAGCAGCTGTAATTTTGCACTGCATGAATTGTTTATATAGCCACAAGAAAGTATAATAATGGATGATTTTGTTTTTGAGGTAAGTTACAGGAACTATGCAGTGATTGGAACTCACTTACGGGCTGTTGGGTGTCAGCTTTAGGAAAGAATTTAAGCAAGATTTCACTTAAATTGCAGATTTACTTGAAATAACATGTTGGCTTTCATTATGTGATTGATTTGTTGCTTCACTATTGTGAATTAGCTTGTAGTTCTCTAGACTCTCGGTTCATTTGTTTTTCTTTTGCTTATGGAATCGCTTATTTCCTACTGTAGTTAGGGTTGGTAGGATAGCAAATGCCAGTTATTTGGAATCCTCTATTGCATTTAAATTGGAACTCTACAGCCTAGTTTCACCTAAAGCATCACATAAGAATATGTTGGACGAAATAATAAATCTTCCAGGTTCAACTATATTTCAAATTAAAAATCTAGCAAAATAATTTCTTAAATAAGAAAATCAGCTACACTACTTAAAGTATATAGCATCTAATATTTACTATTATCACTTCCATAATAGGCATATTTATGCTCTCTTTTACTAAATCTCTAGTCCTCATTTTTATTTATCTCAAACTATATACCGGCAAAATGATGTTAAATTATAGTGTTATGCAGCCTTCAAAGAAAAGTTCCGTCGTTGTCATCTTCAAGTGTGAATTCTCCGTCATTCTTTCTGAAGACATAAATTACATTAGGTATGACGATTTTTTTCCTAATTCAGTTTCTCACAACATCTTACCATCAATCCTTTATCAGCAAATTATCCCTCCCAAATTCTTCAATATCAACTCATTCTACTTGATGCTTGTGCCATCCAACACTCTCCATTTTATAATGAAGATACATCATCAATGTTTATTTATCTCATTATCCGGCCTAGAGGTTTAAAATTTTTAAGACGGGAATAGAAGGTACCACAGTAAAAATGAAATTTAACTATCATGTCTAAATATAAGAGTAAGAAAAAAGTCACTAAAGAAAAGAAATTGACTTAATATTGTTATCAATTTACCTTCATGTTTGTTGACCTCGTCTTTTAGACACATTGATTTCTCTATTACTCATCTTCTAATCAAAAGCCTAGACCTAAAAATATTAATTTAAAGTATAGTGACCTATGCCAGAAAATACTCCTACTTCTAAACTACCATAACATAATAAATAAGAAAAAAATATGAATGTTAGTCACAAAAAAAATCAGTGCAAAATTAAAGACAATTTACTAATAAATTCAGCGCATTCAAGAAAGTTTGTCATTTTATTGTAAAGTATATTTAATTTTTTCTTAACTTTATCTTATCATTTACAACTGTCACAAAAGTACCATTTAATTTTTTTTAAATAAAGGTACATCAATATCAATCATCATTTTTAATATACGTTGATGGATAGTTTAGCGTCTCCAGCTCGTACCATATAGAACTAAATTTCATCATATTCACATGCAAATAAATCTATATAACTCATATCATTTATAAAATCATATTATTCATTTTAATAATATCTATATATTTTTAAATAATTTGTAATAATAAATACTGCTAAAATCATATAACATTTATCACGATATGACCAATAAATAAATAATTATATAAATCAAAATAAAATTATATAATTAGATTTAACAAGGATCAATAACTACCAATGCAACTTATTTAAATAAATAATATAGTACCCTAGATTAAAAAAAACAGACCTCACCTCAATGCCAATTAATTTATTTTTGCCTCTTTATGCTTTTAATTTTTAGATTGTACTTTTTTTTATGTCTGACATAGATACACAAAATAGTAATTATATTACTAGTAATGATTGAATAATATTTATATATGTAATTACTTACTTAAACCACTATATTTAATTAAGAATTAGAATAAATTTTAAATTAATTTCAACACATTATTCTAAATAAATTTGTAATCTTATAACTTCTATATTTATTTTATTTATCCTTAATTAAATTTTCTGACCCTTAATCTTTATTTATTTAAATGAAAAACTTCCCTTTTTAAAGGCTTTGATTGTAAACATAAATCTAAGAAATAAATAAATAAACTCCACATCACACTTTGCTCCATGAAAATTGATGTGGTGGGAGGATTTATAAATAGAGTAATGGGTAGAGATTGATATGGATTATTGGCTTATGATGCGGAGGTAAGGTCTAAAATTAATGACGAAAAGTGGACATCCCTAGAGTCGTATGAAGATGGGAAAAATAAGACTGGCTCAAATAAACTTAGTTTGAACTAATTGGATCTAACACTTTTAAGAAAATAGTTTAAGACTGGTTAAATGGTGGCAAATGATTGTGAGAGAATTTCTTATGATATCTGATGTTGTTGGTGGAGTTTCAAATTGTTTAAAATCTTGCAAGAGAATGAAGATGAAGGAAGTTTGGTCTTAACCAAAAGCAGGATTTGTGTTTCTAAAATTTCTGTAAAGACTATGGATGATAGGCAAGGGAGATAGGATGATGTTAGGGCGTAATAGGTGTAGAAGAGGTTTGGAAGAAATGAGATGAAGTGAGAACTATAATAAACAAGAGTAACTAACTCTCACACTAAGGAGAACCAAAGTCAGACTCAAAGCTCCAACAAAGAGAAAAAATTCTCTCAATATTATTATAATATCAAGAACACAAATTTTGTCATTACGGAAATATATTAAGAGAATACATAATGGAGAATAAAATAGGATAAAAAAGACCGCATAAATGCATATTTGAAAACTTTTTTGAAGGCATAATAACTCCTTGAAATTATGTCAGCTACTGACTTCTTAATTTTAGTGCTAACATCAAAACATTTGAATGGCCATCCATATAAGTATGAATTGTCACACGATGATGTGGCAAGATGAGTTGGTAATACATTATCTTGTACTAAAGTTCAACTCACCTGACATTTAATAGTTTGACATTCCTTCATTACATTAATACATAAATTCCTCTCAATAATAATAATTCTCCTTTTATACATGATATATTGTAACAATCTATAAGATTTAAAAACATAATTCAAAAACATAGGAAATGCAAACATTGTTTCACATCAACTCTTCTTCACTTCAAGAATCTTCAAGTATTCTAGTCTGTAGAATTAAATTGATATTGCTGAAAAAAAATCTGAAAAGGTAAACAGAACAACCACGCATGATAATCTTTTATAT
>NW_018164444.1:59359991-59361182 GCF_001263595.1 Phalaenopsis equestris | reverse complement strand
GAAATGGACTCCTCCCTGCTGGTGGAGCTACTCAATTCTAAGATGTCTTCCTCTTGGCATATCAATCAATGGATCCACAGAATTAAAAAGCTCAGCACTGAAAGCAAGATTCATTTTTCATTTGTGTATAGGGAAGCTAATAGACCTGCAAATTTCCTAGCTATAGAAGGTGCTAATGCTGATCATCCTGAGGTGTCCACAACCCTCTCCCCCTCCCTACACTTACTAACTCAGAGGGACAAACTTCAAATTCCCTACCTCAGAGTGCAAAAATGATTGTGGTTGTGGCCATGAACAGTCTTGTTCTGATGCTGAGTTTGTGTCTATTCTTGCTTTTGGGAGTTCAGATGTTTAGTTTTGCTTGGGAGCTGTTTTGTATATATATATATATATATGTACATACAATGTTTTGTTTTTCTCCCTTCTGCTTGAGTTGAGTCTGTTTGTGGATGGGCCACCCTTATGAGTGAGTTATATGTTTTTTTTGGTTTTTACATAGGGGACCCCTCCCAAATCTTGTATTTGTTTTCTTTTGGATCAACATGCAAGGAGCCAAATAATGCTCCTTACCCAAAAATAAAATATAGTCCTCGCACACGTACACACACACATCACCCATGTAGCACTGGCCTCCCTATCCTCATGTTTGGCCATGTTTCTAGCCATCCAAATAAACCAAGCAACAATGAAGGGAATTGGCATGAGGTTTATCTCTTTCCAGTCTTTAGTGCAGTCTGTAATATTATCGCGCCTGAGAACTACTATAGGGAATTGGCATCGCCTGAAGTAATATATATATGTTGATTAAGTTAATCGCGCCTGATAACTACACTCGGATTTTCTCCAAAAAATATCTTAACATCGTTGGTAAACCAATGAAGCTACTCAAGTGACCTCCTGATTTTAATCCCAATCATGAACCTCCTACTGTACCGGTATGGTTTAGTCTACCTGGTCTCAAACTACACTTTTTCATCATCAGGTTTTTTACTCTATTGGTGTCATACTTGGGGACCTACAAATAATGTTTTATAATGTATATATAAATATAATATAAATAATATATATATATATAATAATATATATTTTATTAATTTTTTACTCTATAATGTTTTTATAATGTATATATAATTTTTATAATGACTTACAAATCATTATACTACACTTTTTCATAATGCTCCTTACCCCCCC
>NW_018164444.1:59356462-59359971 GCF_001263595.1 Phalaenopsis equestris | reverse complement strand
TATATATATATATATGTTTCACTTAGATAAAAAACTACCACATGACAGGATTTGGTGTCTGATTCTATTGCCCTGCGGACTCTCCCCCTGATTGATGAGAAGTTGGATGGCCCTGCTGAGCAACCTACACGTTTTTATTTACTCTACCTTGTCTCAAACTACACTTTTTCATCATCAATTTTTTTACTCTATTTTATTTTCATACTTTTGCACCCTATAAAGCTAAATCTACCTACTTTCAACCTTATAATAATGATGGGCCCCTACCTACACGGACTGGTAATCAGGAGAACCTTGCAGCTCCCCACCTTCAGAAAGTATCAGAGGTAGAGGTGATAACTCTTACCTCACATACACTTGTTGGCACAACTGCTGGGCACTACCACCTCATCCGAATGAGCAACAGTCTTTGGATGAGGAATGGAAGGTCTACGCTTCCAGGAGGAAGAAGAAGAATGGAGATCCACTTGAGCTAAGAAATCTAATGGATGATACTCTGGTTACTTTGGGCAATGGTACACACCTCACCAATCTGTTAGTCGGTTCCTTTCCGAGAACTAGACGCAGAGGCAGAACTAAACTGGATCGACCTGGATGATCTTTTATGTACCATTTACTTTTAAGTTTTTAATTTTCTTCTTTTTCTTTTTGTGTGTGTTGTACCGTATGGGTTGGGTGTCTATTTGGGTTCACTCATACAACCTATCTATATAATATAATTGCCCTTGGGCTTTTTTTAAATATATATATATATATATATATGAAAAGCCCAAGGGTTTATTTTTAATTTTATGAGAATAGAAAAGGCACATAGAGGTTGTATGAGAGGGCTCAATAAAGGCACCCTTACCTATACGATACCAAGTACAGTACTACCCCAACAAAAAGATACAGATAGACTCAACAAAGTTAAAACATGCAGAAAACAAGTAGCTAGGGACGAGCCAATTTAGTCCTGCCACTTCTTCTAGTTTTAGGAGCAGAGCCAGATAACAAACTTTGAAGTGTCGTGTCATTGTTAGGAGTAACCAAAGTATTATCCATTAAGTTTCCAAGTTGGAGTGCGCCCTCAGCCTTTTTCTTCCGCCGAGAAGTGTAAACCTGTCATTCTTCATCTGAAAACTGGCTCAAGTGATTCTCGGTCTGATTAGATATTAGAACCACAGTAGAATGAAAGGCAGTCGTTGCCACAACGATAGGTTCAAGTGTATGTGAAGTGTGAATTATCACATCTGCACCTGATGCTTTTTGAATAGAAGCTGCAGGGCTATCTTAACTTTCAGTCCGAACATTATCCATTATAGTATGGTCAGGAGAAGGATTTCCAGAGGCATACACCATTTCCTATCTTGTGGTATTTCCCTCTTCAGGTTGGCTGTCATCAGGTTTGTTGGGAGCGGGGTCAGGGAGCGGGTTCAGGCACGTGGGGTGCACTAACATGTTTCTGCTTTTGATTATTGGTTCTCAACTGTAAGTGCAATCTGAAACAATTCTCTTGCGGGTGTCCAAACATCTTGCAGTGTTTGCAGTAATAAGATTTTTGTTCCATAATGATTTTTTGTAAAAAACCATTGTAAGCAGAGCCAAACCAAACTTTTTTTACATCTAGTAGTGTAATATCCCTTTCAATCAAAATCCTTACAATAGAGGGCCTTGAGAAATGAACTATAGGTGTGTCTACCGGCAAAGATTTTCTAAGGATAGTCTCAATTGCATATAAGATAGGTAGGTCAAAGAATTGAAGTTTGAGTTCAGGTAATTAGAACCAGATAGGCGCAATTGGGGGTTCTTGACTTGGATCAAAATCAGTGGTCCATTTGAGCAATTTCATATGATTTCCTATGATTGTGATGAATTTCTTCTGAGAAAATCCTTGTATAATCTTCATTTATGCTCAGCTGTATCATAACATGTCTTCCGTCGAAAAGACCCACCTGCCAACTAGTTTGAAATCTTCAAATATCTTCCTGATAATCTCCATCTTGAGGCGACCTAATTGAAATTTTCCAACTAGTAAAAAGTTGTATTTTCCTACACGAGTTAAAATTTCAGCGTCAGAGAAGAATAGTGTGGTTTATCTACATTTTTTTCTACTTTTTTGATGAGGTTACAATCTCCATGTCCTGTAATAGAATCATGGTACATCTGCGGGAACATCAAACTATCTTCAAGGTAGAAAGAGGAACTGCATTTGTGAACCAATGTAGCATCGGAGGGTTTGGCAGGATAATCACCGGCGAGCAGCGGCGTAGAAAGCCCTGAGGCCATTAGAGTGTTTCACACAAGCACAACAGGAACAGCTGGCGCAGCTTGCCGACTGCCACTGACAAACGGGACGCAAGTTCGAGCAGATGCGAACTCGTCGACGTCAAACAGAAACTCGAACCGAAGCTGTCGAGCAGAGAAACTGTGCAGACGCAAACGGCTGGACCAACTAGACATTGTCATCGAAATCGAAGGCGCAGACGCGAACACGACATCGTCGAAATTGAGAGACACGAACGAACCTTCGGCGTCGAAGAAGGACGTGAGCCAATGAAGCAGAATGTGAGTGGAAGTGGAGTCTACAACAGAGACGGGTGTCCTTAGAGTGACAGAATCAATCGCGATGAAAATTGTCATTCGAAACCCTCAAAACCCTAGCAGAGCTCTCGTCCGTCATTTGAAACTCATATATATATATATATATATAGCGAGAGGAGAGAGCACACACGCACACACGCTCTAATCAATCATCCAAGAAGAGTTGATGCAAGTATACAAATTTAAAATTAACACAAGTTGCAACCAAGCCTTAATATATGAATATACATATATATATATATATATATATATATATAGACACACACTCTCTAATATACATAGACACATGCGCGCGCTCTAATCAACAATCCAAGAATAGTTTATGTAAGTATACAAATTAAAAATTAACACAAGTTGCAACCAAGCCTTAAATTTCTTGAAGTGGTGAATGACGAAGAAAATTTTTTATGGTCAATGAAGGAAATTATAGCAAGGATATAATAGAAAAAGGAAAAATTAAAACATAGATATACAAATTTTAAGAACTCGTTAAAGCCCTGTAATAAGAAAATAAATTACAAAGCTCATCTCGACATGTATGCAAATGAATCCTCGTTAATCTCTATCGGCGTTAAAATGAAAAAGGGAAGTTAAAAATTGATGGGTGATTTGTTCAAAAGTTGTCCGTAAGAAGCTGTCGGTCGCTGGAAGTGAAGTCCCGTCGCCCGCTTGGGAAGGACGTTTTAATTTACATATAATTTTAGAAAAATATGAAATCAAACTGACCTCACATTTTCCATAGTTTAAATGAAAGAGCGTTCTACCTCAAATCCTGTATCTATCCCAAGGGATAAACACAATACTTGAGGATGAGACTCGATCAAATAAACTAAGAAATATATGACATTCGTTTGGTCTGCGAAACCGTTTTATTTGCCGACAAGTTCCCCTATTTAATACAAAGAATTAAATAGGGTTTATTTTAG
>NW_018164444.1:59298022-59355658 GCF_001263595.1 Phalaenopsis equestris | reverse complement strand
CTCAATGACGATCAATAGTGGTCAGTGGCAGTCGGTGATGATTGTTGATAACAGGAGTGGTGTTGGACTTTAGCTTTTTCTCCAAACTTCAAATTGTTTCTCGAGCCTCTAGCTCTTCTCTCCCCATATGTTAAAGTGTAATTAATGCAGGAATTTGAGACACTTTGATCAGATTGTTCAAAGAGCTTCATTTGATCAGACGACATTTGGTAGAAATTTGAACTCCTTAACGATATCGAAATCGAGCAATCAATAGCTCGTTGGATTAGTTTTGTTAATACGCTTTATTTGACTATAGGTTTGCTAGATTCAACATTCATTTGACTTTTTAAATATGTCATGAAATCTTTCAAGGGTGGTTTAATGACTTAATATGAGTTTGATTTGATATCATTTGCTACGTCTCATCGAGCCAGTCAGTTTGACTGTAAGTTTGGTGAAATCAGAGCTCTTGATGACTTTTTATTAATATTTGAATATTTCTTGATCGAAAGATTGTCTCGAGATCCTTTTAATGTTTCGAAATTCGTGCCAGATGATGAGAATTTGTTGATGGTTTATCATTTGTAATTTTTTCATTTGAATTCTAATAAGAATGAAAAGAAATACTTATTAAAAGAAATTGTTGATATATTTTTAAATAATTATCATTAATTTTCAGAGCATTATATATATATATATATATATAGATGAAAAACATATTTGCAAAAATAAAGAAGTTATCTAAATTGATCAAAACAATTTTTAATTTTTAAAATTAATTTAAATTAATGTAAATATGCAGTATAAAAATTAAATGAAAAGCCATATGGCATATTCATTTTTGAACAAAACATAATAAACAGAAAATTCATTCAAATCAAAATTTTCTTGTAAAATTTTATTGAAATAAAAATAAGTATAATTAAATAAAAAATACAAATTAAATATACGCATGATACGAATTCTCCAGTCAAACCCTATATATGCTTCGTGAAAGGGTCTTCTTCCCTCGCGCTCTGTCTCCCCTCTTCGTCTTCAAGATTCACTGATCAAGACTGTATTTTTATGATTTCGGACGAAAATTAGGGCCTGACAATGCACTCCTTCTTCCCTGCTGAGAATTTCTAGATCCCTGCTGAAAATTCCCCCCCCCCCCCCTCCTAAATCGTCAATTTCAGGGAAGACAATAAGCAGATCCCGCCCCCGCGATGCAGGCGGAGCGAGGCGCGACGAATTCTCACATTGTATCTGATGGGTCGTCTTCTCAGAAGTCCCCGATATTATCCTCTTCAGCTTCGATTTCTGCACCCTCTTCCTTCTCGCCGTCCGGTGTTAAGTTTATCGAGCACCGCGTTTCCAAGATGGATACCCTCGCCGGAGTTGCTATAAAGTACGGCGTTGAGGTAAAACGGAGATGAATGATGAATCCCTAATCCCTGTCTTTTTCTCCTGCTAGTCGATGCTAGTTTCTTATGAGGGTGCCGATTTTGCAGTTTACTGATTGCTTGGTTGTTTAAAGAGCCTGTATTAATGGAGTTTTTCATTTTTATTCTTCATTTTTGTTCAGAGTTTGTGGGAATTTCTTTCCTGATGTGGTTGATGAATTTCTTGTTTCAGGTTGCTGATAGAGATTAGCTGCTCTAGTTTTCTTATTGTTATGGGCATTTACATACATACTGCCCAATTCGTATATATTTAAGTATCTTACAGCTAAAATTTACTTTTTGGCATTTGTACCACATAAATATTTCATTGTCACATAAAAGATAGCACCATTTTAACTTTTTAAAGTGTGAAATGCACCTTTTCATGCGTAGGTATAGATGTAAAAATTAAAGTTTTGGTGCTAGATATGTAATTACATAGGAATTAAGTGGGGTGTATGTAGATCTTCTCGGTTTTTGTTGGGAACTTGTTAGATGTTAATGTGTGTAAAATGAGGATTTTTTTATTTTTTTTCAGGTTGCGGATATCAAAAGAGCAAACGGTTTGGTGACAGATATTCAAATGTTTGCTCACAAATCATTGCAGATTCCTCTGCCGGGAAAGCACCCACCAACCCTTTTGGTGTCAAATGGCTCAACTCAAAATGGGTATTTTGATTTTGTTTATTGTTCTGTATTTGCATTTTTTTTTTAAATTTTGGGTATTTATCTGGTTTTATTTTGGATTTTATGTGCAGGCTTATTTGGAGATCATAGGTTTATTTCTTTCTTTTTTTAAAAAAGGATTTTTTTTCTTAATGTTTTTGTTGCTGGTGATCCAGTGAATTCTTAAAGCTATAGTTTACTTGGACAATCAAGAAATTGTGATTAGGATAATCTTCTATTTTCTTTTGAGATCAAGATTAGGGGTTCTATGTCCTTTATTGATTATTTCTCATTCCTATTTTTTTGGTGGTGTTTGGTTGTAATCAGGATTTAAGTTAAATAGGGTTTATTAAATCCGCTAAATTTGGATTTATGAAATCCAGATGCTATTAAATCCGGAATAGTGTTTGGTTCAGTTAAAGTTTAATCTAGTTAAATTTGTTTGACATGTTTGACATGCATCGGTTTGCTAAATTTGGATTTATGAAATCCAGTTACAATGGTGCTACCAAACACCCCCTTAGATGTTAAGAATTTTGCTAACATAGGAATATAGGATTTGTTTGGGGTAGCTTTCTAACTAATTTATTTTTTAGACTACTGTCAAACATCTATTTGGCTACTATTTTCATGTTAATTTTTTGAAATTGGAAGCTGTTTTTATGAATCAAATCTATATAAAATGTGTTAATTATGAGAATGTTGCTTTTTCAAATGATTCTCCACAATACTTTTACAACCAAAATCACAAAAAGTTGTAGGCAGCCCTAACAAAGTTTTAATGTGTTGATTAGAAAAGTCAATTAACAAGTGCATGCATTATAATGTTTTGCATATGCCAACTCAATGTTGGAAGATTTACATTCATACCACTTGATTCTTATGTATTTACATTTCTAACATCTAAACATCAATTTTTATATATCTGCCACCTTCTCTATGCGTTAGAAGGTGTATTTCACTTTTTGAAAGTTAAAATAGTGGTATTTTTATGTGATGTGAAGGATTTGGATGACATAAATGTAAAAAGTGAAGTTTAGGTGTTAGAAATGTAAATACATTTGAATTGGGTGGTATGTATGTCAATGCCCCAACATTGTTTTCTTGCTTTAGCATTGAGGCTATTTCTAGACTTAAATTCTTGACCTCCAATTCACCATAGGGGCAACATAATTCTTACAAGTCCACGACTCTTGTAATGCCTAGCTGCACTAAAACCTTCTTTTCCCCACTTTTTCTACTTCATTAAAAGAAGCAATGGCGTTTTTTTTAAACTTGCATGCATAAGTCAGGTGGGATGAATGTATAAAATTAAGTTTAGCTGTTAGATATGTAAATACATAAGAATTCAGTAATATGTGAGTAAATTTTCTTAAATATTTTGTTTGATAATTAATTCATTACTATGCACATTTTATCATTCTTATTCTCTCTAGTAATGCATTTAAACAATGTTTTGTGTCAAAATTACATTTGAAGCTATCCAATTTGATTGCATTAAGTTTTTAGCTCATAATCCTGACTTTTTGGGCCCATTTTCTCTAGTTTTTCGCATTTTATGTAAACATTGCTCTTGAGAAATGTAGTCTTATCACTCCACTTTTTTTTTTTTCATACTCCACAATCTTAAGATGAATTTAAGCTGATAATAAATAGTTTTGATCTCTGCCATTCATTTTTGTCACTCTTTCAAAGGAGACCTGCAACCTGATTGGCATTTGATATTTAGGAGCTAAAATGTGATAAGAACAAATTATTAGCTCCTTAAGTTCAATATAATAGATTCATAGATTCATCTCCTTCATTGGAATATTGCTTTTTTCGTATATTTTACTATTATGAGCTAAAAAATGAACATGCCATTTCTATAATGTGTTAAAATTTGAACAACCTCAAATCTCCCCCATTGTTTGTGATAATGTGGACAAGAAGCTTCTCCTTTGAAGAGTTGGAAGATGGTAGTGCTTCTGCCAACATGCACGCAAAGTTAGAAACGACTTTTGCTTAACAAAGCCCTTTGCTATGGACAAAAACTCGTAAATTAGTAATAGAGTATGTAACTAAACTCGAAATTGTGAGACGTCTCGTGTCTCCATTTGAAGGTGTTGGGAAACAATATTAGTAGCTGTTCAACTCTATCCCTAAGTTTGGTAATTAGGTTTGATTCAGGATTAGGCAATAATTTGACTCATGCTTGCATACTTGATCGAGGTCAAGATTTTTGCAAGAAATAGCTTGGCAACATCCTTGGCAACCTAAGTATGAGAAGCTAGTGGGATTGATTGGCTTATAAGAGTATATGGAGCTTTTGGAACTAGAGGGGTTAGTAGGATGAGGGTATTTTGTGTAACTAAACAAGTTGGTAGGTGAAGTTTGTAAAAATTAAATGTCTGGTTTTGTAGAAATGGACGAATGTCTGGTATGTAAACATTGATCTTGTGCTTTAAATCTTATCATCATTATTTAAAACATCGGCGATCATATTCGTAAGAGTTGGAGAGTTTAGTCTGCATAATGGGAGCTATTGTGAGTGTCATATGGATGAGATTACTCATAATTTCGTGCACTATCAAGTTATGGTCTTGAACAATATTAAATTTTAACATATAGTGTTCTAATCCTATGCATGCAAATGTATGTTTTACTAGTTAAACTTTCACTGTTAAATTACAAATGATTCATCCATTTGACCTATTAGTCTTCTTCTCTTAGCTTTAATTTTATCCATTTGACTCATATTGCAGAGAGAAGAGTCCACCCAACAGATCCCATTATGACATCCTGAATTCTCTTGAATCCCTCAAATTGAAACCAAACCGCCATAACCACCAAATTTCCCCCGCAATGTGCGGCTTACAGAGCTTCTATGGCTTCACACGACCTGAAATGGCTCTCTGCAATTCAGAAAAAACTCCCCCTCTCCCTCCGGAAAAGAAAAAACTTTCAGAATCATCACCAACCTCGGATCCAATCCTCCGTCGCCATCGAAAGAGCCATAGTTTGGTGAATGTTGCATCGCTCGCCGATGGTGATGTCTCTGAAGACAGCACTCACTCCGACCGATCCATCAGAAGGCGACAGAAGGCCGATGCCGAGCCGCTGGCGGCGGCTATCCTGCTCAAGGGAGAAGGCGCCCGCGGCGGAGCCGCTGGCGGCGGCTATCCTGCTCAAGGTAGAAGGCGCTGGAGGAATGTTTCCAGGAAGGACGGGTAAATGCACGGCTTTGAGGCCGAAGACTGGGAGCATGATGGAGATTGAAGCTTCTCGCCGGAGCTCTTCGTCGGTTATGGAGTCGTTGGCGGATGTGTTTGTTTCGGTTCGAAAGTCATCAAGCACCTCGAACCTGAGTGAACCTGAGAGCAGTTTTTCAGCCATTTGGGGAACCAGCAAACGGTGTTGGAAGCCTGATGGTGTTGTAAGGCCTATTTTTGATGGATTGCCTAAGCCTATAATTTCATGGAAGAACAAAGCAGCCCTTGATTAGCCTTTCTTTTTTGGTGAAAATTTACATAAATACCACACATTTCTTATGTTTTTACATATATCTAAGTCCTTAATTTCAATTTTACATGCATACCATCTTACCCATGCATGAAAATGTGTATTTCACTTTTTAAAAGTTAGAATGGTAGTGGTATTTTTGATGGTATGTATGTGGAAAGCAAAGTTTAGGAGTTTGATATGTAAATGGACAGGAATTAGGTGGTTTGGATGTACATCATATCTCACAATTCTTATGCATTTACACATCTGACAACCAAATTTTGATATTTGCACTTGTATGAATGTTTAGGCGTTATACATGTAAATACAAAAGAATTGTGTGGTTTGTGTATAAATGCCTCTTTTTTGTTGAGGAAAACCTTGGTTTATTTTTATACAGAGAGGATTATATGTAATTGTAAGGGAAAGGAGAAGCCAAAATATAGTAGAAGAATAGGGGGTGAGGTGAAATAATGTTGTGGGGAGGATGGATTCATTTGTTGTAAAAAAAAAGGTTCATATTGAAAAATTTGATTTGCTGAATTGTTTCTTTTCCTCTCATGTTATATGCTTATTTGGTTGTAAATTGACAAATTGAATTCAGTTAGGATGCTTTTGTAAACTAAACTTTAGAGGAATTTACATAATGTTGTGTGGGATGGATAGATTTGTAAAAAACAACTATCATATTGAAAACTTTGATATATTGAATTGATTTTTTGTTTTCATGTTATATTAATTATGGATATCTTTTAGGTACTTATTTGCTTGTAATATAAATTGGGAATTTGAATTAAGTTAGAATCCCACCCCAAATCATGTGTATTTACATGCCAAAATCTAAAATGCCACTTTTTTAAGTTTTAAAAGGTGAGATGCACCATTTCATGCATTGGAAAGGCGGTGCTTGCGCATGCGTGTCTATATCAAAATAAATATTGTTAAAGCTTGATTCAAAATATATCAAAATCTATGAATAGTTTAGATATATTTATCCAAAAAATCTAGTAAAACTATGTAGTAGTTTTGTTGCATTGAAAAATTACACATAATTGACACTCAAAATATGTATATATATTAAAATGAATGGAGAATGGCCAGAGACTATTATACTAGCCTCAACCACCCTTAATATCCCTAACAATTTGAGTATCACCTCCTTAAGACAAACTGTGTTAGAGAGGATTCCAAAAACTTACCTGAGGGGTCTTATATCGTAGATGTCAACCAACAGAACGGTGAACACTCAAAATATGTATATATATTAAAAGGAATGAGGAATGACCAGAGGTTATTATAGTAGCATCAACCACCCTTAATATCCCTAACAATTTGAGTATCACCTCCTTAAGACAAACTGTGTTAGAGAGGATTCAAAAAACTCATATATATATATATATATATATATGCTCCGCGTACTCAGATCATTTGATCAGACATCTGTTTGTCAGTTGTAAGTCCCCTTTAGTCTGGTGTTTGATTTTCCCTGAGTGTAGGGTGTGATACTCGAATTCTAAGGCACACGATGGATGATTTATTTATAAATTTGGTATTTGATTGATGAATTAATAATTTGACCCTAAACCCAAAATAAATAAATAAATAAATAAATATTTATTTATTCATTTACACATTTAATTTGTTATTTGATTGATTTTGCAAAAAAAAAAAAAGGAGTACTGAGAGTCGATGCAATAATGATAATTTTGAGGGGAACAATGAGAAGATGACAACCAGCAAAATGTATTCTTTGTTTGATATTATTTGTTTATTTTTATTCAAGATAGCAATTTGTTTTATGAAAACTACAATCCCACAAAATTATTATTTATCTTGAAATTAAATCCGACTGTCTACTATTTTTCTTGCAAAAATATTTTATTTATAAATTTGGTATTTGATTGATGAATTAATAATTTGACCCTAAACCCAAAATAAATAAATAAATAAATATTTATTTATTCATTTACACATTTACTTTGTTATTTGATTGATTTTGCAAAAGAAAAAAAAAAGAAAAAGAAAAAGAAAAGAGCAGTACTGAGATTCAAACCAAAATTTCATGACTTATGAGCACTTGGGCAAAAATATTTATTACAAATCTGTCCTTGTTGACTTGTTGATTATTAGACTAATATTTGATAGCATTAAATGCAAGCAATTAAGATGGTTAATTATATTATAAGACAAATGTAATATATGATTAATCAATCAAATTTCTTTTTTATTCATCTTAATATTAATTTTATGGCTAAAATTAACAATTTAAAATATCCATACGAAAATTAATTTATTTCTTATAATCCTACCACAAAATTATCATGTAGCATTTACATACATACCGTACAATTCTCATGTATTTACATATCACAAAAATCTATCACGACATTTATACCATCCAAATATTTCATATCACATAAGAAAATACCACCATTTTAACTTTTAAAACAAAAGATGTACGTTTTTCTTGCAAAAATATTTTATTTATAAATTTGGTATTTGATTGATGAATTAATAATTTGACCCTAAACCCAAAATAAATAAATAAATAAATAAATATTTATTTATTCATTTACACATTTAATTTGTTATTTGATTGATTTTGCAAAAAAAAAAAAAGGAGTACTGAGAGTCGAACCAAAATTTCATGACTTATGAGCACTTGGGCAAAAATATTTATTACAAATCTGTCCTTGTTGACTTGTTGATTATTAGACTAATATTTGATAGCATTAAATGCAAGCAATTAAGATGGTTAATTATATTATAAGACAAATGTAATATATGATTAATCAATCAAATTTCTTTTTTATTCATCTTAATATTAATTTTATGGCTAAAATTAACAATTTAAAATATCCATACGAAAATTAATTTATTTCTTATAATCCTACCACAAAATTATCATGTAGCATTTACATACATACCGTACAATTCTCATGTATTTACATATCACAAAAATCTATCACTACATTTATACCATCCAAATATTTCATATCACACCATTTTAACTTTTAAAACGAAAGATGTACGTGGCGGTATGTATGTAAAAAATCAAAAGTTTAGATGTTAAGATATATAAATGCATGAGAATTGAGTGACATGTGTGTAAATGTTTCATTAATAAGAACTAGTACATAGCTTACAAACATTAAACTTTCAGCTGAAATAGATAGAACAAAGCCTGCAACCACTACATTAAGACAGGCAGATCACAAAATATGCAGATTTTTAGAAATAATAATTGAAATGATTGTTCATATAATATATTAAAGAGACACTTACATACATACCATATGATTATTATGTATTTGCATTGATCATAGGTAAGATGATTTAGCTATATAAATTAAAGTTTGTGTTAATATGTATGTAAATGTTGAAGTTTAGCAACTAATAGGGTTGATAAAGCTTCAATATTTATTACCAAAGGCTTTGGTTTTATCTCCACCTAGACAAAGACAAACTCCCAATTTACAGCAGAATTAGTCAGAACAACAAAATAAATTTAAGGAATTTGTCTTTCATCAAAAGTAATGAATACTGATTGCCTTGCACTAAAATTAAATTATCTTCTGCAAACAAGTTCCCTTTATTTCTATATATAATTTGGAAAATTTACATGCATATCACACAATTCCTTTGTAATTACATCTCAAAACACCTAATGTTTATTTATAATATGTTGGTGTCATAAACCTAAGAATATGGATGTCACTTTTGAAAAGTTAATAGCAGTATCCGTTGGTATCAAGAAGGGGAGGAGGAGGTTTCCATCATTTGCATTCAACATTGCGAATGGCAAGATGACAGAATATGATAGTGTGAAAGAGAAAAGAATGTTCGAACTCCAAGAACACATCAGTGTAAACAAGTTGAGTCGAGCTCGTCTCGCAATGATGACACCAGGCTGGCAAGTCGGCTTGGTTTGAGTCAAAAATCATATTATCATGCGAGCTTACCTGTGAAGGCATCAATGGTTGGAGAAGTGAGACGATAGCTTGCCAAAGAAGGCATTGACATGACAATCAATCAACTAGTCGAGCATGGCTCGCGAGTTGATGAGCATAGCCTCAACAAGCTTGAACTCAAGCTCATTTAATAACAAGCTTGAATTTGAGCTTGAGCTCGTGGGTCGATAAGCTCGACTAGCAAGCTTGTTAACCAGTCGAGCTTGAACCGGCACGACTCAATTACATCCCTAGGCCACACTCAATCTCAAAAGCAATTATAACCAACATAGTTAGCAGAAAAGGTTCCATCCTCCCAAACCAAAGGTATAAAATCAGCAAAAAAAATGCTAATCAACTCCATGGATAATAAATAATAAGAGAAAATTTCATACACAAGAGATTTGATAGAGA
Organism: Phalaenopsis equestris; assembly: GCF_001263595.1. Lineage (NCBI taxonomy): Eukaryota > Viridiplantae > Streptophyta > Magnoliopsida > Asparagales > Orchidaceae > Phalaenopsis > Phalaenopsis equestris. The sequence goes on along the minus strand of NW_018164444.1, from coordinate 59,345,739 downwards.
TATGGAAGATACTCCAATAAAGATAATACATTTGAAATACTTGACACCAAAACAACACTTTGTGATCTATGTTAAAGCGAACTCTCTGTAAACGAACAATTCAATATCATGACTTTAAGAACTGTAATGAAAATATGCAAAAAGCAATCAAGATTGGGTCTATAAATTCTTATTTTAATAAAGATCTCATTGAGGAAGAATGCTAAACAAGCCAATACCAAATCTCATAGAAAGAAGCCTTTTCTGAAGTTCAATAAGAAGAAAGCAAAAAAATGTGATGTTTGGAACTCACTGGAAAGCTCTACCAGTGCAAAAAACTAAAGTAGACTTTCATTTAGCAAAACCACCAATTTAACTTTAAAAAATGTGAAATATACCTTTTCATACATAGGTAAGGTGGTACATAAGTAAAAATTGTGGTTTAGATGCTAGAAATGTAAATACATGGGAATTGACCGGTATGCATGTAAATCTTGCAATAATTTACCAATCTCAGTAGAAAACTACCCCTTATAGCGATATATATATCCCAACACAAAAAGGCAATTTTGTAGGTGCCTTAAATTTAAAACTAGGAAATTAAAGTCCATTGATTGTGGACTCAAATGCTTTATAGATCATCTGAGCTGAAATGTTTGTATATTTCATATAAACAGCCAATGTTGTGACAATTATATTGCCTGAATTGTAGATGAATGGCTCTGAACAGTGATTGATAAAGGCTCTGTCATCGCAAAGGATTTAGCCCTTAACCCTATCCTCTTGATTCTAAATTTAAATTGAATATTCTCCAAAATAAAAACTTATAAGAAATCATAATTGCGGAACTTTTTTACATGAATTTCAAAACTTAGATTTAGAGAAGATGATTGGGAATGCGAAGATGCGTGTATGTTTCAATCTTCTAAGAGCTGATGCTCCTAAAAGAAGATCATAGAAGAACATTTGTGAGGCTCTCTTATAATAGTGATAAAGATTGCGTCGTCAGCATTATTGGCTAAGCCAAAAATCTTGGAAACTAATTTCTTAATCATTCATTGAAAAATCAAATTTTTTTCAAAGTGAAATCTGTTATCACAATTCAAGCATGTTCGCAATACCCATCCAAATGAACACATTATAAATAACCTATAAGTTTTTCTATGATACATAGTGATATTTGAGGACCATTTTGAATCGATGAAGTTAAAGGTTCAAGCGGTTCGCTATTATTATTAATGATCAAATCAAAATTACATGAACATTTATGATGAAAAAAATGGTAGAAATCAATCAAAGATTGTCAAATTTTAACGAGATTCAAACTCAATTCCAAGCAAATATAAATTATAAACAGAGAATGTGACAGAATACTATCACTCAATTCAAAAGACAGTGCATTAAAGTTTGTGTGTGAGAAAATAAAATTACTGAAAGAAATAGAAGACATCTATTGGAATTTGCAAGATCTCTTATATTGCCTTTTGTTCTAAAGCATATTTGAAGCAAATTTGTTCTTACTACAGCATATACAAACAACAAAGTGCCCACTAAGTCTTGAAATTCAATGCCCCGTTCTAAACACTTTAAGTTTAACCGTTCGATTCATCTTTACTATTGCCAACAATCTTTTGGCATATTGTCATTGCTCACATAAAGAGCTACCCAAAATTTCTAGGTTGCATCTTTCCTGAAATTTTTCCAAATCAAAAGGGCTATGAGTGTTGTTTACAAAAATTGACGGTTTTTATTTCCATACGTCAAACATTCTATCAAAGTCAGCCCTATAATCCCAAATCATCAATTTAGGGAATTGGAAGGGATTCATAAGCAATCTCAGACAACCACAATACAACAACTAACTCTAGCCATGTTCCAAAATTAAACCAACTCAATCACAAACAGAACCAAACTCTCCAAATTTAAGAAAGACAAAACTAAGAAAACTCGAAAGAATGACGATACCTATTAAGCAAAAAACAAAAATTTGATCCAATTCAAGGCACTACTACAGTTGCTCAAGTATCATGCTTAATCAATTTGATTCCACTTGGCATCTAAATGATTTTCATCAACTGATTGTGCTTAGAAAAGGCATGAGATCCCATATTTAGGATTCAATCTATAACTTCATTTCCTATTGAGTATTGTCTTCTATCTTTTGAGCATTTGCCCTTATTCTGACGCATTTACATAAAAAACATATAAGAAGCACATAGGGCTGTCAAAATGGCTCGTTGTTCGCGAACAGCTAGTGTTCCGCTCATTCACCAAGTTAACGAGCCGAACACAAACAAACAAAGATCTTTTTGTTCGCATTCGGCTCATTTTGGCTCGAAATATTATTCAACAATTATATATATATATATATTGATGAGTAGAATTTTTAAAAAAATTAATTAACTATAAGGCTACAAAGATAATTAAGAAAATAGAGTAAAGATTATTAAATTAGATTCAAATGATGTTTTAATATAAGCAATAATTTTTAAATCTTGCCTCAATCCTTAACATCTTATGACTACGTGATTAGAATGGTCAAAATGACTTTTTGTTCGCGAACAATTCCTGTTTAACTCGCTAAACAAACGAGTCGAACATGAACACACTTTTTGAGCTCGAAATATAAACGAAACGAATACGAGCTGAGCTTGGGCTCGCTCCTGTTCGGCTCGTTTACACCCCTACTTAGCGAACAAATAGTGGTGGATCTCTTTTTGGAAGTAATCAAAACTAAGGAAATCTTTAACCGCACAAAAGAAAAGACTAATCGAATGCAATTTGATTTCAACATCAAGTGCAGTGTACATAGCAATGTAAAAATGTTTAAGGCTCGATCTCTTGCGAAAAGGTTCACCTAGTCCGATCGAATTGATTATAAAAGAAAAGTCAAAATGGTCCATGTTGGAACAAATTTATTTGTGGGTGACGCTAGAGCATGATTCACAAAGTCTAGAAAAGTAAAAAGAAAAAAAGAGAAAAATAGAGAAAATAAGAGAGAAACTATGAAGATATTACTAAATGATTAGAAAAATAGATCGAAGTCTCGAAACCCACCTTGAACCCACTACATATATATATGCTCGGTTCAAGTTTTTTTTATAATAAAAAAAAGGTATATTAAAGTCAAGTAAATAAATCGAGATACACGAGGCAAGTAGCCCAAAGTTTGAAAACATAGGCAGACCATGATTAAGTGGATGATGGCTGATCAAAGTAGCTAGCCTGAAGATAAAAGCCATCAAATTATAGTGTAGGGCAGCTTTTGAGCTTGGGTGAGTAAATTTGGTGAGACCTTCGACAAAAATATGCTTTGGTGACAATAAGTCAAGTGAGCTCACCATGAACCTAGCCAATTCATCATGGTTTCAGCGGATTTGCTATTTTCATTCTCCTTATTCTACTAAATTGCTTTAAACCGAGCTATCTTTGCTTGAAGGAAACTCTTGGAATATTAAGATATACATTTAAAACCCTGATTCTCTTGCATCTTTGAACGACAACTATAAAAAAAAATAAGAGAATAAACTAAAACATTTCCCCTTATGGACACTTAGCTTAACAATTGGGAGCTTTGCAACATTTCTTTTTGGCGACTTGATGGAGGGCTTGAAGTATCGGGCAGTTGTATTGTCATTTTAGCTCTTATTATCAGCCTCAAGAATTTAATGACTCATGCACATCCATCTTCATAAAATTTTCCTGTTATAACAACAATGAATTAGTGATTTTGAAGATTCGGATAATAACAAAAAAAATATCATTTTACCTGAATATTTATTGATTTACCTTGATGTCATTTCAATTTCTCATAAAACTTGGCAAATATCTTCTGATTTGACCCACACGAGTGGATTGCACAATGCATTATCTCCATGGGTTCATTCATAATTTTTTTTCCGATGATTCCTTTTCATTTTTCGCTGCTCTTCTACTTCTTATTCTTCCTCCTCAACTTTTATGATAATCTTTATCAGAACTAAGAAAATATTAAGAGCCATTTCAAGTTGTATTAAAGATCATAGAAAAGTCAATTTCAAACTTTCTTCATTAATCATTGACTGCAGCATCAATTCACTACAGGAAGGTTTGAAAATTGAGGAAATTTTGTGATTGGATTTTCAGCGAGAGTTTAAAGAAAAAAAAAAGGTTAGTGAGTGTCGCACTTGTTGTTATTAGTTTTTCACTCCCTCTTTCTTCTGAAGTTATCAATAATCCTCTGACAAATGGCCTAGTCTTTGCAAAATAGTTTCGAATTCCTTGGATGAGATCATCACATTCATGATCTCCCTGTGAGAATCCTAAGTTAAATGGAGTATGACGCTCTCTACCATATGCTTAGAATAAAATTGACGTAAGGGCAACTTCTTCCTTTTTAGTCTTGGACATTTCAAGTCTGAATTAGGACGCCTAGGACATATAAAGGACTTTACAACCTTGTATGTGGAACATTAAAGATATTATTAAATTAAAAGCATAATTCTTCAGCCCTCCCCTATTCCTCCCTCTTTCTAGGTTGCTTGCCCTATAAATCTCTCCCCTAGGTTGTCTCTACGTTCCTCATCTCTCGCCTTAGCCAATGTAAATTCCCCAAGTTATATAAGAGAGAGAAAAAGGGAGAAAGAAGAGAGAGAAGAGATAATAGAAAGAAAGAGAGAATTCAATAGAAATGCTGACCGAATAAAGAGAGAAGAAAAGAGTAAGGAACCCAAAGGGTGACGGGAGAAAGAGAACACAACATAAATGAATGAAAATTTTGACCAACTCAATGTTTTTAAAGTTTTTAATCTACATTTGCTATTTTTATGGAAGAAATAATAGTCACAAACAAAAAACTTATTGTTCTTGATTGAGATTTGATTTATTTAAGTGGGTCCACAACCCCAAAAAGAAAAGGAGAAACGGGTAAACAACCCTACATTAAAAGAAAAATAGGTACAACAACCAAAGAGAGAAATTGAGGAGGATTAAAGCAATCATGCTTTCAATTCAATAATACCATGAACGACCCACAAAAAATTCCATGCAATATTAACTAAGAGAACTTAAAACATATTTAAAATGCTCAATACTAATAAAAAATGTACTTTGTATTGGTATTACATGAAAAAATATGAAACAAACTAAACATGCTTAAAATAGAAACACGGAATTTGAGAATACTGTACTTATAATAATTTGATCAAAGAACCGATGGCTGCAATAATTTAGCATCAATATCTTTGTCATTTGTATCCATATGCTAATAAAAACACATCACACCCCATTACATAAATCAAATTATTTCCACCAGTAAGAGCAAACCAAGAAGAAATTTAGCATTGAACCATGAAAGCATTAACCATACAGGGATACAACATAATAATAAAAAGCATGACCCTTTGCACTATAAACACAATATTATTTTATGAATTAATATAAACTATTAATCAAAACACTTGATGGCAATTTTTTCTATTAAAATCTTACAAAATGAAATATAATATGCATCAAATAAAAAGCTTAAGCTTAAAAAAATTGATTTAATTACAATTATATGCCAATATTTTAAAAAGTCCACATAATTCGAAACAACACACAAAAAATGCTAAAATGAAAGGTAAATAATTTTCAAAATGCTAAAAAAAAGTGAACATATTAATGTACCATTAATTCACACAAAACACTTGGCATCACAATCATCTTCACAAACAAACGTCCTCTTCAATAGAACATCTAACCATCAAAAAACTATATATATACATATATATATATATATATATATTATATATATATATAAAAGGTTGATCGTAGATCAACCCCAATCTGACCGAGGGGCGGACCCCCTTCTAGAAAGGTGCGCAATTCGATCCTACGTAGAGATCGAATCCCCGACCCGAGGGACTTACACCAAAGGCCACAACCAATGAGCCAGGCTAAGACACACCATTGAAAAAATATATAGTTAGCTAAAATGGCTAAAAAGGTACATTAATCATGATCATTGTGTGCCTCGAGGCCCTTAACCAAGTTAAGGTCTCCAAGCCATATCGAGCAGTGTCCTAGAAGTGTTTGCCTTTTATTTAAAAAAAAATAAAAAAATAAAATACCAAATCTCATCTTTAATAAACACACGTCAAAACGTACCAAAGTATCATTTACATACATACTACCCAATTTCTAAGTATTTACATATCTAACACCAAAATTTTACTTTTTTCATTTATCACTCAAAATCTTTCATAGCACATAAATACACTGCTTTAAACTTTTATAGTTATACGTAAAAATTGAAGTTTAGGTGTTAGATATGCAAAAACATAGGACTTGAGTGTTATGAATGTAAATCTCCCAATTGTCTGTTGCACCTGCCTTTTGTATTAATACTATATTTTAAGTTTCAGTTTATTCCTGTAATATTGGAGGTTATAGCTATCTTATAAGCTTAAAAATTTTAAGCTATCGCACTATAATGCATGAAGTGGTTCTGTCTTTGTTTCATGCAAGCTTTCTTCGTCATCGATAATGGAACTTATAATATAGTACTAATAAACAAAATAAACACGTACAACAAACAATACATGAACAAGAACCATTAAACCTAACATAAAGAGCAGGTAGTGAAGATTAAAACCACATGAGTGCAATAAGCATGGCCCGTCCACTTCATATAATAAATAAACAAGGCTAAATCATAACCAATAAAAGTATAGTACCCGCTTACAACTGCGCCATATATACAAATAATGTGCAGGAGACAATAAACCTAAGTAAGAAAAAGTAATAATAAACTATTTCGACACAACACACAATGACATGAGCTTATGAATTTAAATGATTCTTGCAGAATAAAACTGTTTAATGAACTATCATAAAAACATGAAAAATAAAAACTGCACAAATAGGGTTCTAATTAACACATTTGCAATGAATGTAGCACAAAATATACATCGATTAATGCAAATTGTGCTTTTCTGTACTACTTTTGATGCGCCTAACTAAAATACAATGACAGTTGTTGCATTATAAGTAACATACTGTGGCAAAGATGTATTGACCACAGATATCAAAATAAATAAACAAACATTTGCAAACATTAAATAAAGTGAATTGTTGAACTAAGAAAATTGATTTGATGCAAAAAAAAAAAGATGAAAACATCCAACGCATTGTTGGAGGATAGTGAAGTAGCATAAACACAATCAATATGATCATAAAGTAAAGAGTTTGAGGAAATTCTTTTGAATTTCAACCTTTTTTCTCTATAGCCATTATTCGAGGAAAACCTTTTATTTAGAGACTATTTTTACCATAACAAAAACATTCCATTACAAAAGAGTAAAAACATAGAATGGATAAAATGTAAACTTTAAACTATTGAATCCTGTTAAAGAATAATTCAAAAAATTGAAAAAAAAAATATATATATATATATTCTGGAGAGCCCCTTGCTCAATGTGAAAAATCTACCACCAAGAAGGTTAAGCAAGCAAAACAATAGATCATTCTTCTACAAATCAGCAAATGAGAAATCACATAGAATTAACAAAAACAAAAATGTAACAGGAGTAAAATGGGAAAATTGAAAATGAAAATGCCATTCCTTTACACGAGTATCATTCAAGATTTAGGGAGAAAAAAAAATATTAAGGAGATGGAAGGCCTTAACTTAAATGTAACTGTCTATTGATTGCAGGTGGAGGAAGAAACTATCAAAGGTGATGCCTATGCCAATAGATTTTGGAAATCTATGCACCTATATCAATAGAAAACAACTATTGGGAGTTGGGAAATTCTTTCTTAAAAATGAAGGGGCATTTACTTAAATACCACACAATTCCTATATATTTAAATATCCAACACCTAAAGTTCACTTTTTATATTTATACCACCCAAATCTTTCATATCACATAAAAAGTACCATCATTTTAACTTCAAAAACGTGAAATACACCTTTTAATGCATAGGTAAGGTGGTATACAACAACAACAACAAAGCCTTAATCCCACTACGTGGGGTCGGCTACATGAATCATCGGCTACATGAATCATTTTCGAATCATTTTCCTCCATTGCGTCCTACTTAGTGTCATATTTTCATTTAGTTCCAATAAATTAAGATCATTTTTTATACACTAAGCCCAAGTCTTCCTAGGTCTACCTCTGTCTTTCTTAACATAAGTCAAATCTAAAACATCTACTCTCCTAATCGGATCATTAGATGGTCGATGTTTAATGTGACCAAATCATCTAAAACGACTCTCTCTAATTTTGTCCGTCATTGGGGCTACACCAACCCTATCTGATGATCCGCTTAGGGGTATGCATGTATCTAATGCATAGGCATAGGTAAGGTGGTATGTATGTAAAAATTGAAGTATAGGTGTTACATATGTAAATAGATAGAAATTGAGTGGTTATATATAAATCTTCCAAAAATGAATCTCACTGTGTTCGAAGTTCTTGAATCTACTGAAAAAAAATGTAGAACTTCTATACTCAAAAAAGGGAGCCCTTCCTTAAAAATGCTATTAAATTGTACTTTTGAAGAAAAAAAAAAAGAAACTAATTACCAATTATGGACCATGAACACAAACAAACCTCTTTATGTTGAGTTTTTATCTTTATTTTTATTTCTGATCTTCAAAAGGGCATTCAGCCAACCAAATATCCACGGCGAATCAAAATAACATCCAAAAAAATAAATAAAAAGTTGCTGGTTTACAATTTTGTATTAACAGTTGAGCTTAAGTTTACCATCTGTTGAGTAACCATTGCCTCATATAAACATGAAATTCAAGCCTGTAAAGAATGGGAAAAACTTACAATATTAACCTCATCCAAAGTTTCTATTGTATTTTTAACCCCCAAGAATAAATAACATTGCTGATAATGGACTCTGAGATCAAATAATTGGATGGTCTCCCTAGTAGTTCTTTAATAAAATAAGGCCTTTTTCGGATGATGAAACTTCAAAGACATGAGATTGGTCTTAAGAAACAAAAGATTAAATCAAGTAAAATTAAAAATTCATCCCATAGTTAGAGGGAAAGTGACATACCTAGTACACAATTCTTTTGTATTTACACGTCTTACACCTAAACTTTCATATTTACATACATAACATTTTTAACCAATGCATGAAAAGATGTATTTCACTTTTAAAAATGATAATAGTGCTATTTTTTATGAGCTATTAAATATTTGAGTGTTATGTGTGTAAATTTGAAAGTTTAGGTGAGAGCTATGTACATAACAATTGTGTGATATGTCTGTAAATGCCCCTAGTTTAGATGCACCTGTGAACCAACTAAAAGAAACTAGAGTGCAACTTATTTCTACCTTTCTTGAGATTGAGAACCTTACATTTCCAGCTGAGGTTTAAAGTTGCAAAAGAATTTAGTTGGTTAAAAATGTTGCTCCACGAAAACAAACAAGTTGTTGCATCAACCAATTCAAACACGAGTCATGTTTTCAAAGTGATCCCAGGTACCTGAAGTAGAAACACATATAATGTACAAAATAAAACATATTTTGCATCTGCATAAACCTAAATAATAATAAATATAAAGTTTCAGATTATTTAATGAGTTGCCATCTATTGAAACTCTGTACAGTAATGACACCACTGACAAGATACTCTAACTGTAACTACAATATATAGTGAAGAGTAGCAGTTCAAAAAATTTAAGGAAAAAAAAAGGAATTTACAGGGGAACATAAAGAGACAGGTGGCCAGGAAGAGGAAAGTTGACATAAACTTCTTGGGGTACAAAAAATACGCTCTTTCAAATTAATCATTGAAAAACTCATATGTCAATTGGATGAGCCACCACTAAAATGAAAATAAATACTATAGCAATATAATGAAAAAAATCAATCTCCGTAAATTCCGATTCCTTTAATTTCACCTCCATCAATGTTCCACAGAGCACAATAGTTCTCCACCTTCCTTATTCACTTCATTTAACTTCAGTGATCCATGAGATTAAAAGTGTCATCTTATTAATTGGTAGATTATTATAATTATCATGTACTTATTATTCCCAGATTTTGCATGTTTCCTATTACAAGCTATCCTAGGATTGTACAAACACTATAAGAAACTTGAAAGAAATAATAAACAATTTTCTTCTGCATTTCTTGTCATAGTATCAAAGTCTTAGGCTTTTTCCCCTGGCATTTCCATAAGTAACAACTTTCATCATTGCATTGCTCAAAACTTGCAAGTGTTAATTGCTACAAGTCCCTTTTCATTCCACCTAATCCACTTGTTGTAGCATTTATTGCTAAAACCTTATATTATCATTCATGCTCTTTAAAAACAATACTATCACTTTTTTAATTCCTATAAATCACAAAATAATTATGTTCCTTCGGTATTAGATTCATTTGGAACTATAACAAACAGCCTAAATTCAACAAGAAAATTAGTGAATTGGTTCGAAAATTAATCTCCATTAATTTTACATAAATTAATGTTCCATTGTACTCATCAGGCTTCCAATTTTCTTTATACTTCCTGCCCCCTCAACAATCCATGAGATTTCAACATCATCTCATCAAACCGTGGACTATTGCAACTTTTTTATAGTCAGTATTACGTCACCTGAAAATTTGTGGACTACTGAAACTATTCTATAATTATTATGCCCGAATTTTGTATATTTTCTATTAGAAACTCATGTAGAATAGTATAAATATCAAAGAAAAGTTAGAAAGAAAAAATCAACTTATTCTCTCTAATCCTTACTAAGGGACCATTTGGGGGCGCTTATTTGGTGCGGCGGTGTTTTGAAAACGCCGCATACGCGTTTGTTTAACGCATTCGGACGGTGTTTTCATAACGCCGCCGTTATTTCTTTAATATACGCAGCCGAGGGATCGACCCCACCGCCCGCATTCGTTAGCTCTGTTTTACCTGGCTGCCCTTTCTTTCGTTTGCCCTAACGCTTTCTCGCATCTTTCGCCTCTCAAGCTCTCGTGCTCTATTCGACTCATCACTGCTCCTTCGCCTCTCATCTGCCTTAAATCCTCCCTAAGCCCTCTCCAAACGGTCGATTTGTAAGTATTGAATGGAATGATTTTTGTAAGTTGGTGCTTCTTCAGTTAGATTTCGTTAGTTGGATTTCGTTAGTTGGATTTCGTTGGGTAATGTTGCGCTTTTGATTGATTTTTTGTATGGAATTTTCTCCTTTGCCGAATGCGTTTGACATTTCAATATGTTCCTTCTCCTCTTCTTAAATTCTTCTCCCCAATCCTTTAGGATTTGCGATTTTATGCCTTCGGGTTTTTGTCTTGGCATTTCCATATGTTTCTTTGGTTAGAATTGCCAAGAGAGCAAGCTATGCTTGCAGTGCAATTAGGCTTGGTGGAAGCATGCTAGAATGAGTTGTTTTTGATGGATAGTTGCAGTGCAGTTTGGAGCTGTGCTTGTTCTTAAGTTGTTAATGTTTAGAGTTTCTTATTATTTCACCAACGTTTGTTTTTGGAATTTTGTGGCTCACTTGCTGTCCCATATCTGTTTCAATCTATCTATTTAAATAATTTCTATGTGTCGAAGCATGAATTGGAGGCAGAGTTTTAGGTGTTTCACGTGTAAATGTTGAATTAGAGGTTTCCCAGGAGAACGGTACAGCTAATGACATATGTCGTCAGAGTTTTAAAATCAACATTTTAATAATTTTAATTGTATTTGTAATTGTTTTTCTCTTTATTTTATCAATTTTGATACTCACGCGTAAACGAGGATTGTATTTTATTTTTTAAAATTGTTCTGTATTGATTTTCTGCTTCTGTTGTATGAATTATATTGCCCAGACAGTTATGTTGCAAACAACATTACTTAACAGGGGCATAATGATCATTATCCAAAAACAAATACTAATAAGTTGTTCTAAATAAGCTCCTCCAAACAACTAGTTAGTTTATCAGGTTAATCTGCAGATTATCAAATTGTTAGGATAATCTGCAAATAAGCAAATTATAAATAATTTGCAGCTTCCGCAAACAGACCCTAAATATCAACAAGTCATTTAAGACAATACACATCTTATTTGTGCCTCCATTATCTTCCTTCTTGATATGATGTTAAATGGTAAAATAAAAGAGTTACAAGCAAAACAATAAAGAAAATTTTGATTTTAAAGTATTATCTATCAAAACTATTATATTCATAAGTCAAATCATGAAATACCGATGAAGAGAATGTCATCTGCCAAGTAATTTTATAAGTTCATGTATAAACACAGGCATCAAGTTCTTGACACATATCATTTAAATTGGTAATGAACTATATTAATCACACAAAGGTGCAGCTAGAAGTTTATTTACAAGAATACATGTTAAATACAATACTACTAGGTTTTTGAAACTGAATTTGAATATTCACATTGTGCATCAGATCAAATGAGACTAAATGAACTAATTTTCAAGTGAGGCTAGGGTTGTAAATGAACTAATGTAGTCAATGAACACTTCAAACTCAATTAACTTTGTTTAAATTAGTAAATAAAAATGTTTAACATTTTTAAATCTTCAAAATTAAATGAATCAAATATGAATATGATTCAATTCATTTATTTATGTTTACAAATAAACTTGTTTATTAATCACCAGGTAACTCGTAAATCATCTATAATTATATTATATATTATTTAAATAAAGTATGATTAACTATAATTTATTTAATTATATAGTTAATAGTAATATATTATACTTTTAAATTAGTATTCATTTTAATCTAAGTAATTCCTTCTTATTCTTTTACTTCAATGAATTAGTTTATTAGTACATATTGGTATTATTTGATTATAGAAACGCTTACTACAAATAAACTCTTTTAATAATCACCAAGTAACTTGTTAAATCATCTATAGTTATATTATATATTATTTAAATAAAGCATGATTAACTATGATTTATTTAACTATATATTTAATAGTAATATATTATACTTTAAAATTAGTATTCATTTTAATCTAAGAAATTCCTTCTTATTCTGTTACTTCAATGAATTAGTTTATTAGTACATATTGGTATTATTTGATTATAAGAAAACTTACTCGCTCCTTATATTTTATTTTATTTAATTGTTGTAAAGCACTTTAATATAAATTAGATTTTTATTTATTTGTTTATTTATGTAAATTTATAAAAAAATAATAATAAATTTATATAGAAAGTTTAGAATTCATTTAAAATTTTAGCTTGTTTATTAACTTGTTGAAATATAAACAAATTGAGTACAAATCAAGAACATTTATCAAAAAAATTTAAACAAGCCATCTATTAACACGCATGTGAAAGCTCGGCTCGAGCTCGAGCACGAAGAACATATAATACTACCAAGAGAAGTCCATACCATGACATGCTCTACTTGACTCGACTCAAATCGAATACAGCCCTACTGGAGACTAAACAATCGAGTTCCCACAAAAACAAATAAAAAAAAATCTAATAAACTACAATATCGAAAACATTTAAGCTAAAATGGCTCTCCATAAGCATTTAAACAATACGGATTTGAAGAGACGACCAAAAAAAAGTAAAGCAGATGGACAATGAGGACGGTAATGTTACAAACACCTAAAGATAACTGTTTTTCCTGAGAATTAAATGAACATAACTAAAATTATTCTCTGCAACATGAACAAAGATTCAAAAAGATACTAGAATTTCAATTGATGGGCAAAATATTGACAATGTCATCATTCTTTGATATACAATGCCTTGTGTTTAGCTCTGAGACAACTGCTGCACTATTTAAATCAGAGCAACCCTACAATGTACATATTTCTGCCAAAACTAGCTGCCTCTTTTTCATCTATCAAACCCCATTACAATGGAATATATTTCAATAATCATCCAGAATTTTAAAGCTCCCGTAAGATTGAAGAGCTGAAATAAAAGGAGGATTAGACCTCACTAGGCAATCAAGATGCTCCAAAGCTCCTTTAGCTGGCAAAATATATATAAAAAAAATGTTATTCTATAATTTGAGAGTAACTACTTACATAGATAGAAAAGAAAAAAGTTCATACCAGAGTGCTTAAACAATTATAAGCAAATCTATGCCGGTCTCCAGAAATTAATAGTAGGGAAGTCTGTTTTGGGTATCATTTGAGGGAAGGAATGACCTGAAGAAAGCAGAAAACCAAAATATCACGAACCGTATGCAAAGATATTTATGTGAAGTATATCTTTGCCGTTATAATTAAGTACCCGGTATTGAAGTTCCAGATGGTGTTGTGCTATGTGGAGGATGAAAAATCATAGAATTTGATGATGCTCTTTCCATATTTAGCATAAAATAACCTGCAATTTCAATAATTAACTCAAATTAATAATCCTATCTAACGTGGAATATTTTCTTCTTAAGGGAGACAAATCTTATCCAAATAAACAAGCAAAATAGTGCTTAAGCTTTAATTAAGGAGCTACAACAGTGATTTTAAACAAATAATAGTATACTGACCTCCAAAAGTACAGCGATGTTGAAATACTTCTATGTTATTAAGAAGTGCGTGTAATGTATCTTTGATTTTAGCAAAGTTTATAGTAGATCCATCAATGCACGTGAAATGACGCATACCATTAGGGGTGAGCATTTGGCCAGTATGGAAGGATTGGTTTTCAAATTTAATAAACAGATTGTAACCGAAGTCCGAAATACAAAAAATAAAACCAATCAAAATTTTAATAAAGCTGAAATAACCGAACTTTAGTATAATCCGGTTTAAATGGTTTAGTTTATAAATAAAACCAGATTTAATTGTTAGCTGAAATTTGATTATGAACAAACATCAATAATTACATATCTTACTTTATAATATCAATATAATTTCACGAATCCACCATTTGATTTCATTTTTTTTAAATTTTTTTTGATTTGCTGGGTTAAATGAAAACTAAAACAAAACCAAAATTCAGAAGGCACATTTTGAGTTCTTGAAAACCAAAAAAATGGAATGTATTTTGAAACCAAAACAAATAACCCAAAGTTAATCGGTTTGGTTCAGTTCGATTTTCCAGCTTTGAACAAATAATGCACACCCCAACATACCATCCTGTACAAAAGGTGCACCAGAGCACGAAGGTGTTCTCCCTCCCGCCATCCAAGCTCCAGAATTTTCTGGTTTGGCATCACCAGACTGCGGCCTCCATTGCTCCTCAGCACTATATTGCATCTGACCATGTGGAAGAGATGATAAGGTGTATGGGTTATATTGCTGCGGCATTTGTTGTTGTGTAATTGGCTTCTCATAAGATGGCTGATTGCATTGGATCTGACAACTTGGAATGGAATGGTTTAAGGTTGCCTGTGATGGAATGGGATGCGAAGGTATGTGTTGAACTGATGCAACACTTTGCTGAAACAGTTGATTGGGGTGAGAAACCTGAGGCGCTAAATATGTGTATCCAACTCCAGTTCCATAATTAGAAGATTGCTGCATAATCACTTTATCTTTCGCTCCAGAAGCACTCAAATCTTCGATGGAATTGTTAGTTATTGGGAGTAACGGATTTTCCTGCATGTAAGCGAAAAAGAGATTGCAAACATATTCTAGCACAATATGAGTACAGGAAGCCAGTTTAAAAACTTACAGTTTCTGTTCTGCAGTATTCCTGAGTAATGGAATGATGGCTATTATATGGAAATGGTGATAAAGGCAAAGGAGGTTGAGAGAGAGATGATTCAGCTAATAATGCAGGCAGAGGTGATGGAGGGGGTGGCGGACGAGGATGGAGGTGGGGGTTGAAGAGGAGGTGGTGAAGGAGGCAATGGTGGTGGAGGGGGTGGAGGATCAAATGGAAGAGGAGGAGATCCTGCAGGTAGAGGTGGGATAACATTTTGACTGTTAAATGTGGATTCCTCAGCCATATCACATTCTCCATGAGGAAGTGCATAATTGAAGGAAACAGTTCTGTCGATGAAATTTGAAGGCGCATCTTCCATCTCCATCTCTCGTTCCACATTCTCCAAAATATGGTGATGTTTGTCTACAGGATGATTTCCAGAGAAATGGCTTCCCAAACCACCAACTGCTTCACGGGGAGAACTAGTTGCGATGCCCTTGGGGGGACTGCAGCAAAAATCTTCATCATCTTCTAAAACGTGAGCAGACAGTAGACCAGGAAACTTGAATGTTGCATTGCTGGAAGCATGAAAAGATATCAGTAGGTAATGTTATCTGATGTACCACAAAAACATAAAATTTAATGTTCAACACTGGAAAAAAAAAAACCATTAATGTTTCAATTTACAGACCTACTCATAAACAGAATAAAATAACTAATAAGACATCGCATGCACAAAGCATAGTAAGAATAAATGTTTAAAAAGCTACAACAATATAATTTGAGCCCTTAGCAAATAATATTGGTTAGGTTGAATAATAGATTGCATAATTAATGCAAGAATCTAAATTGAAATTCGTAAAAATGACACATCAAGCAGTTTTCCCAAAAAAAAAAGAAAAAAAAAACCATAAAATTCAAGTATTTACATAGATGAAACAAACAGGAAATAAATAATTCCTCACCGAAATAAATAATTCCTCACCTCCCATACTCATCGACAAGCATGTCTTCCATTTCTCTGATCGGATCATCTACAGAGCGCTCAGCACGAGAGGGGCGCCTAAGCAAAAGCCCAGAATTCAAATCATCATTAGAAACATCAATTTCTTCCATGCATCGACGAAGAAGTGATTCTGGCAGAATTTTCCTCTCCAGCCATAACCTCAAAACCTTTGAGCATCATTTAATTTTTATTAGTTTAAACTGAAAATTCATTCGGTTTCATTGATTAACAAGAGATGAAATTACAAATAAAAACTACATGGAAATTACCTTAAGGCATTGTCGTCGATTCTCACGAGCTGAAGCTCCGGAAGGAGCAGCAGCACCCAAAAGGCGTGGCAATGCAGTTTGCACAGCGGGAATATACGATGAACCTGCAATGCCTAAAAAAATTCCAAATAGAAAGGCTAAGTGAAATCCAACAAAATTATGGATGCCAGATGGAATATGTGTGCAAATGAGCTCTCTAGCTCTCCCCATATATGTATATGGGAAATTTATATATATAACACCCAAATCCTATGTATTTACATATCTAGCACCTAAAATTTACTTTTATAATTATACCAACCAAAGCTTTCATATCAAATCAAAAGTACCACTATTTTTAACTCTTAAAAATGAAACATTTTCAAGCATAGGTAAGGTGGCATATATGTAAAAGGTTCTAGATATGTAAATACATAGGAATTAAGTGGTATGTATGTATATATATATATATATATATATATATATATAACACAATACTTCCTAAAAGAAGCACAGCGTAGGCAACAAAGAACACTGGAAGTCTTGTGCAAGTCCTTACCTTTCTGAGTATGTGAGCACTGAGTAATGGAATCCACAAGAAAGAACAGATCAATCCGGCGATAAAAGCTGGGTTCACCTTCCAATTTGCGGATGAGAAGTTCTACTACCTATGCACGATCAAAATTCAAAATCACTAAAAAAATTTTTAAAAACAGTCGAGTGAAATTAAGTATGCCATATTTTTCAACCCCACAGAACAGGAAAAACAAAATATTTGCATCTTTTCCACGAACAAGAACACATAAATGGACTACCAATGGAAATTCCTTCACAAACTTTCTATATCTATACAAAGCTTACAGATATAATAAAATTAAAACCATGCGTGATAGCATCACTGAAAAATTAAGCAGAAAAAGGGTAAGGAAAAGGGTTTACTAACCATTAACGGGCATTATAACTGATAAGAAGTGCTCTAATGGAATAGAAGGTGACAATCAAAGAGGAGTAGGTATTATCTATTCAAGCAAGTTGATGATATAGGCCACAATGATTTCACCAATTAAAGATATAATAACCTGAAATTTACATGCTTCTCATATAGTTCTTATGCATTTACATATCTCACACCTAAACATTCATATTTACATCACATTTTCACGCTTTAAAACTATGCATATAAAGGTGTATTTAACTTTTAAAAATTGGCAATGACGTTGTTTTTTATGTGATATTAAAGATTTGAGTGTTATGTGTGTAAATAAGAAAATTAAGGTGCAAGACACGTAAATATAAAAGAATTGTTCGCTAAGCATGTAAATGCCCCTAACTTCAACAAGTTAGTTGTTAAAGAGGTACACACACCTCACTGGCAATACCATATTTAGCACAATCAATAGCAAGACGAGTTGCACGCCCTATACTATCCCTTGTGCGCGATAATGTCTCTATCATCCCTTCCAAAGCATCTCTAGCAACAGCAGCTTCAGTACCGCCACTCAAAGAATTGCCAGGTTGTTGGTAACCTGTACTAGTTCTACAATCATAACTTTCGTGCTCTTCCAAATTCAGAGGAAGACATTGTTGTGAAGCTGGAGGGGAATCAGTGTCTGCAGAGGCATGAAACCATTTTCTCTCTCTTTGAACATCGCTGGATGAAAAAATATGGGTAGCAGGCATAAGGTTTGGGCTTCTCCCATGGCTACGATGTGGAGTAGGAGCACTGCCAGGGGTATCACTTCCATTATACAGTTGTTGAGAATGTGCTTCCTTCCTCTTAGCTTGAGCAGCAGCAATAAGATGCCTCATTGACATGGAATCCATAAATTTGCTCTCAGATAATAAATCAGCAGAATTGGCCTCCCTAATATCAAATTGACAGAAAAAAATCTTTATTTACATTTTTTTTCCAATGAAATGCAAAAGCGGAATGAATTAGTTTAAAAAAAAAAAATGTAGTACATATGTACCTTTGGCCTGTCAGAACATCCTTCTCAGCAACATATTCAAGGGAAAAATTATCAGACCTATTTTCAGTATCCATGGTCACCAGAACAGTAGATTTTACTTTAGATTTCTCGGAAGATGGTTTGTTCTTCTGCGAAATTGACTGACTGCGTAAATAATTTGAAGTCCCCATAGTTTTCGCCGAGCTATGAGTTTGAACAGAACTCACGGTGGTTGGTAGTTTTGTAATAGGAGGCTTAATATCTTGGAGATTAACCAACTTTCCTACATTTCCTGGGTTAACTAAAGTCTTAAGTGCAGTGCTCTGTGCTCTAATATCAGGTGAAACAGTTTCCTTGGTTTTTTGCCTCACGGAATTCTGGCTAGCAAGCAAGCCTATCGCACAATCCAACTTTTTCTCATCAACATTACAGGGGCTAGGAGCTGAAGAACAATTATTCGCAACATTTAGAAATCCCATATTGTTGTTAATACTTTCCTTCATCCTAGAACTAGCCTTTCTGACAGTCGAAACATCTACAGTAGATTCTATGGAAGATTCCCGCTTTGTGTGCATCAACCCAACAGATTCATGAGCTTTTGACTGTTCCCTCGACAAAGTACAAGTAGTATCCCGATGAATTGGAGTTCTGCAATCTTCACCATCATCATCATCTTCATCAACATACCTTACTGCTCTCCTTCTCTGAGGAGCAAGTGTGCCAAGGGGTTTAGAACTAATCTTGTTAACACCATTGTTGCTCATCTTAGCTGTATCCACGCCAGAGACTGAAGAATTCAGAAGATCGCCTGATTTTTTACATGCCTTCTTGGCAATATTTGCAATGGTTACAGAAGAATTTAAAACATCATTTAATTCCTTAAATGGTTTCACTAAATCCGGCTGGTTTTTATCATGAGACTCCGCAATGGGTGCCAAGTTATCAGCCTTTTGAGCTCCCAATGTTCTGTTTTTGACACTATTCCTACTCTTGTTAGATGTGAAATGTGAGGACTTGCTCATACTAGAGCTTTTGGGCGCATTAACTATCATTTCACTTTTTGGTCGTTTAGCCGAGGGAGCATCTCCATTGTTAACCAGCTCACATTTCACGCTCCCAACAGAATTATCAACTGGATTTTCTACAGATGATTGAAGAACAATCTTGCCTTCAGATGTAGAGGGCTCCTTCTTGGGAACCCCTTTAGGCGGATAAGCATTTTCAGCTTTAGTTTTCTTCAATATTTTTGAACTCTTGTAACTTTTTACAGTGTTAACACGTGTTCCTAACTTCTTAGGATCTTCACTTACAGGTTTAACTGTACCTTCAGGAACAGAAGCACGACTTGGAGGTGGAAGCTTCTTTATTTTCGCTTGTCCAATATGATGTTTTTGCACTTTCAGATCTACATTTGCTTCCATTTCAGATGCTGTTGCTTGACCATTTGTGTCTTCTTTCTGTTTAATATCTGTAGTTTCCGAATATGAAGTTGGAACCTTATGTTCTTTGTCATCTTTACAGAGTTTGAGAGAAGACTCTGCTACTTTGTTTACAGAGAATGTTTCAGCAACATTTTGGTGAGTGTCATCTGGATGAACAGAAGCTTTTTCCGCTAATATATCACCATCATAAGCAGGTTTAGCCACAGTCTCTCGTGCTTCTTTTCTCCCTTTTTTGTTATGAATCAATGATTTACTTTTCTTAAACGACAAAGCTGGAGATTCTGGTTCACAAGCAGCATCATTAAGCTCATTCACTGCAGTTCTCTTGCGGCTCTGTGTTCCTAACCTCTTAGAATCCCGGGAAGATTCTTCACTTACAGATTTAACACTACCTTCAGGAACAGAAGCACAAGCTGCAGGCGGAAGCTTTTTTATTTTAACTTGACCAATATCATGGTTTTGTACTTTCAGATCGACATTCTTTTCATTTTTTAGTGAAACGATTTCAGATGTTGTTGCTTGACCATTTGTGTCATCTTTCCATTTGATATTTTTAGTTTCTAAATACGAAGTTGGGGCATTATGTTCTTTGTCATCCATGCAGATTTTGAAAGAAGACTCTGCTATTTTGTTTACAGGAAATGTTACAGAAACTTTTTCGTGAGTGTCCTCTGGATGAACAGAAGCATTTTGCTCTAATCTATCACCATCATAAGCAGGTTCAGCCACAGTTTCTCGTGCTTCTTTTCGCCTTTTTTTGTTATGAATCAATGATTTACTCCTCTTAAATGCTAAAACTGGAGATTCTGGTTCGCAAGCAGCATCATTTAGCTCAGTTGCTGCAGTTCTCTTACGGCTCTGTGAGCATGGCTCCAAACGTAATTCACTGGCAGAATCCAAAATTTTATCATCTTCAGAGTTACCAAGAACCACATTCTGAACTTCCAATTCGTCAATGTTACTGCTACTGAGATGTTGACTTTCATCTTGAACGGTAGAATATATAGAGCCAATTTCAGCATTAGAAGAACCTTTTCCCAATTCCTTTGACGATTTTTGCAATTTTTCAAAAGCTTCACAAATCTCCTCCACAGCTTGAGCAAAATACTTGGTTTTACCCTGACATCGAGCTAATAGCTTGCTTTTTGATTCATTAGTAAATATTTGAATGTCAACCGGGGCAACAAAAGCACTGCAAAAAGAATTCTAAAGAGAATAAGACGGAAGCAACAAAGAAGAAAGAATTTATAAGGGTGAGAATTCCGTCTATAGATCCGAGCATCCTTAAAAAAAATAATAATAAAATGATTTTTCAAAAAGATGAAGATAAAGGTACCACTTTATTGCCAAAACTTGAGCAAGTTCCAGTCAGATTCTTTCCATGATGAAGTGATTTCCTAAAGCTTAATTGAGTTAATTCCCCTAAGTTTTCCTTCCATCTGATTTGTGCGTATTTAAGATTTGACTATAAGATTTGACTAAGGTTGCAGTAGAGACACATTATTTGTTTACAATTGTTGAAATGCTTATTCGTCGAATAATTTATTCAATTAAACTCTCATTTGTAACCTTAATAGGCCGTCCATTAAAAGACTTCAGAAGATTTATTCCATTAACTAACAAGGTTCTCCATAATGATATTTGATAATAGATTTGAAAAGGCGCATGTGATAGTTGTTCAATTAATAAGCAAATATCGCCTCATCCTTCCTAATTTTTATTCCAATTTAAAAGGAGTCATGCTAGTGTTTCATAACATAGTTCAATCTCTAATTGTAATCAAAATGGAAAACAAACCTCATGTCGTATCACAGAAGTAGTCACAGTTATAAAACAGAAAAGAACAAAGTATGCCAGGAAGGTTAAGATAGAGATTGAGTCTGAAAAATGTCCAACCTAATTCCAAAGAAAGAAAATTGTTACCATTTTCATCATCAGGAAAACTGAGTCTTCAAGACAAATTCTTCGACATCATTGTTCAAACTTCTTTTAGGAGAACAGAACACAAATCTCAACAAAAAAAGAAATGTAAAAGAAACTCATTTATCATCTTTATGCAGTACCTAACAAAAAAACAACCAGAATCCACATAAGATACACAACAAAAGACCAATTCCTTATTTTCCTTAAATGTTCATCATAAGAAAAAGAAGATAGGTTTTTTGTGGCTTATTTAGCATTGCAACCACCTTTTGGTGAATTGATTGTAGTAGCAATTTTCACTTGAGATCAGAAGTCGTATATTTTATATACTTCAAGTTTTTTTTTCAAATAATAAAAATTCTAGCTCTTGCCTTTGACCCTAAGCGAGTCTTCTGAAAGCAATATCCCAAAACTTGATGGTGGGAGACTCTCAAGGCACTACTGAATTGAACAAAGCAGATAGTCTCTAGCAAACTCAAATTATATTAAAAATAGCAAGGTGCCCCATGTTATCACAAATAATTTTTTATTTAATTTATGTCAAATGACTCCAACTCATCTATAAAGACATGATTATATGCAACCTCATGAAGGCGACCTACGTTTGAGGAAAATTAAAAAAAAAAAAAACTTGAAAAAACAATGAGTGAGTTAAAAGTAATTCCACAAATCAAGTCATACAAGGGGGAATTTAGCCGCCCATCAAGAGTGAAGATTGAGAGTATTAGATTCATGAATTATCACGTACAATTTATAGTATATCAACTATTGTAATAAGCTAACAAGATAGCATCACTGCATTGCTAGATAGTATAGGTCCCTCTCAGTTATGCTTATCTAATCTCTCATAAGTGTAGTTTATCATTTGGTTTTGTAAATCATCAATCATTTGAGTTGAATCATTGGAGAATAGTCGCTTCTACTATTGCAAACTCTCTTTCTTTCTCTTATCTACTTTTAAAAGAGTCCATAATATCCAATAAGCCTCCTTGGCTTTATTCCCAGCTTGTTCCTAACCCTTCTCAAAACGGATTATGGGCAGTGCAAAGGATTCAAAGACCATTTCTTTTGAGTTATTCTTTGCCGTGAGAAGACAAAATCAAATGGTACTACTGTCGTAGTTTCTTTTCATGTTTCTTCTTACTTATGAAAATCACGAGTTAACGTTGTAGAAATTTCACTATCTACAAGATCCAACACACTTTCTCCTTATATAATTTCACTTGGACTTTCAAGTTGAATAATCAATGTTGAGGATATACAGGTTTGAGAGCTTTCGATTTGGAAAAAAAAATCCAATGTGGACAAAACTTTATTTTGTTCTCTCCTAAAAAAATGCAATGAAAAAAAGGGACTATACATGCTAGAGTTCAAAAAAGGCGACATACATAGTAGAGATGTCAAAAATTGACCCAACATGACAAGTCGACTAGAACCCGACTAGAAAAATTCAAGTTCTAGTTAAAATTTTTAACCCATTTAATTTTTGAGACAAGTTCGGGTTGACGTATCATTCTTGAAATTGACCCGCCAACCTGAATTTTACTATAATTCGACCAGCCTATCCAAAATTGACCGGAGAATGACTCAAAATTGACCCGAAATTAGCTTGATTTAACATCAATTATTGTTACCCTTATATTAAACAAGTTAAAATGGATCGGGTTCGAGTTACCCACGTCTGGGTCGAGTCGAGTTCAGGTTAGCAGGCCACTCCTCAGTTTTTTGAGTAGTAGATTGATAAGCAAAACCTTCACGCATAGATTTTGATTTTCAATTTGTAGTTTTACAATGAAGCTTCCAACATCTCTCCTTCATGTGACAAGTTTTTTGCAATACTCTCACCATGATTTCTCACGCCATTCTTTGTAAGTATCAATCCCCTCATGTTTAGTGTAACAAGAAGATTCAGTGTTGCACAACATAAATTCTTTTCTTAACTTTTCCTGTCTAACTTCAGAGAAAACTTCTCAAATTTAGGTTTCGGGTTTTCCACCGAGGATGTGACCTTGGACCACGTCTAAATTCCGATTAAGATCGAATAAGAACATTTGGATTTGATCGTTTTCTTCTTTATTCCTTCAGTGAGCATAATCATTCAAATTCTCTCAAATGTCATCATCATATTGATCAAGTTTCTGTTATAATGCTATCAACTCGTTGTAATATGTAGTAATATCACAAACATTATTTTGATTTCCAAAGTTGAGTTTTTAACTCAAAAAATTGGAAAGAATTCTCCAAGTTTGAATAAAGACCTTGAACGGCCTCCCAAATATCTTGAGCAGTGGATATGAATAGATGAGGTTCACTATGGTAGGTTTCATTAGTTAATGAGCCAAGGCATAATTAGGAAATTTTTGAACTGTTATTTTTTCAGATTTGGATCGTCGACAATAGGCTTTAGAGTTTCTGTGATTAGATATCCAATTTTGCCTCTCCCACCAATCATTAATTTTATGGGTTGAGCCCAATTGAGATAGTTGTGCCGTTAAGTTTAATAACAGTGAGACAAGGTGCTAGATTATGAGTGGTAATCAACCGATGTAGATCGAAAAAAAAAGGGTTGCATTGTGAGCCGAAGTGGTTTTAGAATTAATGTAGCCAGTGGATGTGGTCGAATTTTATTGAACTTTAGTCATCATCACTTACTTATATGATGGCATGAGAGAACGTGGTGTGAGTTTGGAAGGATATGAAAAAGGCTATGAAAATGAAATAACTAACAATGACATGGAATACTAAGTTATGTTGGAGGAGAAGTCAGCCGCTTCAATTAAAAAGCACGACCCACTGACTATGAAGGAGAAGTCAACTTCAACGAAGACAGGAAGGCAAAAAGGCTTCAAAGGAGAAGCAATGTTTTCAAAGGAGACATAGGAAGGTACAAGCAGCTTATAAAGAGATGGCAGCGTCTTCAAAGGAAGAGACACTCGAACAGTTGCATCTCGTTTGACCGATACGTCAGTTTGGTCTTCGAAAGGGCACTTTAGGTTGTGGTTTACAGACTCGATACCATGTAAATTTTGGAGGAAAAAAAATTATTATTCCTCTTCAATTGTATAAACAATGATTATAAGTTAAATAAAGATGATGACTCTAACATTCGGAGAACAATAATATTAGGATAGAAAATACTAATAAAAGAAGATCCTAAAAGTAAAATCTTCCTAAAAATCCAACATTTTCAAGAGAAATCAAAGGGAATAATCATTTTTCTTAACCAGCTCTTCCTAATTTTATCAAGCATTCATCTAAATAGTATAATTTCTACCATATTCAACTTAGGTATCAATATTTAACTAACTAATATTTAGATTAAAACATTGTCAACCTAATTATAATCTTATAAAACTTACCTTTAAATGCTTCTGATATTCTCGTATCGCATTAAACTCATGTATCGCTTCTCTATTTTAAACATCAAACCTTAACTCTAGAAATAACACATTCGCACTAATCCACTATATAATAGATCCAAGATACTAAAGCATATCAAAATTGGCTATCAATTTATGTCCTAATAATATTGATTGATAGATATTAATATCACGCCTATTTAAATTACATAGCACAGACTCAATGTCTATTTTACTAATTCTATGTTTTTTTACTCCTTATTCCATTCTTCTAGCACTCACAAATTTCAAAAATATCTCATCAACTAGATCATATCAACAAAAAAAATAGATACAAAAATCTATCATTTTCAATATCCTTTATAAGCATATTCAAAAATAATGTAAAAAATTATGGACACAACTTCTTCTATGTAAATAAGATATAATTAGATATTATTTATCACTCCGCAACAAATTCTAATGGTCACGACCTAACCCAGTGCTTGGAATTAACCAAAACAGAAACATACGATCAGATGGAGGACAATAAATTTTCTATTTTTTCTATTTATATCACTAACAATTAAATACTCAAATATTGATGCAAGAGCCACTAAATAAAGAAAATTTAATTAACAATTGAAAATTTGTACCTTTCTGATTGTTATTCGTGCATTTTGTATACATTTGATCATCTTCTATTTATCTTAATCAGATTCTTAAACCTGAAAAAAAAATATTAAAGTAGCATAATGAGTTATCTAAAGATAACTCATAAGTAATCACACTTCTAAACTACAATAATCCAAAGAAAATAAATCAATATTCATGCTAATCTTTTATATATTTATAAGAAATCTTTTAATATGTTATTCTTTCATATGAAATATTCTAATATACTAATGCATGCAACAATGACTTTCTCTAAATAAAAATGCTCTAATTTATATATGTCTTTACGTTAATTTTATTTTTACTTTATCATCTTTATATAGACATGTCTGCTTTGAGAATCACCATCAAAATAAACTAACACACCATTGGCCAATATTACCCTATCGGCTCTCGTCGGCACAGCGGTTAGTAATATAAACATCACAATTGTCTATAGTGGAAAGACTATAACCTGCCCTTGACCAATAATATCCCGTCAGCTCAGCGGTTAGCAAACTATACATCACAATTGTCTAAGGTGGTGAACTCTGTCTACTCACACTTGACTGATATTATCCTATCGGCACAGTGGTTAGTGAACTAACTATCACACTTGTCTTGGACGGTAGAAAAACCTCTACACACGCGGGTACAATGACGTTTCTTGTCTGTACCATTAGGGGGTGAACTCATCTGAACATGCACATACAAACATGCATATATAACATATTTTCGTTTCACATTTCAAAGCATGCATTACTTTCATGTGAGATATTTATTTATAAAGATCAAATAAAGGTCAAAGCATCTAAAAGATGCCCTCTTTGCTCTAATTCTAAAGGTCAAATAAATGTCAAATCATAATCTGACATATACATTTAGTCATACAATGAGTAAGATATAGATCTTTATTAAAATATAAAGATCCAGTAGTAATCTAATATCTTCATAAACTAAATTATTATGCAACTATTATAATAATTGCATTTAACATGTATATTTTCCTATCTGACAATATGAAAAATCAACTATAATTTATATCTTATTAAAATAAATCATAAAGCACCAATAAAATCAAACATAAAAGTTGAAATAAAGTTAATTACTGAAATTTAAAAATATAATTACTCACCTCAATTATTAGGAGATCATTTTATTAGCTAATCCTCCACTTAACTCCCTTTCTAGTATTTTACCAGTTTATTGTCACGAAATCAAGATCCTAAATATTTTCAAAATGCACATTAATTTAAATATTTAAATATCTTCTAAGCTAAAAGACAAAGCAGAATTGTACAATTTACCTCACTTCTTCTATTAAGTCCCAAAATTCTTCAATAATAAAACTTAATTACTCCTCCCAATTCAAACCACTAGTATCGACTCATGATAATTAATATTCACATAATGATAATTAAAATACTAATATAGAAAAATTAAAAGAAAAGTTAATCTCACCTCTATGTTCGTCGTCGATAATGCTTCCTAACACCAGACCAAATCATATTCGTTCTTCTTAATTTCTTAATAATTAACATATATGAAAAACATTTATGAAATATATGCATGAGAGAATCATATTTAAATAGATATTATAAGTAAGATAGACATGCAAGATAGACATGTATGAAAAATGTGCATGAGATAAATATATGAATGTTATGAGAGATGCATGATGAACAGTTGCACAGCAAAGTATGTATGTTTGTGGATGCATAAAAATATCTCGGAATAATGTATGTTATGAAAAATAAAATAGTTTATATGTGAATGATTGTATGTGCATGTTCAGAAAAGGATTTCACTCCCTAATAGGACAAGGAGTGGACGTCAGCGTATCTGCGCGGATATAGATTTTTCTACCACCCAAACAAATGTGATAGTTCAACAATCGCTGTGTCGACAGAATAATATCGGTGAAAGGCGAGTAAAGAAAGTTTACTACCATACATAACTGTGATGTATAGATCGCTAACCACTATGTTAACAGAAAAATATCGATCAGGGGCAGGTAGGATTTTTCTATACTAGATAATTATGATATTTATATTACTAACCGTTGCATCGACGAGCTAGAATCGGTTAATGGTGTGTTAGGTTGTTTTGACGGTGATCCTCAAAGCAGAAAGATGTGTATGCAAAGAGTATACAATAAAAGTAAAGTGAACTTTATAACATATAGAAATTTAGATTATGTTCACTTAGAAAAAATGTTATTGATACATGCATTAACATATATCAAATTGCTTATAAAAATATGAAATGCCAACATATTATAAGATTTATTATAGACTCGCATGCATAATAAATTATTTTTCTTAGATTACTGTAGTCTAGAAGTGTGCTTACTCCTGGGTTATCTTTAGATAACTCATTATGTTGCTTTAATATTATTTTTAGTTTTAAACATTTGAACAACATGAATAAAAGATGAGCAAATGTGTTTAGAAGACGAACAACAAACAAAAATGTACAAATTTCTACTTATTAATTTTAATTGCTTTTTTAGTAGCTCTTTCAATTAATATTTGAATATTAAATGGTTAGTGATAAAAATATATAACAAAAAAATTGATTTGTAGCGTTTGATCGTCCGTTCCCGTCTTCGTTAACTATAAATCCAAGCGGGTCATGACGTTAATACTAGTCAGTACTCCATTATGCTCAATAACAATAAGGCATTCACACACTTCTATTATATGTGCAACAAATCAATTCTCAAGTCACTTAATTATATGCCTTCACAACATGAAAACATATCAAGCTAAGATTTTTTTGTTCTCTATTTCATTAGTTGTGTTGAAATTTAGGAATAATGCAGTTTTTTTATTGATATGAAAGACAGTATAATTAACCCTTACATAAATCATATAATAGGAAAGACAATAAAAAACAGGAAATAAACGATATAGCACTTAATATCTCCAATTAATCAATTCATATTAATTATTTTGAAACAAGGAAAACAACATAAAACAGGAAAACTTAAAATAGGAAAGAAAATAAATCAAATCTAAGAAAAAAATATCTAAAATAAAATAGCAAATAAATCTAATCTCATAAAATATGAAAAAATTATTTCTTAACATAGCTTTTGACACTCCACCTTAAGTTGAAATATGGTTAAAAATCATGTTTAACTTGGATTTGAAAACATCAAAAAATAGACAAAAAAAATCCACTGAAGTAGAACATGAACTCTTTATCCCGTACTGCGGTTGTCTTTAACTGCAGCTCCTGCAGTGTCTGTAGATAGGCTGAAAACTCTTACAGGTAATGTTGCAGAAGAGTTTACAAGAGAGCAGACAATCTTAATTGTTTTTTACTGCAATCTCTGCAGTGTTTGTTGGTAGACGGAAGACTCTTACAAGTAATACTGCAGAAGAGTTTGTAAGAAAGTAGACAACTTTGGTTGTCTTTAACTGTAGTTACTGTAATGTCTGTAGGTAGGCGAAAAACTACTACAATCAATGCTGCAAGAGAGTTTGTAGGGAAGTAGACAACATTAAAAAAAAACCTTCAATAATTAATTGTGGCTTTTTTGCTGCAGTTATTGCAATGTCTGAAGATGGGAGATTCTAGAGCAGGGTCTGATGTAGAAAAAAACTCCAGAGGAGGACTTGCTGCGAGAAGACTTCCGGTGGAGGACCTACTATAGAAAAGCTACAAAGAAGGGCCTGCTGCAGGAAAGATTCTGAAGAACCTGATGCAGGAAAAGGCTCCGGAGGAAAGCATGTTGCTATAAAATTTCCAGTGGCAAAAGAAAAAATAAAGAAAAACTTGCAAAGAGATTTTTGGCAGCAAGGAAAAACACCAACGGAGAAGGGCATGTAGGTCGGCTGTTGGGATTCCATTCAATGATACTTCTAGTTTCGCCTCTGTACCTTCCACAAGTTGTTTTAAATGCAAATCAAAGATGATCTCCTTTGTAACAAGCTTCCCTTCGTTTTCACAATCCACGTATGTGGCGGAGAACGCCACAAAGGTGGCTGCCAGAGTTTGTGGACTACAGAAACTTGCAAAATGCAGGAAGGCATCAATAAGGTCTACAGAGAAGTTTTCCAACCAAAAGGGATGATTTCCAGCTGTTAGGGGCATTCGAGGAAAAGGTCCACGAAGCCAAAGGCGAAATTGGGCCAACCTCATTGATTGACCTTGGTGGTGGCGCAAATGTGCCTTCTAGGTCAGCATTCCAACTTGTAAGAATTGCCATATTGCGAAGAAAAAACACCATAAAAACATTCTCAAGCAACTTCAGCCCGAAGCCTGCTCCACAAAGCACTTCAACCTTCTAAAGATACGATGTATGAAAGTCCATTGGCAAAGGATACAAGCGGCAGCCTTTCAGACCTAGTCAACATCCACAGATATAGCTTCAATGCAGCATCCAAGTTTGAATGCTTTGTAGGAGGTGATGATAAAAGACCAACATTATGGCTCCATGCCTTCACATCAACAATATTTCTTGGTAGGAATTTTGAAACAATTGAACTGGAGTCAGGCCTAGACTTGATGGTCCTCAGAATGCTAGAGTTTGACGTAGAAGCTACTTGTTTCCAGTGTTTTACAAGATCAAATGGGGTGTGAACCATAGCCTCAATGACACCAGCAGCTATGTCAGTCGACATGTCTTTTAAAACATACACATAGATATATTCCATTTCATTTGTCTAGAAAGCCTATAATTTTTTAAAAACTCCAAAACGAGCTCCTATGCCTAAAACCATAGCGATCATTGACCAACCCAGACCTAGAAAGGTGTCGACACTGGAAAATGCTTTGGAGGGGCTGCATGGATCTACTCTGGCGATGAGGGCCTATGCAGAGCCTTTACAGGGAGAAAGCGTCCCTCCCTTTCAGCAGAAAGGATTGCATGAAGGGAGTCTAACGACTGTGGAGAGAGCACCGATGACTACAATCGAAAATTTAACTCTGATAACATGTTGAAATTCAAAATAAAGTGAAATATTTTTATTGATATGAAATGAGTATAAATAACATTTACACAAATCCTAGAATATGAAAGATAATAAAAAGAAATAACAGTAAATGAAATATATAACACAATATCTCAAATTAATCAATTCGTATTAATTATTTCTAGATGAAGAAAATAACATAAAATAGGAAAATCTAAAATAGAGAAAATAAATAAATATAATCCAAGAAAAAAAACTAAAATAGGAAAGAAAATAAAATTATATTAGGAAATAAATCTAATCCTCATACTTCTAATAGAAATAAATTATTTCATAATATAACTTATAACAAGTTATCATAACAAAAAAATCACTTCCATAATCATTTTTTCCTATATGAAACTTCTACGAAGAACAACAAAAACAACAACAAGCCTTTATCCCACTAAGTGGGGTCGGCTACATTAATTCTTTTTCTCCATTCCGTCTTATTGAGTGTCATATTTTCATTTAATTCTAATAAATTAAGATCATTTTTATACAATATGCTCAAGTTTCGTTAGGTCTACCTTTGCCTTTCTTAACATAAGTGGAATTAAAACATCTATTCTCCTAACCGGATCATCAGATAATTGACGATAAATGTGACCAAACCATCTAAGATAACTCTCTCTAACCTTGTTTGCCCTGAAGCTACGCCAATCCTATCACGGATATATTAATTTCACATTTTGTCTCTAAGTGTCAAGTCAATATATCCGCCTAAGCATTCTCATCTCAGCAACACTTAACTTTGTTTTATGATTTTCTTTTAAAGGCCAACATTCTGCGTCATAGAGCATTGCAGGTCTCACCACCTCACCACCATCTTATAAAATTTTTCTTTCAGTCTAAGCGGTAAATTTCTATCACACAATAGGCCTGATACATTCCTCTACTTCAACCAACCAACTTGAATTCTACTAGTAGCATTTTTATCTATATCAGGAAGGCATATAATTTCAGTTTTCCCAACAAAAAAAAAAAAAATCAGAGGTTCCACCACACCATTTGATCACCCATAATTACAACTTTGTCACTAGAAATACTACTCCTAAACTCCATTCCATGTATCAGTTTTAGTTCTACTCAAACGAAGGCCTCCAATGTAGACCTACAAAATTTAAGTTTTTCTTGAACTCTTTCTCTAGTCTTATCCATAATAAGAATATCAACAGCGAGAAACATATAGCAAGGTACATCCTCTATAAATGTCCAATTAGAGCATCCATAACTAAAGCAAAAGGATGGGCATAAAGCCGATCCCTGATGTAATCCAACTGAAATAGGAAAAAACTTGGTCAATCCTCCTCCTCTTCAAACACAAATAACAGCTCTAGTATACATATCTTTAATGACTTGAATATAAATCATATCAACACATTTCTTCTCCAAAACTCTCCAAAAGACTTCTCTAGAAACCTTATCATAAGATTTTTATAAATCAATAAAAATCATATGTAGATCCTACTTATTCTCTCTATAATTCTCCATCAACCTCTCAATAAAAATATAGCTTCCATGGTAAACTTGCCCAAAATAAATTCAAACTGATTATGAGAAATCTTTCGAACATGTCAACCTATGTTCAATTACTTTCTCCTATAATTTTAAAGTATTACACATCAAATTAAACCCTCTATAATTTTCATACTCTTGTGCATCCTCTTTATTTTTCAAAATGGAGACCAGAATACTTTTCCTCCACTCCTCAGACATCTTTTTAGTTTTTAAAATAATATTAATAAGTTTAGTAAACCAAGAAACTCTCAAATCTCTTAAATAGTGTCGCACTTCAATCAAGAAATCATCAGTTCATAGTGATTTTTCATACAAACTTTCCGCCCTTGGTTTTCTTTAAAGTCTCATCAACTTCTTTTTAACTAATGTGACGATAAAAATAAAATATATTATTATTATTAACAATATTAAGGTCACTAAGATCGATCGTATTTTCATAAACTTCATTGAAAAGAATATCAAACTAGCTCACCCACCTATGTTGAATATCTTTTTTTAAGAAATTTTTTTTTTATTTTCATTTTTAATACACTTCACTTAAGTTAAATATATATATATATATATATATATATATATATCTCACCATATTTACTATCTAATTTATTATAAAGAACACTAAAAACAGAATTTTTAGCGTCACAAAAAATATGAAACTTCTATGAAACAGATGCAATTTTTCTACACCTATAATTCATTATGCTCGTCTGTAGCTTTATATGACTCATAATTTTAATGCATCTGTAGTTAGAGCAATCTTGACCATCACCTCAATTCTTAAAATTGGTGCCAAAATGATTCTTCTCCAATCATTCGGTATCACAATATAATTCATATTGTATTAAAATGTTTGTCAATCCAATTATCACAATATACCTTATAAAATCTTAATAACTCATCTAAACGAAAACACAAACATTAGCTAATGTTTTCAGAGACAAATCCACTTCAATTTTTCATGTCACTCTATAATACTTATCATTTAAAGCCTATAAATAGCATAAACATTCAATTCCTAGTTCCACAAATTTTTACATCATTATTGTTGAATCAATTAGAAATTGGGATCATGATGCATTTATATTAAACTTATCTCAGACTGACTTTGCTTCAGTACATTGGTTCCCCGTATAGCATTCAATATCATTATCATGAGTAATTTAGATCAAGGACAAAGCATTCTCCATCGACTCAAAATATTAGAAGAGAAGATGACCAAATCAGAGTTATAAGTTGCTCAAGTTACTCGAGCAAATAACCAGATAATATTTTGATATACAATAGAGCAATTAATTGCAAAAGAACATGTTCAAACTCCATGTGTGAGTTACCCAAGAAAACCAATAGTGGGTCACCAAAAAGTATATTGAATACTTAAGAGGACCATCATGTATGAAGAAGACCAAATGTAATATGATTGTGGTATCAAAAAGAAAGCTGATATATCAAAAGATGAAGAGATGAAGAAGCAGAAACAAAATAGACAAAAAGAATGAAAAGAAGATAAATTACTAAACTAGGGTAAGTAGTATGATTATTAAAGGGCACTTACATACATATCACACCATTCTTATTTCTTATGTATTTACATAGATGTATTTACATAGCTAACACCTAAACATTCATATTACATACATACCACTCAAATCTTTAAAATCACATAAAAATACCACCATCACTACCTTAGAGTGAAATACAGCTTTGCATGCATAAGTTTATGATAGAAAGATGTTATAAGGGTATTTACATACATATCACACCATTCTTATGTATTTATCTAACACCTAAACATTCATATTACATACATACCACTCAAATTTATAAAATAACATAAAAAATACCACCATCACTACCTTTTAAGAGTGAAATGCAGTTATGCATGCATAAGTTTATGATAGAAAGATGTTATAAGGGTAAATATCAAATGTTGGTTGTTACATATGCAAATATATAAGAATCGTGTGGTATTTATGTAAATTTCCTTACCGACTTGCAAATGCAAAATTCCTTTACAACATACAAGAAGATGAATTAACATGTTGGTAACAGGAGTGTATAATGTTTAACATCTAAGAAAAATGGAAACTTGACAAAAGGGGGGCACTCACACAGGCTGGAGGGTTACAATGCATTGCCAAAAGAATAGGTTCCACATTAGATCGAATCTGAATAACCCTGACTCATGGGATAGCTATTATGGTTCAATCCCATCTATGGAATGGCTACTCAAAAAAAGAAAAAAAATAAAAAAACCAACTTAACCAAAAAGTTTGCTGCAACTAAAAATGGTTTAACTTCAGCATAAAGGATACCTACTAAAATTTCATGTGAACACAACTACACTGTATGTGAAATAAAACCTACCAACACAGCCAAAAACTGACAACAAAATTCTCTAGATTCACCGCATTATTGAAGGGTCAAATAAAAATTTTACTTTCTAAATAATGTTGATCGAGAACAAGAAGTCAAGATTCAGACGCTCTACAAACCTTAATTCAATTCAACTATGACAGAATTAAGCAATCTAATAATTTCATAGTTTAGTTCCAACAAATCAAGGTCCATGGACTCAACTCACATTTAAAACAAATAAAATGGCCCATGTTTCAAGAAAAAAACCTAAATTCGTAAAAAATGAGTAGCAAAACATCAACTAAGACATGTTCCAAGCAAACCCATCAAAAAGTCAATTTTTAAAGAAAATAATAAAGATTGAAAAAACTTCGAATGGATCAAACCTAAAATCCACATAATCAATTCATATATAACATCAAGTCACCAATCAAAGTAGAATAATTTGAATTCAATTTAAGAATTATTATTTGATTTGGTTGACTATTATCTAGTCCATTTGATATGTTATCAAATATCATAAAAAACTACCTGCATAAGTAAACGTCTTATTATTTAGCGGCTAGGCATAATCACTTTTGCTTATAGATTGTCTAGTTTCCAATAAATATAGCTTGTATCTAGCATTTTTAATTAATTTAGTTCCTTTCAAATTGATCTCATCATTTAAGTTGAATTATTGGAAAAACCCATCATCTATTATTCCCCCTCTCTCCCCCTCTCTCCCTCTCTCCCATCTAATTTCAGCGTAAACAATAATGCCTAACAACAAACTTAATTTTTCTAGCTAAAAGTGTGAGGCATGAATTTCAATATTTTTTGAATGATTTGCGAGTCTCCTTAGCTTGAATTCCAGTGATTTCTAAACTATTCTTCCACTCCCACGGTGTGCACGAAAATCCTTCTTGTGGTCAAGAGGTACAAAAGGAAGACATCAAGAAACCCTAAATAAGGCTGCCATAAAAAAGTTTCTTAGTAAACTGCACTACTTGCTTTTCTTCATAAAACCTCTTTGTCATCTTTTTAGATTTCTTGATTAGTTGTCAATCATAGAAAGGAGTCATTAAAACATCTATGTTATTCTAAATTTTGAAAACAAAAAAAAATCAAATGAAGCCCATAAGTTATCAAATAAAGCATCCACATCCCAATTTGGTATCGTAATACAATTTTATTTCGATATTAAATCGACGCCACATCAAAATTATTCCATTAGCTGCTATAAGGAACTAGTCATAATCTTTTCTATTGACCTTCAAAATATCTACAAAAGAAGTGCCATAAGTCAAGTTATAATGAATCTTATTTTGTTCCTCCAATCCCAATTTTAGTTGGACAGGAAGGTTCAGAAACCTAAGCATATGAGATCATCAGAACTTAAAATAGGAAAGTCATGCAAAAAGATTTTTTTTTTTTGGTAAAATTTGTTAAATCT
The DNA here is from genome assembly GCF_001263595.1 of Phalaenopsis equestris. Lineage (NCBI taxonomy): Eukaryota > Viridiplantae > Streptophyta > Magnoliopsida > Asparagales > Orchidaceae > Phalaenopsis > Phalaenopsis equestris. Next base: position 59,309,374 of record NW_018164444.1, on the reverse strand, counting down.
TCCACAAACTGATTGAAAAGTAAGAAATTCAATAAATGTGGTAGGAAATAGACTAAGTTCAAAATCTAATAAAATTAGAAAACACGAAATATTCTAAAAAGGGGAGTTCAGCATACACCCAAACCAAATAAAGCAACTGATGTAGTAGGGATACTAGTTAGTACTCACTTAATGACCCTAAAATTCAGAAAAAGCGCCAAAGGTACTAGTTGAGTGAGAGTTGGGATCCCTCAACAACTTTATTGCATGCAATGTATCTTTCAGTCTAGAATTAGCTTCAAGCGCTTACTCTTAATATCAAGGTGTGTTGCACAAGCAAACCAGCCAAAAAAAATCCATTATCATTACTAGAAAAATCTACTGAAAAAACCAAGGAAAAACCCAAGAAACACTAAAACTGAAAAAACTTAGAAGCATAATTTCTATAATTAAATAGGGTTCACTTTTTACTTTTCTAAGAAAACTGTTGAATAGTTGCTTTCAATTTAGAAGCAAAGGATCTCTCCAATTTCTTCTTCCTTTCCTACAAGAAGTTCATAAAAATTCATAGGTCTATATCGCACAAGAGGACAAGCACCAACAATGTAATAAAAAACCCCACATCACCATAATGCCTAAACCATACCCAAAATATAAGTAAACATGAACTATCCCATACAATAATAAAACTAGCTAATTATAGTCAAATACGGAATTGCAAGTTCAGCCAACAAACAAAAACAGCTATTAGATAAGTTAAAAAAAGAGCTGGACAAAAAGACCAAATAAGACTATAAGACTTGTGCGAGAAAAGAATGGCTCAAAATTGACTCAATGCTTAAAACCTTGTGAAAGCCCAAAGAAAAAATCCTAAATAGATGAATAACAACATAACGAAACTTAATAATCATCCAATGAAATGGAATAGAAGATGAACAATCTCAACCTATCATGGATCAAGAATAGGAAATTAAATATCAGAATAAAGACAGCAGCTTCCAATTCCTCATTTAAAAATTATTGCCTTATTGCCAAAAAATATAGGAGATCAAGCAAAATAATACCAAAAAGTGATACACCTCTCAAAATACAAGCGATGAAAAAAAATGTCCAAAGAGAGTCAACATCACATGAAACACAAAAAAATGAACTAAAAATTAAGAATGCATAAAGCTGGCCCCAAATTAAAGATATCTTGAATAAATATCTAATGTTTAGCCCTACAACCTCTACAAGGAGTCTTGTATTATTGTGGCGAACCCACTTGAGAAAACATATTAGCACAAATCTTACCCCATGCTTACTTCTCTGTAATATCTCTCAAAAGAAAACCATATAAAGCAAGACTCAAGATCAGGCAGCAGTGACTGCAATAGTCGGAGCAATACCAGTTCCTCTCCAACTTAATGTAATCAACATCCCAAATATAGGACAAGCACAATGGAATTATGGTGCTTACTCCCTTATGTCAACAAAACCCATTTTCCAGTAGGGATTTACTTCAATTTTCCTATCTCTCTGTTACTAAAATAAATGGAAGGCATCAGTCTGTGTAATTATAACTGGTACTAGAGCTACTTTGTTTCCCAAAATAACCCAGATCCAAAGAGGAACTCAGTTCAAGAGTTATGATGGACGGGCTTTCCCAAAATGAATTGAATTCCACCATCTTTCCATGGAATATTCTAAAAGTTGTAAAGATGGAGAAAATCTTCCAATACCTTCCACCATAACAAAGAAACAAGGAAAATTTTCACGCATTTTATTAAATGAAACATAGCAGCTCTTCAACTTAATTGTCTTTTTCCTAAGGTCCTTGCCAACTAAAAATACAATAATTTTGTTATTTCATGATAATAAAGCAATCTTGGATAGGTCTTTCTTCATTGGCAATATTAATCTTACAGGAAGTATTTGGGTTGAGACAGACAAATCCTCATTCTCTAGCCATCTTGTTAAAAGGAACCTAAAATCTTAGTTCTATTTTGTGCATATCATTTTGCATATTTCCAACTATGTTAACTCTCATCCACATTTTTCCTTCTTACTCATTCAATGTTAATTCCATCTACATGTTTTATTGATGCATAATTTACTCTTCATTGTGCCCGTCCAAAACACGCAAGTCTATTTTTCACAACTCTGCCACTTTTACTCCAAAAGTGCCGCTCCAATTGTCAGTCAAATACAATCTCATTCCAAGTTTTACTGAAAAATTTATCATAATTTTCTCAATTTTAACAAAGTCAGCTTATCTATCAAAATTTATTCGTAACCCAACACTCGGATTAATAATATGCCTGATATCCTTTCTCCATTCCATACTCTTGTTCTTATTATAGTACATCTATGATCTTTCATGTTGCTTACTACACCAAATGTTTATGTATACCATATGAATTATGTTTTATGTTATCACCAGAGTATATTTCAATTCAAGCTCAAGTTAAACTTATTCACAGTAACATGTGATTTTTTCTTTTTTTTTAGGGCCATTTACATACCTAGTACACAATTCATATGTCTTTACATATCTCACACCTAAGCTTTCATATTCACATAAAACTTTCTTTCTTTAAACCTATGCATTAAAGTTGTAATTCACTTTAAGAAAGAGTTTTTTTTTTTTTTTTTTTTTTTTTTTTTATGAGATGTTAAGGATTTGAGGTTATGTGTGCAAATATAAAAGCTGAGGTGCAGATATGTAAATACATGAGAATTGTGTGCTATGCATGTAAATGCCCCATCTCTAATAATCTGATATGACCTGCCATCCTATTTACATGCAGGAGGCCTTTTTCCCGGTCAATTTTTCATATTACCAATGAATAAAGTAAGACAATAGAAATTACCACGGAAGAAAGAATACTGGTTCTTCAACAGAAATGAAAAGCAGGTTATTTATGCAAGTAAAGCCGCGCTGCATAATAAAAAATTGAGATCTACTGCTCAGAAACAAGGAAATATCTGTACTCACATCTCAGAAGTTCCAAAAAACTCCACGAAGTACTTCTTCGGATCAGGCGACCTGTCCCAATCTTCCGGCCTACAAATCTGAACCAAAACAGTACATATATTGAGCAAAAAATCAAATAAATATAGACATTATACAAACTACAGCAATTCTTAATCCAAAAAATTCCTTCCCGGCATAAGATAGAGCAATACAAGGCAACCTACTGCAGAAATTAAAACCGAAGTGAATGAATACACAAGTTTCCTACATCCATGTCACCAAAAATCATGAAAAAAAAAGAACAAAAAGCAAAGCTAACATCCCATTATATTTTAATCCCCAAAAAATAACAGTAATACTAACAAAGAGTTTAAAAACAAATTTTAAAAAAATCATCTTATACCCACCGGAACCTCACAACCTCTGCCTCCCCAGTCTAAAAGGAAAATCCCGCAATGGATAAGGAGAATCAAACATTGCGCAGAAAGCACAAATCATCGGACGCACCTTCGCCGGCCACGGAGGGAATCCCTTGACCTTTGCAAGAACGAGATCCCCAATCTGTAAATCACCCTTCTCCTTCGATCGGTTCGCTCCCTTTCTTTTCCCAGGAGCCATGGCGACAGCAGCAAGAAAAAACCCTAGCCGCTGCAACCGCCTCTCCGTAACAGAAGCGAACACTCAAACCCCACGACAGAAGACGATTCGCGATATTGCGCTGAACGACAAGACGCCTACGTTGCCGGAACGAAATTATCGACGGCGATCGGTGGACGGCATCGGGCGGCGGTGTCACCACATTACCTCGCCGGCGAGAGCCGAGCAGTGCGTTTCGATGAGCACACGTCGGCAGATAGGCGAGCGGAAGTATCAGTGAGGGCGAACGGGGAATAATGGGTTAGAAGGGTTGGAAGCCGTTTTTCATTAAACCGGTCTTCAGAATTTTTTTCGGTCCGGTTCCGTCGGAGACGGGACGGATGATTGCCACGTGGCAAATACTATTGGCGTTGATATCACAACTTATTGATGTTAGTTAATTAATAATGTTAGGTTTTTTAAGTATATTGCCTTCTTTTTATCTATCACCATAAAACAATAATTTTTTTCTTTTTTTTTTGACATTGTATTATTGGGTGTAAATGAGCCAAATAGGTGCATGCTCAAAGTTTTTTCGTGTTCGACTCTTCTGAGTTTTTCTTTCTTCAAAATAAACTTGTGAATGTATATATCTAAGTTTGTGTTCTGTGTTCGGATTAGCTCGTTAGCTCGTGTTTGTTTCTATTTAGAAAAAAAATAATCAAGCCCGCCCAAGCTATAGATCGGGTCGGGCCAGCCCGCGGGCTTTAAAATCATAGAAGGCAGAATATATTTGGGTGATTGTCTATTTCACTTTATATGCAATGTGACAAGTTATGATTATAGTTATACCGTATTGTGATATAATATGTTATTATATTAAGCCATTATAATAAACATATGATTTACAAGGGCAACCCCATATGTTAAAGTTTTTGTATGTTTGTTATTTGTGATGGAACTGAAGTAATCTCCTGGGACATTAAGCCATTATAATAAACATATGATTTACAAGGGTAACCCCATATGTTAAAGTTTTTGTATGTTCGTTATTTGTGATGGAACTGAAGTAATCTCCTGGGAGACACCTACATCAATCCAATATTATGAGAGCTCACTATCGATCTGACTCAGTTTTACATGTCACACATATACTGTTAAATCCTATCAAAATAGCCTAATGTTGGTTCAACCTGGTCTGAAGTGAGTGTAACCTGAGCCTCCCTGAAGGTGGTCGTGGTGGTAGAGTATTGATCGTGATGTCCTGAAATGCACTTTCTTGTTACCATCCCATGTCTGAAAATAGTGTTTCGATCCTATCATCCTCTGTCTTCTCCAAAAATGGTCTCAACAATGTTACTCTGCTGGCAAAAGTTTCTATAATCTCAGGTTTCATTGAAGGAAAAGGATGGGGTGCTCCCCTCCTTGGTGAAGATTTATGTGTTTCTCAATCTTTCATAATGTATTCTACAGTCAAATTGTTATGGTCTCCCAACAAAAGATGATAGACATCCATGAGGACCACATCTCACAACACCTGATCATGCAATTGGCTTCCAATTGAGAACTCCACTAAGTACCTCAGGCCAATACCAACCGTCTTCCCTTTCTTCAATCATGTCAGAGAATATGACTAAAAATGCCTTTGAGTCACGAGGCCTAATTTTTTTACCATTTGCATATATGTCGTGTTCTTATTACTCTCTCCATTGATGATGATATTGCACTCCTTATTTGCAGTGTTGTGAGTGCATAATATGTTGTGAGAAAACCACTGTTGGTCCCTTATATCATCAGTTAGCATCTCTCTTATTCGGTGGAAGATGATACACCTCACCCTACTCCTCAGATGCATCCTCATTGCTAAACTCTTCCACTGTGCCCAAATCCATGACATTTGAAGTATTTTCAGGCAAAATTATAGTAGGTGTGTTACTCTTCTCGGGCTTATTCTCAGATGGAGTGCCTCTGTTCATATACGAACCAGTTTTCTCGACTATCTCAGGCGTTGTCTTGATGGTGACTCCAACTGTGGGTAGCCACCTAACAGGTGGTGGTTGCCTGCTCTGTTTCTACTACTTCTCCACCTCCAAGACTAAGGTCTGGGCATCTCCCAGTGACTAATAAGGTTGTAGCTGCACATCGTTGCTAATAATGAGTTTCAGACCACTCATTTATCGTGCTATGGTATGTTTCTCTGACTCAAACAACTCACACTTCATTTAAAAATGGTCAAACTGGGATGTGAACTCCTCCACTGATAGAACTCTGCTATATGAGGTAGAGTCTTGAGAATATATAATATCGGTGATGAGGAGTTAGGTATTTTCTCTGCACCAGCTTCCTCATATTCTCCCACTTGGTAATCTTATCATTGAATTATTTCTTCCTTTGTTTTTGAAAGTATTCCCACCTAAAGAGACGTTATTTCTCAAATTGATAGCTCAAAGTTTCACCCTTTTGTCTTTTGACACTTCCTTGTACTCAAAGATCTTCTCAGTTGATTGTACACGTTCTATAGAGTCGTGTGGATCCATACCGTAATCAAAATTTGATAGATCCAACTTTTATTCCCAAGTCCCTTTGTCCTCCATATATGTCCTCTTCTGATGCTGGATTCCAAAGGACATGGTATTTTTTTTTCATCACTAAAACTTTTCAAATGAAAGGGGTTGAAGTTGTTGTCTCCTTCGCCCTTTCAAATTTCAGCATCATGGTGGAGGGTAATTTTCTTTTGATTTTCATCTTCCATGTCCACAAGCCTCCATTGAAGTTGACGGTTCTCTCATTGTAACTCTTTTCGGGTGGGCTCAGACATACATCTCCTTGACGTCGGGATAAGATTTAGGGTTAGGAGGTGAATGAGAGTGTATGAGACTAATTGAATGTGTAGTAAAATTAATTTGGGATTGCTGGCTTTAGCAAGGGAAAATTTGCATTAGGTAAAATTTATCTATGGAAACAAAATTTTTTAGTAAAAGTGGTTTGAGTAGGGGTGATTTTTAGGAAAACCTTTAATAGGACTAGGGTTCGCCTAGCGTTGATACCAAAAAATATCAGAGTTAACCCAAACCATAATAGAAATATAAATATTATTGTTGAAGTTCAAATAGGATGTAGTGACGCTTCAAAGCAGGAAATAAATGAAAGCAAAAATAAAACGACACCATAAGGGGATGACGAAGGCGGTGGATAGTGAATGGTGGTTGGACAACAGGGGCTAACTAGTGGGAGGTGGTGGCCCCTACAAGATGTTTAGAATGCTTTGTGGTAGTAGCTGCGAGGGTGGCAAGGGTTTTGTGGTAACCAGTAAAGTGAAGGGGTTTGACGGCAACAAATAGGAAGGTAGGGGAGTTTTGAAGTTGGTTGCATGGTGGAAACGGGTTGGGCTGGTGTATAGGGACTGTCGGGAGATAACAACAGTCACAAGGCTGGGATGTTGAGAAGTAGGTGGAAGAGGAGGGTGTTAGGCATCAACAACAAAAGGATGTTCAAGTTGGGAAGGCAGATACTGGAGGGAGGGAGATGAACCCGGAATGTCGGAGATGCAGATGATGAATGAAGGTACAATGAAGGTGGTGGGTTTGGGGTTGCAGTATACATTATAATTGTTGTCTTTGGGGCAAATTGTAGTTGATACAGTGGTAGAGGCGATAGCCCTTTTGTTCCTACATCACTTTCCTGAACCAAAGCTTGGTTCAACCCCTTGACAACTCCTATTACTAAGAGTATTTTTGGGACCTTTGCATATATACCTTTCAAATCCTATTAATTTACATATCTACCATTTAAACTTATATTTGTTATAATTATACCACATAAATAATTTTTTAAAATAATTAAATTTAGCATTTTTAATCCATATAAATATTTAATATAAGAATATATATAAATAAATATTATTATTTAATTATTTAATTATTTCGAGCTAATACAAGCCTAACACGAATGAACAAATCTTTTGCTCGTGTTTGACTCATTTATAAATCGAGCTAAAAAAAATATTCATGTTCGACTCGCTTGCTTTATGAACTCATCAAACACAAGTAATTCAACGAGCGAAACACTAACTATTCAGAAATTATAATTTTTTTTAACGGCCCTAACGTTATAGTTAGATCACTTATTTTTGCAAAAACAACCAATATAAGGTTGATAAGTAAAATCTATTGTAACTATTTACCTTAAAAATATGAGTTATGTTCTCATCCTTGTAATTTAAATATTAATTTTTATAAATTACTATTTAAGTTTACTTCACATTTTACTTTTGGAATGTTTACTTTCATACCACTCAAGTCTTAAGCATTCGCATAAGTCGCAACTATACTTTAATTTTGCATGCATATCCCCTTATCTTTGAATGAAAATGGGTATTTCACTTTGAAAAAGTTAAAATGATGATAATTTTATGTAATATGAAAATTTTGAGTTGTATGAATATAAAAAGTAAAATTTAGGTGATATATATGTAAATACATAAAAATTGGGTGGTATGATGTAAATGTCCCTTAAATTTTGTTAGACTAAGCTTGATGCTCAATGTTGCACCGAATATGGTATAAGGACGCACTTCGAAGAAGAAATAACGATGCACCCTGAATGTAGTGAGACAATGCACTCGAGTATCAATTTTAGATGAGATAAATTTACCACATCATCATTTCACGCTTTTTCAGATAAGTCTTCTTTCAAAAGTATTGAACAAACTATTATTAATCAGATAAAGTAGACTTCATTGTTCTAACCCAATACTGTTTTGGTAAGCATGCACACAGTTTTATGCTCATGGAATGCTTCATGATTGTTTTTTTCAAGCACTCAACTACTACAATTTGTTGTGGTGTTTTTGGGATAGTGAACTCATGCATTATTTTCTCTATAATATAAAATTTTATGGATTTTTTTATCACGATACTAGCCCTCAACATCTAATCCAGAAACTTCAGTTTCAAATCGTTCTCATTTTTTGTCATGACCTTAGACTTTTTAAACACTTCAAATACATCATATTTTTAATTTTAGAAGTAAACACATACTTTTTTTTAGTGCGATCATTTATAAATATGATAAAGCAGTGAGATTTCCCAATGGTGTGAACTAGAGAGGAACCCATAAATTTGCACCAACTTCAATTTATTTGACTTCACCATTGCCCCATTTTTAGAGAAAAATTCCTTTCTAATGTTTTTCATATGTGCAGTCCTCTCAGAAATTTAAATATTTTGATTTCAAACCTTGAAGATAATTCTTTGAAAGTGAATTTCATACATTTCTTGCTTATATGACCAAGACTACGATGTCATAGACATGTTATCGTCTTGATTTTAACTAGATCAATGAAATTTATCATCTCATTGACCAAATAAAGAGTGCCTTCAATATTGTCACTACCATCAATATTGCCCCCTGGTCACCTTTCACGAATCAACTACGAAACTAGTCATGAACTCTTACTTTGTTAGCTTATTCATTGAGGTCAGATTTCTCTTCATATTTGAAATATACCTAATTTAAGTAAGCTTTCAGATTGTTCCATTTGACAACTTGATTACAACAGCATTATTTTCTATGATATTGCATGCATTGTTGTCTCTCAAATAAACATTCCATAAATCATTTGAGTGTAATTTTTAAATACCTTTTTTTTAGGCATGCGTGAAAAAAAGGCACTTGAATCTACAATTCAATATTCAATACTGACTAAGGATAACATTAGAGAGTTACCTTGGATTTCGCCTATAAAAAATTTATAGAGAAATTTCAATCTTGGTTTGAATACCTGTCTTCCTTAGAGCTTGTCGGTCTTATTGAAATGATCGTTTTTCTGCAATTATAGCATTCTCCTATGACATTTCCTATGCCTGACCTAAACTTCCTCTACATGAATTGAATATATCTCTGTTTGTATTCATGTTCACAGTCCTTCTCTAACGTGAAGATTCATTATTCACTATTTTTTATGCAAATTTCTTCATTCAATACCAACAGTACGATGTCTTCAAAATTCAACTTCATGTTCCCCGGAAAGTTTGAGAGCGTTTGAGAAGGCATTTCACTAGTTTTTCAGTTTGAAGAGCACTTCAACTCTTATTTGGGAGTGCGCTTTTAGCGTGTTGTTCAACGACATGAGGCTTCATAATATCTAAACAAGAAACACATCATTAGCCCTCCAGTCTACCATTATTACTCTGTTTCAATTATGAAAGAATCAATTTACCCATTTACAATTCAGGAAATGCCTCATGGAGTCCCCGATAATACCTATATTCGACTTCATCTCTCTCTATTCGTTCTCATTGTGGGTTTAGGGCATAATCTCGATTCTTTGGCCCCTTCTCCCCTCTATTTGTCTTCATTGTTGCCACCTCTCTATGCACACAGTATTCTTATCATTCCTTTCTTGACTGTCCTCTATGAGAACAGTTTGAAGTTCTCTCTTGCATGTTGGTTGTGCGTATGAGTGTGGTTTGGTTTCCTTTGCTAGTTGTTGGCTGCTAATTGTGGGTATGGTTGTATGCCTACAATGTTGGTTGTTGGAAGGAGTTGACTCTAATTTTGTTGAGACTTTGCATTGATGGTTTTGAAGTGTGTGGCTTTGAAGCCTTTGGTTTTTAAAATATTATGTTGAATAATGATGAAAAAAATAAAGAGCTCAACAGATCACCAATTGTTACTTAATATCCTCATCAGTTTGTCACATATAACGCCTGTTACTTAATCTAAGCATAATAGTAAATGAAATTAAGAATAAAGTAAAGATAATTACTTGATCTCAGAGAAAAAAACACACACACATTTAAAGTCACAAAAGGCCAAACAAAAAGAAGATTTTTACTCAAAATTCAATTCAATAACTGATAAAAGTAATTATACATCAACCCTACTTTTAGGATTACAAAGACTAAAAATAAAAAAAAGAGGATAAAATTTTGAAGGGAAAGATAATTGGCTATTAATGGAAGAAGGTGTCACGACCTTTTTAAATTTTCTGATGGCCAGCCCATACAAGTATCCAATTTTAGAAATTTAAACTTTCTAGGGATTAAAATTGAAATTCATCAATATAATATAAATGCAAATATTTATTTCTAATTGTGCTCTTGTGATTGGACTTGAATGGGCTATTGCATGGGCATTTTCTTGGGCTTTTGTAATTGAACTTTTAGCTTCATTTTATTTAAAGTTTAATTGATCTTTGGCCTTCATTTAGGTTCTTCCATGATTGATCATATCTTATTACACCTCCCAGTTATCTTTCATGTAAAGTATAATTTTTATTTGTGCAAAGAATCTTACATTGTTTTGCATCATTAATGCTAGCAATTGATTGAGGGAGGATTTGAAAATTCTATTATAACAAATACAAACTCAAATTGAATGAGACAATATGACTAGAAAAATCTTAAAACAACTTAATGTTTCATATATATGACGTTTTCAGCTTTAAAGTGGCATTAATCATTATCAAAGTAGAGGGATCCAAGACATCAAAGTGGCTTGGGTGTTATTGAGGTGATTTGCATTATGATTGATTTAAAGGTGTATAAAAGAGAATTATGACTTATTAAAGCTGGGGTCATTCTAAGGTAACACTTCTCATTCTTCTTCCACCGCCTTCTTTTGGATGAGAGTGAGTGACATCGACTTTATATATGCTTAAAATTACAAGAAATTGATACTGCAGCTAGAAGATTTAATTCCCCGGCAACGACGCTAAAAAAACTTGACAACGGTTATAGATTCGATAAAGAGGTGTATAAAATATTCAATAATTGCAAAGTCACACCTATCAACACAATTATATGTGTCGCTCAAGTAATACATGGCTGTAAAGGAGT
>NW_018164444.1:59294238-59296955 GCF_001263595.1 Phalaenopsis equestris | reverse complement strand
AAAATCGTCCACATTCAATGCACCTGTTGAGATAACCGCCGATCTTGCCGTCGGCGGCCTTCTAGAATATTTAATTCTGAACTCTCGGAAAAAACCCGTCGTCGGCGTCGTTGGGCTTGCCGTCGGCGTCGTGGGGCTCGCCGTCGACGCCCTAGTTAAAATCTTCATATTTTGGTCATTTTCGATCCAAATTCACTCTTTTTTTGCATCTTTTTGCTCAAATGACCATAATTCAACATACCTGCAATAAAACATCAAACATATCCTTCTTTAAAGTGCAATATCATCAATATTAGTATAAAATATGTATGAAAATCTCAACATATTTTTCTTTGGTCAGTGAGAAAAAGAAAAAAAACAAAGATTTATGATGAAGAAAATGTGTCTGATTTTTATGAAAAAAGTTTTTTTTTTCATAGAAGTACAAGTAAGGAATTTATATAATAACTCTTCAAAGGTCATGAAAAAAAAAAAAACTCAAAGAAAACTGTTTATATTAAAATAAGGCCAAATTTATAAAATTTAAAAATCTTAGAATACTTCCAAATAGAACGCTATTTCACAAGAAGACTATCTATAGAAAGAGGCAAAGCTTATAATATGATTCTTTTAGCTAGGCTGATTGAGGGATTTTCAATTAAAATTGTTGCTTAATAGAAATGAACAAGTTCAAAAGGAGTAAAGGTGAAGGTATAAGACTTAGAAATGGTAGATATAATTCATTTTATAGTTCCATTATTTTAAATTTTTATTATTTTGTGAGTTCCTAGTCTTGAAGCTAACTAATCCGACTTGACTTGATATCCTTTGTTAATTGTATGAACATCATTGTTTAATAAAATTTAACAGATTCAAAGCGAAGAGATAGAGGATTCCTAAACTCTATTAGATGGAGTGAAAGGAATATCAGACTTACTCTTCTTAGAGCATAAGACGAAGCCTATGATAGGAAATAATATGGATTTTTTAACTATTTTTAGTCAAAATATCCAAATAGGACATAAAATCTTATGTGAATTATAATTGCCATTATCAGTGGAGCAAGTTCAATGAATCATGAGGTCAAGCAACATGTTAGATGTGATATGAATGATATAATGGTATTTATTCTTAAATAAGTTTACTTGACTAATATGTTTGAACATATTATACTTTTGTGAAACAACTAAGCTTATGATTCTCCTTTCTAAAAGGTGTAGATATACAAAGATAAGAAAGCAACTGCTATCATGAATTAAGTCTTCCTAAAAGTCATTTATTTTATGTTTTTTGTTCTATACTAAACAAGTTTTATGGCCACAGAAGGATTTAAGAGTTTGTTTGTGATAGCTTTATGCATGTTCTGTGTTTTAGATTACCACCATAGTTTGTTTGAGGAATTGTTTTTTTATTATTTTTTTTTAGAATTTTTTTTATGGTAAACAATTTTTTTTTTAATATGACTTATTAAAGTGTAGTGACTGTAAGAAAGCTGTTGTATTATTTTTGAAAAAAAAAAATTATTTATAATTCTCATCCGAGCTTACGAGAAACATATTTTCTCCACCACGGCTTTATTTTTCTTTCTCAAGTTGAGGCTTAATGAATATAATAATGAAGATAAACAATACTTGGTCTCTAATGTTTGCCTTCCAAGCCATCTTTCATAATAGAAAAATTATTAGATCTCAAGTAAAATATTTGAATATTATATGTAAAATTAATAAAAAATATTAAATAGTTATTTATAAAATAATTGGTTTATTATAAATTTGCAAAATTTTCCTCATTAGTATTATGATTAAACAATAATATAAGGACATATGAATGATCAATTAAGATGTTACACAATAATATATATTAAAAAAAAATATTCTTATAAGCAAATTGACCAACATATTTTGAAACCCTTATTTTTTTACTAAAATTAATAATATTAATTACTGATATATTAATTACTGATAACATTGTATGATATCCATAATCAACAATGAAAATAGATTCATGAAAAGAGCTTGGGAAATAAACAATTAAAGAGTGACAAAGATTTAAGTCTAAAATTTCTCTCTTTAAATTTTTTAAAATTATTACAAATATGATTAGTAAATTAAATATATAATTAATATTAAATTTTTATTTAGTATTTAATTAATGAAGCATAATTTTCACCTCTGAAATTTTATTAATTTCTTTAAAATTCTCTAATATTATAACGTGTCGAAATATTTCTGACTATTTATATTAGACCATTCTAGCTTCCGACTTTATAGAAGTCTCTAAATATTTCCCAGACTTCTAAAACAATTATAATTCAATTTAAAATAATTAAAGGCAATGAGTGAAAATCACTCCCCATAAATTCACTTTTATTATTCACACCCCATAAATTTACTTAATTACCTTTTCTCCATAAGCTTATACAAAATTAACAATTTATAAATCTAGCCGTTGCCGGAGAGGCCATTGGTCCCTGAAATGCCATACCTGTTTCTTTCAAGCAAGCCCATAAGCACCACCTTCCTCTTATACTCCGACGAATCCAAATCCACCTCCTTCGCCGTCCCCGGGAGGCGGGGCCGCCGAAGCCGCCGGCGTTGGTACTTGGGATAGGAGATAGAACCACGCACAATTGCATAACACGGCGCAGAGACGGCCGAAGAACAGCATCACGGCCAGCGTGGCCGCCACCATGAGGAGTGCCGCCACCGCATCGAACCGGCGGGCCGAGCGCGCCGGCG
>NW_018164444.1:59287001-59294072 GCF_001263595.1 Phalaenopsis equestris | reverse complement strand
GTGGACATTGGTCGACACGTGGCAGAAGATGGATTGCTGGATGTGGGCCCGGGTTGATCGTGGCGAGTGGGTTGCGTTTTGGGCTGTAGCTTTGGTATTTTTCACCTTCTGACCGGAAAAGGAATAAAAATCGTTATGTGATAGGAGGGCAAATATTATTTTTTTTATTATTTGTTAAATATTTATGATAATAAATATAAAATTTATTTATATTGTATTATTAATAGGAAATTAAAGTAGAGTTAGGGGGCGTAAACAAGTTGAGTCGATAATTCGAGTCACTCTCAACTCGAGTTAAAGTTTGATTAATTAATTAAATTCGAGCTCAAATTAAAACTTAACTCTACAAGTTTGAACTGGTCTATTCATTATGAAAATAGAGTGAAAATATTAATTTAAATTAATTTTATAATGTAATGATAGATAAAATGAATATTTTGAAGATAATTGATAAGAAACAATTCAATATAAAATGTAAAATATTAATTTTTAAATATTTTTAATAAGAATTTTTTTTAAATTTATTTAAGTACATTTTTTATTAATTATTTTTTTAAAATGAACCGGCTCACGAGCTAATGAGTGGAGTGAGGGCTAGCTTGAGCTGAGCTTGTTAGCTCATCAAGTTTAGTTCACAATTCACTTATTGAGTTGAGTCTGGCTGACTCACTAGCCGGCTAAACTCACTTAAAATGAGAAACATGGAAAAAACTATAAGCAAAGAAAATAAAATAATATTTTAAAAATTTGAAAGGGACTAATCCCAATAATCGCAAATCTTTAGAATTATATTCAGATAAAAAATTATTTTATCAAAATAATTTTAGAACCAATAATTGCAAAGCTTTCGAATTATATTCAGATAAAAAATTATCAAAAAAATTTTAGAATCAGCAAATTATTTTAAAACGAATAAAGAATAATTAAATATATTATTAATTTTAAAAATTAAATAGAAATTAAAAATTATTAAATTTATTATAATTATATAAAAAAAATTACAAATCTTCTATCATGCGAGTCAATTCTAAGCCTCAATTTAATCAAATCATTCTCTTCCAATACCTATTGGAAAAAAAATGAAATGATTAATATAAAATTTTTATATATTTACACAACTAATTGTTCAATTAATTAATTAATTTATATAATAAATTAGCCTTCAAATTAAAAAATATATATATTATTAATTTATGTAAAATAAACGTATTTTTAATTCTCTATAGATTAAAAAAATATATTAAAAATAAAATATGAGTAGGAATAAAAATAAAAGGGACATTTATATACATACCACATAATTCTTATGTATTGACATATCTAACATCTAAATATTCCATATCTTTGACATCATATCATTAAAAGTGAAATAAATATTTTCATGTATAAATTTAATGTAAATAACAAATTATGGGTGTTAGATAAGAATTGTATAGTGTATGTAAATTTCCGAAAATAAAAATGATGCATTTACATACATACCATCCAATTCCTATGTATTTACATAACCAAAATCAAAATTTTATTTCTTACACTTATACCATCCAAAATTTTTATATTAGCTTAAGAATATTACCATTTTAATTTTTAACTATATTTTCACGAATAAGTAAGATATATATGTGTAAAAATTAAGATTTAGATATTAAATATGTAAATACGAAGGAATTGAGAGGTATGCATGTAAAATTTTCAAAAATAAATAAATAAATAAAATAATAAATAAAGTAATTTCTCATACCCTACGAAAGATCTGCCCTAATCCCTTCCCCTGATTTCCGGCAGGCGAGCGCACCTCCAGGTATTCCTCTCCTTCATCTCCGGCAATCTCCACCACCGGAACCGTCCTGCTCCGGCCACGAAGACGCGTCAAGTAAGCTATCTGCAACCCATCCTGCGCAAACTCCAATTCGTCGGGATCCCATACGGACGGAGCTGAGAAGCAGGACGGGAGACAGAACTTCCGCCTCCTTTTCCGGCCACCAAGATTCATCGCCGACGGCCGCGTTAGGAAAAAATATCAGGGACTCTAATCGGTGATCGGAGAAATTGAATCGATGATCTCGCGATCGGGTTTATCAATTGAGAAAGAGAGAGGGAGATGGGATTAAGGGAAGAAAGGGGAGGAAGAAGACGGAATTAGGGTTCGTTTTGCTCGGTCTTTGACCACGACTTCATCGCACCATTTTCAAAATTTTGGCTTTGTGTCTCGAATTTTCTAATACAGAGATGGGATCCATTGATTAGCTGCACTGTAGCTGAGATTGCCCCGTGGCTCCGGTTTGAATTATGCCCTCTATAAATTTTGTATTTTATGCAGTCCGTTGCTCTGGAAACTTATTTTTAATTCATTTGGGGTGTAGTATTCTCAATTCTGCATTAGTTAAGAACAATTGGCCTGCCATTCCTGCGTTTGGAAACATCTGGTGAGGGTTTGTGGTGGTCCAGTTCTGCTATGTTTCATTACTGCTACTTCGATAATCTCTAGGAAAAAAAAACAAAGATATTGTTCAACATTTCTCATTTATAATTGTATAGAAGCAATTGATGAAAAACACATAGATTCTTGAGTGTTACATAGTGAGGAAACAGTGTATATAGGTCGTTAAGGAATGTTGACATAGAATGTTATGACAGTGTGTGATTTTAACATGCATTTTATTTTTATAATGTCAAGGTGGGAATGTAGTGCACATAACAATCGTATTTTCAAGTTTTTGACTCGTAATTGAAAATATAACTTTCTTATACCATATAGAGGATGATTATGATTATTTACAATTAAAATTTTAGTACAAATTAAAAATTTACTGAATTCATTCATGTTTGCTCTTATGCAGGTAAATATGATCTTGTTGATGTTGGAAACTGAATGCTACGATGATTTTGAAAATCATTTTCAGACAAAAAAATATCATATTCTTTATTTTCGAAGAGGTGGTCAGTTGGCGCGTAGAAGACTGGAAATATTTCATAAGAGAATTCTTATTTATGTGGTGTGATTGAAAGGGCTTCAGTTGTTTGGAATAAGAAGTTGATTATTTTTGGTGATATGCCAATGTATTCTTTTGGGAAGCATGTAAACATAGTAGTTTCTACAATGACGTTACATAATTACATACGTCATCATCCCTCTCGAAATGGCCCAGAGCTCAATATTTGTGATTTGGATAAATCATACATACAACCTAAGGCATATGGGTATCGAGTTGGAAGGTCAATGCTAGAACTTAAAGATGGATGTAGTAGATAACAAGATGAGGGTTGAAGAAGAAATTGAGAAAATGGTAGTTGCGTGTACATATTTTTCTATCACTGAAATTACTTTAAACTATGTAAATATCTGTCCTAAATTGATGCATTCTGATTGGTATATGGCTCAATATATCATGCATTTAACAATGTTTATGGCTTTGTCCTTAAGTTGTGTCGAAGTTGTACTCATTTTACTACTGTAAATTTCTTGCAATTTTGCAAGTCCTGGGAGGTATAAATGTAAAATTTAAAGTTTAGGTGTTAGAATCTGATGAATATTTGGGCAGCTTTGATTCCCTTCATGATTGCAGTCCTGCTAATATTTCATTTTTTTAAGGGTGGAGCTCAGTTGCTCCTTTATGTTCCCATTACATTTATGTTGTAGATATAGCTAATGTAATTTTACCAATTTCAATGCCACCTATATAAAAAAAGAAGGAAGGTAGGAAAGACATGTCCACCATAACTTCACAACAACTACAACTTTTCCCAATATCTGATAAGTTGGTTAAGAAAAATGTGAGTTAACTATTGCATATTAAATTTGTTTAAATAATTTAAAAATATATATATATTTTTTAGAGAAATTGAGGGCATAATCAAATTTAGACGCAAATATATTTATCGTTAACACATAAGAAATAGTGCTCGAATACAAAGATTGGTTGAAAATAAAATGAATAATCTATGTGAGGGGTTTGAACGCTCAACCTGCGGAGTAAATAAAATTATATAAAAAGTAAAAGAAATACACGTGTAAAAGTATATTGAAAAAGGGAAGGTTGGTGTGAGGATCATAATAGATTATAAGTCATTATCAAACAAAAATAGAACTAGCGGCCAAAGTAACCTTATGCTTCTTTTCCAAAATAGTTCAATTTCAAAATCATCAATGCATGAAGGATAATAAATATGAATGGTTTATTAATTTATATCCAAAAGTGCTAGCATGAGTTGACTTAGAAACACTTGTACAACATTAGAATTGCTAATGATTGAGGAGGACCCAAAAAAGCCTCAGCTTAAGCTAATCTCAAACCAAAAGAGATTGTGACAAGCCAAGCAAGATAGGAGTCAACTTAGCGGGCTTCCATTCCTGGTATACCTCTGTGGATAGATCCAACCTAAATAAGTGGGAGCGGTAGAGATGATCTAGCTCAGGCGTACTGTTGATTGAGTACGAATGGCTGAAACCAAGAATAAGTTGGGCTGAATGCAAATGGCTGAGTGTAAAACTTTAACGTCAGGGTTAAAATACTAGCTAGCCCTGGGTAGCGATTCACTCGCTCACAAATTCATGACTTAGGGAGGAGATGTCTAGGGAAGAAGGTCAACTATGTCTCTTATGTGACTAAACGAGGTGGCGCCTGAATGTCAAATCCATAGAGAATAGAAGATTGAAGATGATATAGTTTTAACCCTCGAGGCAATAGACGAAAAATTCAAATTGCTTGAATTCTCTAGAGATCTAAGTGTGATCATAATATATGTATAGCCTATAAGAGAAATTAAACATTTATATAGGGGAGCAAAAAAATAAAAGAGATATCTTTCTTGCACTGAAGTACACCCTTTGAAAACTTAATATGACTTACCCCTTTTCTCTATTTTCTTTAAATAGTCCCTTCTTCCATCACTCGCTCTATCAATTGAAATGATTACATGGATAAAATATGATTTAACAACATAAAATAGTGCAGTGAGTGCGATTTATGCCTCAAACAATATGAGGAGCCAAATAAGTAGCATAATTGAGTAATAGTGGGGAGTCTGTGACCTGAGGGATGTTAAACGTCCAATAGCTACTTCTCTGCGAAGACTACCTGAGCGGTCAATCCCTCCATCCTTACTCAAGGGGCGGTTGCTCCTGTCTAGAACCTGTTCAGCTGCCACTAGCATCATGTTATGGTTTCCCTTAACGTCTATTATAGGTCAGTCATCTCCTAGAACGGGTTAGCTGCATCAAATGTCAATGTAAAGAAGAGGGGACCCATAAAATATTAAAATCTTATAAGTAAGATTGAGGCTATTCATACCAAAGAATCAATCTCCCACAGATGATGTAATCTATACAGCGCCCTCATCGAGAGATAGCAGAGCACCGACAATTTCTTACACCTCTAACTACAATAGAGCACTAGTAGCTTCTTGCACCTTGGGCTGCGACAAAGCACCGATAGCCTCTTGCATGGTCTGTTTTGTTAGTAGGTATTGTGCTGCACTAAAAGATTTAGCTGATAGATCAATGATTGGGCTAGTCACCTGAACATTCCTCTGTTATGGATAGAGGAACGAGTCGGACGACCTTACCTAATCCACCAATGCAGTCGCTTTTCTCTTCAAAGTAATAGCCTTTTTTTTCACCTTTCAAGTGGTATTGTGGTCTTCCGAGGGCAACACAAAGCAAATCTTCGCTGGGGGCACCAACCAGAGGATTCGGGGTGTTCTCCATGACAACGCTTGAAAGCTAACCGATTCAGACGAAGGGATACATGACAAATATGGAAAGAAAAGTGTCATGTCACGCCTTATTAATAAGGATTAAAGACACAAAAATCAAGGGAGTTCATTTATTGAATCATTTATTAAGAATAAATGCTATCTACTTTTTATATTAAATTATCTTATTCTTTTTTCAACGTCTCTTTCAAGAAATAAGAAAACCATATGTATAAAAATATGTACATAAAAAATGTGTATGTGCTGGTCCTGAGAATATTTAACGATCCATAAGAAAAGAGTATGACAAATGAGAGTCTACTGACAGAAAACCATGAGACCAACTTATCTGACAGAGTGCAACTGTCTAAGCCAAAGCCAATAAGGTCAAAGCTGAAAGAGAAAAGAAAGACAACCGAATATCCGAGTCTGAGTCATTTGGTCAAGAACGGGACAAAGAGGCATATGAGCCAATCATCACAAAAAAGCTGACCTGAGGGAAGAACTAGCCTCTCAGCATGTCAAATCATATCGAGGATGTGTAGAAGCTCCCCCATCCACTATTAAGGGTCAACAACTAGACTCGATCAATCGATCGATACAATATTGCCAACTGGAAGCCAATCAAGTTCAACCAATCGACCGACCCTAGTTGACCTAACCTGTCTCGTCGACTCGAAGCCAAACAAGCTCAGTCAACCGAGGTAGATAATAACCAATTGATATGCTCATATATGTAAAATATCAAGAATACCCTATACCCTCTTTAAAACATGGGTAAAAATGTAACATTACCGCATCGTACCGTCTTCCTTATAAATAGAAATATTATTTTATGAATAAAGGAGAATAACTATTCACTTCTCTCTCTATCTCTCCCTCTGTCTCTCTCACTCATAACTTACGATGTATTCCTTAGGGTGTGATTCACAGACAAATCTAGATTCAATGCATGTAAAGTTTAAAATTTACATTTATACATCTTGATGTCATAAATCTATGCATTTAGGTGTTAGGTATGTATGTAAATACTTAAAAATTGTATGGTATGTATATAAATATGAATTTTAGGTGTTAGGTATGTATGTAAATACATAAAAATTGTATGGTATGTATGTACATGCCCCTATAAAAATATATCATACAAGTAAAGAAGTATAGCTCTAAAATTATCTTCTATTTAAAAATATGTCCATGAAGTTTGGAATTGGTTTCATAATGCTTTTAATATTGAAGTTCCTAACCTTCATATCACAGCTTCTTTATTGTCCGTGGAAGCAATTCATTGACTTGAAAAAAAAAACGGTGCAAGATCTAAATAAATTTTAAAAAAATAATTATTAATATTATGAATATTTTCATTGAAAAAGTAAATGA
>NW_018164444.1:59237387-59286901 GCF_001263595.1 Phalaenopsis equestris | reverse complement strand
AACCCCACACCAAAAATAGTGCCGACAGATATGCAGGTACCCTCTAACCCTCACCAAAAAAGAGAGCATGTGGATGAAAAAATTGGTTGACCACACGATTCCTCTTAATCAACAGAAAACTACACAAGTCATGATCTTCGTGATAGAATTTGGCTTAGTCTTCACTGAGATAACACTACACCGTTGATAATTGCCCTAAGTTCCTAGTATAGAAGCAACCACAATCTGCATCTCAGCTGGCCTCTATAAATTACAAGTTCATCGCCAAACTGATCAATGGCCCTCTCATTTGGGCAAGTGTCTTGAAACCTAATAGCCGAGTCAAATACAAAGGCCCCCTCTACAAAGGTTACATCTGATAAGGATAAAATCGATTGTTAGGTCGTGATTACCACACCAAAAGTTTGGAGAGTATGCTTTGGAGCCATCAGAGAATGCAAAAAGAAATGAATCTAAAGTCAATTGAAAGGAAAGGCCACAAGGAAGAAAGAAAGCTGAGTGATAGAAGTCTAGAGAAAAAGATAGCAAGTGTGCAAATAAACACCACAAACCCAATTTATAGGGACACAACGAAAGAGGAAACATTGTATAAGGATTTCAAGAGGAAACATTACATCAATACATAAATTGACAAGAAAAATGAAAATAAAATATTTTTTAATTAATTACATTCGGATCCTAGTCTAACAGAAGGCACCGTACAAGTTGGTTCTCAGATTCCTCGATCAGGATAAAACCCTTCCTAACTAATCTTCTATACAACATTTGACCACTAAGCTTGAACTTATTTGTTTGGTCAGCCTTAGCATGAGCTCTCCATACAAAGGCATCTTCTCAAAGTATAGATACTTCTCAGCAAAGAGAAGTAGTTTCCCCTTGCATATCCTCCAACTAGATCAACACTCAGTGGAGATCCACTTCTCACTAACCCAGAGCAACCTGCATTCTGTCAACACAATAATCATTATTCTCGTGGATGTTCTGCGATCAAATGGCTACCTACCAACGAAAAGATAAATGACCAGAATCCCCTTAGATGAAAAGCTACAAGTTCTCAAGAATCTAACTGGTTGAAGATCACTCAATCGACTATATACCAGCAAAGTAAAGGGTTGTTGATCGAACAAATGTCTGACAACCAAAGAACTACCCAGGCTGATTAGCGATAGTAATCCACACCAATAACTGCTCAGAGGTCCAACACCCCTAACAATCTCACAAGTATCAACGTAAAACTCTCTCAACAGTTCCCCAAAGTTCACCAGAAATCACCAAGTAACAATAATCAAGCAAGCTGACTGGTCACCTAAGGCCTACTGGCTACCTACTAAAAGTTGACAGGCTTCCCAAAGCAAAAACCGACTGGTGTCCAAGACGAAAGCCAACCAAAACCAGCTCAGTCAACCTACTTAAAGACCTGACGAGCAGAAGGTCCAGGTGGGCAAAAAGACAATAATACCCTATACAACCCCTATTAATGTAGAGGAAAGCATGTTATTTTACCCTTTATCTCTTTATCTTCTATAAATAGGAGGACCCTAGCATATATTAGAGCATTTTTTACCCTTCTCTCTAGATTCATATGTGCAACCCCTATTAATGTAGAGGAAAGCATGTAATTTTACCCTTTATCTCTTTATGTTCTATAAATAAGAGGACCCTAGCATGTATTAGAGCATTTTTTACCCTTCTCTCTAGATTCATCTTCTTTAGTGAGATCTCTCTCCCTTTCTATTTTATAATCGCTACTTTCAATATATAAAATGGGTCATAGAGACAAAAAATACGTTATTCGTCCCTACAAGTGAAGTCTCCCTTACCATAATCCTAGGGCATGGTACCATTTCAACTGGGCTAGGTGTCATGATTTTTTTTTCTTTTTTGGGTTTTCTACATAAGAAATCTCAGTGTGCCCTCTAACAATTCTTCTTTTAACTTTATGTGTCAAATCTTCATATCATATTAAGAAGTTTATATTACTCTTTCGTCATGAATCATCTAACACATAACAATAATCATACTAAATCATAGTTATGGATTAAAATGTGTGACTTTTAAATAAATTAATGTTTATGTTATTTTTGAAGTTATATTAAAATTTAAACTATCCATATGCTTATCTAATTTTTTTAAGGACATTTACATACGTATCACACAATTCTTACGTATTTGCATTTCTAACAACTAAACATTCATATTTGCGTACATATTACTCTGAATTTTTAACATCACATTAAAAATATCACAATCACTATATTTTTAAAAGTGAAATATATATTTTTATGCATAAGTTTATGACACAAAAGTTGTGTTATAAGTGAAAATATCAAATTTTGAGTGTTCAATATGTAAATACAAAAAAATTGCATGGTGTAAATATCGAACTATACATAAAACTTTATGGTATCGGTGTAAATTTCCGTTTTTTTTTTTATTCACCAAACAATCCAAGTAGCTTCCAACATCCGCAATGCAAGCTCACTACGCTGAAGCCTTTTGCCGCCACAACCTTCTCCGCCCGCTTACAGGGTTCCGCTTCTGCGCTAGCCGACCCTTGCCGCACTTCTCATCCGCCGCAGTTAGTTTTTCCTTTAATCTTTCTGACAGAGATAGGCGGCCTCAGGTTTGGAAGCAAAGGGCGGGAAGGTATGAGACGGTTAGGGCCAAAAAGAAGGACAATGTTTGGAGTATCGACAACGAGCTTGCGTCCAAGAAAGCCGCGGAGGAGAAGAAAGGCTTGAAACGGAGGAGGAAGCTGAGGAAAAAGGTGAAGGACTCCAGCAGGAGTGGGGATTCTACCGTGATGGTTTCCGGGGCTATGCTGACGGAAGTAGAGACTGTACTCCAGACTCAGGTTGGTTTGAGGATTGACGATTGTAATTTAGGAGTGTTTAAGAAGAACCGAAGAACCAATCCTAACCGAACAGGCCAATTTGGTTTGATTGTAGTGCGAGCCTGGTTGGTCTGGTTCTTAAAATGCTTCAAATCAATTTAATGTGTTAGTATTCGGTTCTGGTGAGTGATATGGCCTAATCTAATCAATTTTAAAAGTAAGTTTACGTTTAAATGGCAAATAATGAAAGTAGAAGATGGTTTCATATTGTTATTTTGTTGTGCTCATGTAGATGGAGGTTAAATAAAGTGCATTACAGTTGCACATATATATAATTTGAATTGCGGAATGAATGCTTTGAAGTCACCATGTATGTTGCCATTTGATAACAAGCTGTTGTGCTTTATATTTCTATTTGTCATATATTTTGACCAAGCAAATGTCTAAATTTGAACTAGAAAATAAAACTTAATCGATAAATTTGGATCTAGTTTGTTTTGATCCACTTTGAGTCGGGTATGATTCCAAAAATGGTGTGGTTGAATGTATTCGGTTTTGGTAGTAGTTTGGCTTAGATCTATAACGATCTGACTTGAGTTGCACCACTAGATTATATTTTTTTTTTACCCTACAATAGCTATTCAATGCACCTACGAGCCATTTCACATTGATATATTGAGTTCATTTGATTGTTTGTAAAATGAAAAAAAGAATTTTTAACAAAATGCTTTTATTATTATTCATTTTAAATTTGAAAAAGAATTCCTCACTTGTATAAATTAAAGTTGTTTACTAATTTGAATTTTTCAATTTATTTTTAATTACATTTAAATAAATAATGGAATTTAGAATATTTGTTATGCTTCAAATCATGTTTTTCTAACTTCTAGCAACCATTGAGCTTAAATTGACATATAAAACATGTGGTGAAGGTTCTTGAATAGATCGGTTGCAACACATGATTGGGTTTAGCAACAGTTATTCCGTTAAGTTGGCTCCAAATTGTTTGGATGAGGCTTGAAACTTCTAACTATCAAGTTGATTGCATCCAACAAATATTTCGTTTTTCTCATATGGTGTGATAGAATATTGCTTTGAATTAGGGTACCATTTTCCATATGCAAGCAACTTCATTAAATTATTTTTAGAGCCATTTATGTTTATGATTTTGATATATATTTGGTGTGTGTAGACTTTAGGATCACCTACTTTTGATAGCTTAAGATCCCGTGTGGACTTCGTAAAGGACGCGCAGTAGGTGAACATTGAATCAATGGAAGGCATACTATGTCAAGTATTCCCCATCTTTGGAGGGAACCCCAAGAAGAGAGGAACTAGGCGACATAATCAAATTTACCCCACACAATACATGGCATTAAATAGGTTTTATTTTGATTATTGGGTTTGGTTTCTTATGTGCACAAGCTGCTATTGTTAATTTCATTTCGAGGATGTACTTGAGGAGCATTATCAATTAAAAATGATTATTCATATCTTTTGGGGTTACCTAGGGGTATGTCCTAGTGAGAATGACTAGCAGCTCTATCAAATAATAAATCAAATATAGATAGAGTTATTATTTCTATGAAAGCATGCAAAGCAAGTGGCATAGTCATACACCACAAGCACTTCATTATTGCAAGATGATGTAAATGTTTACATTGAATTTATCTCTGCATAATCACTATAATGTAGCAACGAGTTGATTGCATCCAACAAATTTTGCTTTGTTCATTTGGTGTGATAGAATATGGCTTCAATAAAGGCTGTCATTTTCCATATCTAAGTAACTATATTGAATTATCTTTTATGATTAATTGATTTATATAGCCATTTATGCTTATGATTTTGATCTATAGATGTTATTTGGCCTATTATTTGGTTTTGTTGCAATGTATTAATTAGTTATTGAGTATCTTATTTTCATTTATATAGTATTAAAAGACTTGAACCATTTTTCTAAGAACAGTTTTGGAATAATGAGACTAAACTTCCCCACAAGGCATTCAATACTAGCATGTTATGTTAGTGTGAAATTCATAAATGGAATACTATGCAAAACCTTAGACCTTAGATTCCATGCACTAAAATCAATGCTAAATAAAAAGTATACAAGGCTAAATTGGAGCTATTTTAAACATGATCTATTCTCATAGGGCTTATTCACAAGCCTCATCCAATATTATAGTTTTCCCTTTATGTTGTATATCCTTTAATATATAAATTGTTATGATTGAATTCTGAAATTCTATTTATATTCAGTGGCAAAGTCATATTTTTAAACCGAGCTTTTCAATTATGTTGGGTTTTTTTATAGAAACCAAAATCATCAACCAACTAAAGAAAGAGTATATCAAAGACATTTAACAAGAAATGTAAGAGAAAAAAAAAAAGAAAACAATATAGTAGAAAAGATACATAGATTTCATTTGGGTCACCTAGTTTGAGGCCTAGTGAAAATAGAAGAGCACTGATAAATGTTCTTCTAATTTTTGCCTCGCATGGTATAAAGAACTTGAAATCTTTTATTCAGGAGAGAGTCAATACCTGGAAAGCTCCAAACAGAATCAGAAACCTGCTATTATAAATCACAATTTTGTTTACCTTGTGGGAAGATGTTGCTGCATTTCAATAACTTTTTGAGTATTCTTGGTGATAATATTAGCAGATGATTGTATAATCACCACCAATGGGCTACTTGGGGAGGAACATTAGCCATAACACCCTAAAAAAATTAAACATGGCACAAAATTTTGGGACAAACCTGAACATATGAGGAATGATCTTCAAAAAGATAGTTTGAAAGATAGACAATCCATCTTGGCCTAGTGGTTGAGAGCTTTGTTTTTCAACCAAAAGGTCCTGCCTCAAGGCCTTGCATATGTGGTGTTTGTGCATTTGAGTGTGTGTATTTAGGACTGTCAAAAAAGCTTGTCGTTTGCGAACAACTCGTGTTTGGTTCGTTAAATAGTCCGTGTTCGATTCTTTTGTTAAACAGGCGAGCCAAACACGAACAATTTTTTTGAGCTCGATGTATAAACGAGCTAAACACGAACAAATGTTTGTTCGTTCTTATTCGGCTCGTTTTGGCTCGAATTAATTAAATGATTAAATAATAATATTATTTGTATCATTTTATATTAATATTTTATATATATAAAATGCTAAATATTATTATTTCTAAAAGTTATTTGGTTGGTATACTTATAAAAATATAAGTTTAGGTGTTAGATATGTAAATAAATAGGATTAGGGCAGTGTGTTTGTAAATGTTTTTAAAATTGACCATCCAACATGCAGTTAAAGTGAGAATGTGACATCACCTTACCATTCGTTTTCTAAGCACCGGTTTCTCTGATTTAGGATGTATATATGTAAATAAATAAGAATTATGTGGTATATATTTAAATGTCATGAGATTTTTCCATAAAAGTCCCTTTTTTGATGTGATATTATATGTAAATACATAAAGAATTGGGTGATATGTATGTAAATTTCCTCACAATTTTTTGGTTCCTTATCAATTCATGGGAAGTAATTCCAATTAGAAATTCTATATAAATGTAAAAACGAAACGAAAATTCTAGTTTTCTCCTGCCCTTGATTGGCAAACGAGACGGAGTCATTTCTTCTTATTTTGGAAGTATGTTAAAATAAAAATTTTAAGAAATGAGAAGAAATCATTTCTTCTTATTTTTGGAAATATACTAGAATAAAAATTTAATTTGGAGTCAAATTCTTGAATAGAAAAAATATGCAAAATTGTGTAGCTCATATTCGAGCTAAACACATGCTAATACGAACAAATTCAAGTTTAAATCAAATCAAACAATGACAAGACTTTCACGAGCTATTTCAATCACGAGCTCATTTCAAACACATTAAGTTTGAAATGAGTCGAACACGAATAAGCGCTGGGCTCACTCATGCTTTTCTTGTTTACATATCTTTGTGTATTGGAAAAAAATATTAAAATTAAGTTTGAAAGATCAATATGAACTTCAGGTGAAAGTATATCGACTGAAACTAAGAATCTCAGCTTGGGATGAGCCTTAAAGCACTCAACTAATTTATGCCAAAAAATAAGGCAACGTGTCTTCTAGTCTTTGAACTTGGAATACCTTGACGATAAAGACAATATCTAGGCAGTAAAAGATTATCAGATAGAGTTTTTAAATAATTACCTAAACATTTCAAAATAATTTATCAATATTTTTTTTAATATTCATCTTTCGATGATTAAAAGAGCTATTGATCCATGCAATTTTAATTGTTTGCATAATCAAACCACCTTTCTAACTTTTTTAATTCTCAAGATCAATATCTTGTTCTGCATATATTGATTAAATAACAATAACAAAAAAAAAATTATATGCATTCTAGTTTCATATTTAAAATAAAGAAAAATAAAAGAAAAGTGCTTATGATTTGAATTTCAACTATGACCATAAATTTTGTTTGACAATTAAAGTGATGTATAATTGTAGAATCATAACATTCATTTTTCTAGTAAGAGTTGAATGCGTTGAGTTCATCATATCTTGACTTATACATATATTTAATAATATCATCTTTCTTTAATTTATACTTTTATGTATCCATCTCAAAAGCATCGTATATACAAAAATCAACGCACCCTTAAATCTCTTGTCAGCGTAGCGTGGTGTAAAGCTTATTCATTTTTATTTGAGATAGGCATCAAACTCACCCTTGGTCGAAACATTTTTGGTTGACATAATGTGTTGTAGCCCTTAATTTTCTTATTGTCTAAGTGGATAGTAAAGGCCATCAATGAGTGGGTACGTTACCATTTCTTGTTAGTTCCATAAGTGGTATGAAAATCCAAATATTCATATGACAAAGAAACACACGCACATGCGCGTGCGCACACACACACATGTATATATATATGCGCTGCATACTCAGATCAGTTAGTCGGACATCTGCTTGTCAGTTGTAAGTTCCCTCTGGTCTGGGATTCGATTCCCCCCGGTGGAGGGTGTGGTACTCGAATGGTAAGGCGCATCGGGAATGGTCCGGACTCGTATGATAGTTTCAAGCCCTTCCTTTTTTTTTTAAAGCCCCTTCTCCCAGGGAGTCTGGACCTTCCCTCCTACAAAACGTGAAGATCAACACTATGCAGCTGGAGTGGAACCTTTTGACATCTTGTTGGGTTGGATGGCAGGAGCTGTTGTTAGCCCCAATCCCTTTTATTAATGCATGGTTCATTTGGGCTGCCAGAAACCAAGTTAAGTTTGAGGAAAAATCCTCCACTGCTCTATAGGTGGCTTCCAATTGTCTAGCCTTTGTCAGAAAACTCATATAGTTTAAGAACTTCCCCAACATATTGAACATAATGAGAGTCTCTGGCTCTAATATCTCCTCAGTGGTCAAAGTCTTCTAGGAAAAACTTGCTTACCCTACAGTCAAAGTCAACACTGATGACAACTTCTTCCCTCAAGGGGCTGGCATTGGAGGTGTATTCAGAGACCACTAAGGAAGATGTTTGTTATATTTTCATTCCCCAATTTTTGCTAAAGATGCTCTAGAGACTGAATTTGTGGCAGTGTTTTGGGCTCTCAAATTGGTCATTCTAAACAAATGGCCTTCTCTAGAAGTTGAAATGGACTCTTCTCAGCGCTTCGCTTATGCGACTGATCACAATAACCCTCCTTGGCATATTCTCCAGTGGATTAAACTGATCCAAAACTTGATGAATGAGATTTCTGTCACTTTCACCTTTATATACAAAAAAGAAAATCAACATGCAAATTTTTTGGCTAAGTGTGGGGGAGAGCCCCAGTTTGTATCAGTCTCTACTTCTCCTACCCCTCCTCTTTGTTTTTTGCTTCAGGGGGATCTGTTCAATGCCCCACACCTTAGAATTGTAACTTCTTTTTGATCTCAATAGAAATTCTCATATTTTTGTCATATATATATACATACATATGTATGTACATACATATGTATGTATGTATGTATGTATACATTTATTTATATTTATTTATTTTTTTTTAAACTCAAAATATTATTTTAGGATAAATCACAATGTAATACAATATAATAGTTATAGCATGACTTTGAGATGCATAATTCATCTATGTCAATATGGATAATCATTTAGTGTTGAGATAAATAAATCAATGTAGACCATTTGTTGTTATGGTTAAGGGCAATCAATCATTTCCATGCACTTTGACAAATACAAACAACAAGCCGAGATGAAGTGAGTATTACTCTAATTTAGAAGTCTAATCACTTACCCTGAGATGCGCTATTGTTAATCAACCTTGTTTTCATCTCCTTCAGGATCAGTCCCTTTAACCAACCTCAATTCCAAATATCATATATGTATATAATAAAATTCATTTGAATTCTTTTACAACCATTCATATCTTAACTTTACTTCTTAAATTAATATTTTTTCACCATTAACTTTATATATCTATATGTAAACAATCATTTACAATTCTTTGACTCTTTTCCTCTCAAGCAATATTAATTTTTTTCTATATTTAAAGAATTTAATAGCTTGACTTAGTTCAAGTAGTTTTATTATAATAATAAGTAATTAATTTATTTTCAAGGAACATAGACTTTCTCTATCTAAATGTAGATTTTTTTTATTGTATATAAAAATTATACCTATCCTTCACATGAGCCATAACTCTTTTCCTTTTTAAGATCATCACAAATATAAAACTTAATATTATTAATAATATCCTATTATATGTTTCTTTAATTACCTATAGCCTAACCAACCGGTTATGAATAATTTAATATAAAAATATATGATTAAAATAATTACCAAGTATAAACGTCTTTTATAAAATGCTTTCATCATTAACATTTTAAATCCTAACTCAATTCTATATTATGATAAAGTAATGCTAATTTAATTTTTCTAGTAGTAATTGATTCTTGTGAGTTAGTACACATCAATCCAAGTGAAAGAAAACCTCAATTTGAATGCAAGCTTCATACTATTTCCTCTCAATCATAAATTAAGGAGACTTAGGTTTGTGGTTTACCTCATCAACCGTGAAGAAAGAGTCTCTTATGTTTGATTTTAAGCCCTAATTGTAGGGACCATGTTTTTTGCCTAGGGTTGTTAAAGATTTGATTTCGAGCCGAGCTGGGGTCAACTCAAAAATCTGCTCGAAAAATTTTGATCTAATTTTTTAGCTTGTGTCTTGGCTTGTTTATTTCGATCTGATCGCGATCCGGGCCCAAATTCTAATCAATTTTTGAACGGTTAATGATCTTCAAACTAAATTCGCTAAATTCACAACCCTAACATTAGAAGAACCATTAATGATTCGATTTCGAGCTGAGCTGGGGTCGCCTCAAAATCGGTTAAAAAAAAAACTCAATCCAATATCTTGGCTCGTAGATTGGCTCATTTATTTCGATCCGATCTCAAATATTTGAATCAATTTTTGAGCGATTAACGATCTTCGAGCTACATTCTTAGCTCTATTTATGTCATAGCTCGTGCTCGACATATTGGTGCGCACAAGTTGTTCATCCTTGCCTTCTGGTTTGCTCAACCTCCCCGCTCTCTCTCATTCTTTATCTCACACACCGCATGCTCTCTTAGGCATGTCAATTCTGGTTGACGGGTGGGGTTTGGGTTTGACCACAAAGTTTATTCGATCGAACATGCTTGGCCTAAAATCTACTAATTTATTATATTTGATAAAACATTTGGCATGAACCTAACTTTAAACGAACATGCCTAACCCAAAATTGACTTTTTTAACCCATTTATTATGAGAATTTTGTTTTTTTTTGTGATCAACACATTCTAATCAACCCTTACATGGTTGGTTTAATCTAATTCGGTCAATTTTGAGTTATTCTGGTTAATTCTAATCTCGTTTGAGTGATAATAGAGTTTGTAATTTTTGACTCAAATCCGACTCAAAAAGTAATTTTGAACTCCAATTTTTTGAGTCTGGCTTGGGTTATTTGCAACCTTATGATTTCCCTTCCTCTTTCCCAATCTTCTTTTCCTCTTGATCTCACGATTTGTCTTTGGAATGTCTCACAATCGCTCTTCTCTGATTTTGTTAAATATGGGGCTAGGTGTATTATTTTAAGTTGGCAGGTCAGGTTCAAGTTTGACTTGAAGTTGACCCAAACCTCATGCATTTATTATATAGGTCAAAATATTTGACCAGAATATAACTTGTTTAACTTGTTTATTATTTTAATCATATAATTTTTTGGATCAAAATGACCTAATTAACCTAAATATGACTCGTTTAGCCCAATTAACCTAAATATGACTCGTTTAACCCAATTAACCCGACCTAAATTCATCTAACTTGACCAAAAATAGTAATATAGTGAACCTGAATCCCGATTTTTTGTGTTCTATTCGGGCCAGCTTTTGGGTTGTGTCCTTCATAGACTACCATAGGGGCCAACTAAAATCAGTTCAGATGAATCAACAATAGACGGTCTATATATTTATTAGAAAAAAAAAAAACAAACAAACTGAGCTTTACATGTCCTATATGTCATTCAAATCATAGATGAATGCTTAATTTTTGAAGATTTACTCCCTCTTTAGATTATGTTTTCACTTTTCAGTATTATGCAAACCAATTCTTAATGCATGACTTTTTTTTTTCACAGGAACCAGTCATTAAACCTTCTTGGGATATCTTTGCAAGCAGTCTTACTGGGATTTGGAAAGGTCTCGGAGCAGTTTTTTCTCCTTTCACTGCTGAGATGGAGCCTATTGGTGTTGGAAATCAAAATGAAAATCTTTTTGATTGCTACACTCTTTCACGCATTGAAAAGGTACCATCTCAAGATTCTCTCTCTCAAATTCATAGGAAGACAAGTCGGGTGGCTTTGAACCCATATGGGGAAACAAGGAAGCATGCTGATCTCTCTAATCGTGCAACTGGAAGTGTTAAATCTTCCATCGCTGGTAAAGTAAATTCGGATGCAGGTGATATGGAATTTGATTTGCCTTGTTATGAGTCATTTGACCTTGAGCACAGTGAAATATCTGAAGAAGATTCAATGAGCGTGGAACCAGGCCTGGTTTTCTTTGAGGTATGAGTTACGTTTGAATGTTAGCCCGATGGTAAATATATCTGTGATATCCATTCGTTCATGTTATCTCAATGATTTTGTTTAATTTTTTTTTGTGATTCGATTAATCTGTTAGCATATTTCTACCATCTTTTGGTGTTATGGTTGCTATTCGTTGATATGAAATATTCCTCTGTCTTTTTAAAATACTTCATGCTTCAATTGGCTTTGTGAACTCCTCGTAGTTGTTAGTTTAGTGAAAGCATACTTTATTTTGGTTTATGTTAAGTTGTGGGAGTGATGGTGAGAGATAAAGTTAGAACTGAACTTTTTAAGGTACCACAACCTTGTTTTCAATTAGTTGAACAGGGCTTTTTGAATTCGTTGATCAAATAAATGGAATGACACGTTTGCTACAAGTCTTAATAATATGGCTTAACAACTATTATGTCACAAGAAAACAACTAGTGTTCTCTAGAGTTTGATGACCTTGGAACATGTTCTGGATTTTTGTTCCTTCATAGCATTTATTCATTTTAAAAAACATGAAGAGGAGTTTTAAAACAAGCTAGTATTAGTTTCGTAATCTATGCCAATAAAGTAGTAATGCTACTCATGTTTGTTAACAATAGATTAATTTATGTGTTGCAACCTTTCCTTTATCTTAAAGCATGGAGGCATTTTTAAGAAAGAACCTTGACAAAACTAAGCCATAGTTAGATGTCCAGAGATCCTTACATCTTCTAGAACTGGTGAACTTTCTAGATAATGCTGGACAGTGTGTACCACTAAAAGCTGCATATAATATACATATTTAAACAAGTTCAAATCTTAGCATAAATGAAATTTGATGGTTATAACAGGGAAAGGTATTCATTACATTAATGCATCAGTGTACTTGACTTATGATTTTACCTTGAATGCATTTTCTGATTGCACTAAATTGATGTGGAAAATGTATTTTTTGTTCGTTAAAACTCTAGAAACTTCACATTTGTAAGAGTGCACATCTGCTTTGGTCAGCTTAGATCTTACCTGTCTAAAACTTGAATTGCACTTTTTAAATTTTCAGGAGCAGGACATTGACATGGGGACCTTTAGTTGAACTGGCATGGGTCGTTTGAAGCTGAATAGTCTGGTTAGGTTCTTAGATTTATAGAGCTTAACTATTTTTTGGTTGGAGGTTTAATGCAATACTCTATCTGATAAAAGGTGCTCCGTAGCTAGGCTGCATAACCATGGTTATCCTGGAATACAGCAACTGAACTTACTGATTGAATGTTTGAAACCTATGAAGAGCATTGTCAAATACAAATTTTGCAAGGCTAAATGACCCAACATAAGAGTAATCAAAATCTGCACTCAATATTGTAGATCGAGCCAAATTTTGATTCAATTGCGGTAACAGGTTGTTTTCTGTTGTATTGTAGTTTCATAAAAAATAAAACTATTTATAATGTCATGGTATATGAACCAACAAATCGAACTCAGTTTTTAAAAATAAATATTTAGGCTGATAAACCTAAAGCCAGCAGATAAACTTTAGTAGAAACTGAAACAAGACAAAAAATTAATTTCAAATAGATTGTGAACAAACCTTTTTTTTTGTCATTTCAATTTCATTCATTAGAACGAGGATGCACCAAGTGCATGCAAATCATAGTTAATGACGTTTTTGGAAGTAAATATTATGTTTGCAGGATATTCTAGGGTCTAAAAACTCTAATGCTGATATATGTGTAGTCAATTTATTCATTTTGTCACGACCCGACCTCGGGAGGTTAGAATACCAAAGCGAGAACAGACGGTCGGACGAAAAAAACTATCTAAATATTTTTATTTATGAAAAAAAATCATCTAATATACAAAAGAGCCATTCTATTACACAAATTTATGCTGTAAACTTTCATAACTAATTTAAAACATTTAGAACTAAAAGAAAATTAAAAGTTTAATTGTAGTTCCTTTCTCCTTGAGCGCCTTGGCATATGTATGAATGTTCTTTATGATCCATCTATTCTAAAACAGGTCGTCCTGAAAAATTTTAGCAGTCGACAATATGAGTTATACTATGGGTAAAATACTTTTAAATTGCAACAATTCTTTTTTTTTGTGTAAAACAGTAAAAGTAAAATGACTATAAGCAAAAAAAAAATAATAAAAAAGAAGCAATAAATAAATCAATTTTTTGGTTACTTTTATTCATTTCAATTAAAATATCTACAGCGAGAGTTCCTTTTGTATATGTTTAATCTTTTCCAAAATCCACCAAAAATGTATGTGATGATTTTTATTTCCACTTTCATTTTTATATTCACTTTCATTTTACTTGCACGAGAACATTGCATTCACTGCTAGTACCTTTCTGGAGGTGACTACACATATGCACACATATATCATTTTCTTTATTCAACATTTAAAAAATATGGAATTTGTATTTTAAAAGTATTAAAAACAGTACAAATAGTTGCAATTGCTTTGATAAATAAAAGAACTAATGTAAAATACAAATATATTTTCCCACCTATTTAGTGTTGTCGATTATCCTTTTTTTCAATCAATCCATTCCTTAGTGTAGATATAATAATACATCAAATTTAATTAATTTTATTATATTTTCTACTTTGAATTATTTTCTTATCTTTCTATTTTAGCCTCGTTATTATATATTTTGTTTCGGCTACATGTACGAACATTTAAATTATAACTTTTAAATTGGTGTTGAAGACTCTTAAAGTTTAATTTAAATCTTCATCTAATCTATTTAACATTTACAACATAAATTGTTACGATTGCACAATGAACTGTACCAACAAATTCTCTCTTGCTTGTACCAACAAATTCTCTCTTGCTTTACTGATTGCCGATTCTCTCTTGCTTTCTCTTGCTTGTACCAACAAATTCTCTCTTGCTTTACTGATTGCCGATTCAAGTCAAAACCTTGAAATTTCGATAACATTAATTTACGAATTTTGACTTTAGGGTTCTCTAAAATTCAGTATAGATTATCGAGGAATAAATTTTTGTAGCATTAAAATAATAAAATTTAAAAAACCCAACATTATAATTCAGATTTTTTATCTAAAGTCGTAAACACTTCATTTTCCTTGCTGCCTTACTGTATACTGCCCTTGAAGCTTATATGCTTTCAATTGAACTTCTGATATGTGGGGGAACGCTCTTACAAGTCGTTTGCATCCTGTTATAGGTGTCTCTCGAGCGCGAAAGCTCCACACCATCGAGAAAGGGCTGCTCGGTTTCCCCCTTTCATATTGCTATTGGCGCTCCTCCCGTTTGATTGAATTGAAGGCGCTTAGTTGAGCGTCTCTCACCTGGAAGAAAAGGATGTGAGCTGCTCCCTGCTTCTAGACACTTAATTCTTGGGACTGAGCGTCTCTACATGTTGAAGCTTCTACTTCAACCGATCCTGTTGCTCGAGCTTCTCTTGAGCATGGAAAAAGTCCGCAAGGTCATGTGATTGTAGAAAAATGCTACTATCTTTCTCCTTAGGAATCTGTGATGTTCCTTAGCTACACATCATGTTCTGTGAACTCCATATTCCAACATTTATCTCGTTGCAGCTATTCTGTGATAATAAAGCCGCAATCAGACCCAGTCCAGCATGATCGTATCAAACATGTGGAGATCGACATACAATTCATTAAGGAAAAGATTGAGTCCGGGGAGATTTGTGTTCCATATGTGCCCTCCAGTGGTCAACTAGTGGACATCCTCACCAAGAATCTGCCTCGCCCTGTGTTCGATGACTTCAATTCCAAGTTGAACATGATTGACATCTATGCTTCAACTTGAGGGGCAGTATTAGATTATAATGATTATACCTACACTGTTATTACTTATTTTCTAATTTTATTCCCCGATTATGTATTTTCACTTTTGCTTTATTTTATTTTATTTTCTTTCGTAGTTATTTTATTCTGTTGTTATTGTTTTCCATAATTAAGTTCAAATACCCCTCTTCCTATCAATGTAATTGTGTTGGTCTATTGCAAAACTCAATTGATAATTTTTTGGCATAAACTGTGGCAATAACCCATGTGGTGTTACCCTGAAGTTGGATCTCAACCAAACCCCGACACATTAGAGACACTAAGCAATCTTTGGAGTGATTGCGCTACCAAAAATTGATTATGCATAGCTCCTCCATTATCGACCCAACTCTTCGGTTACTATTGATGTTGGAGTTACCGAAATATCTTAGACTTCCATAGAAAGAATTTTGTACTACCTCGATTGTAATTTTTCCCAGTCAAGTTATCCATCCTCTTATTATATTTATTTTCACTTAATTCCATCTATCAAATAACCATTACTTTTTCTTATTTTGTCATGCTTTGCCATTTATTTATTCTTAAAAAATATATTATTTGCTTTTAGTTAATGACAATTAAAAACTCATTTTTCTCCTACCGTGTTAGGTAAGTCTTTTATGACAAGGACGATGACTTTGAAGCATCAAGATTGCTTTAATGAGCAGTCAGCCTGCACGATGTGTGCATTACTCTTCTTGTTAAACCATAACATGTTACGTTGTGTTATGAACTAATAACATTGTCTCCCACACTCGTAAATTTTATTGAATCTATTTCCTTTATCAATCACCACGTTCGATAAATGTTCAGTTGTTTTTATTGGGTTATTGATATAAAATAAATGGAGGAAATCAGATGATAGAATCCGTGAATCATATTCAAAATTATGTTAAAAAGAAAACTTGTTTGGTTGAGGTATGTGTTATATGCTTGACACTTGAATTGACTGCATTTTATGATGCCTTCAAGTTGCATATTGCTTTGTTTGGTATAGTGTTTTATTCACTCTCCTCTGCGATGCTGTTCTACTTCAATATATAATATTAGGGAAAAATTACATACATAACATTATGGATTTACCTATCTCATGTCTAAACTTTCATTTTTACACACATAGCATTTTACCTATGGATGAAAAGATGAGTTTGACTATTAAAATGTGATAATGAGTGTTACTTTTCATACGATGCTTGTAATTATGAAAGTTTAGGTGTAGATAGATAAATATGAAAGTTTTGGCTGCTATATATGTAAAAGGCCCGTAGTATTATTTACATCTTTGCTTTATAAAGTTGGGTTTTTAAAAATTTAACCGTTAACATTGCCATGGTACATTGGTTTTACTGGAAGCCATGGAGTCATTTCTCCTTCTAACTTAGTTGGTTTTGTAAAAATCAGATTAAACTACTAAATTTGATATTCATTTTTTTCCATTTTTTCATTGGTGCATTAATAGCTGATTGTATGGATCAAGCATCTGATTTTAGGTTCTTTTCAAGAAATACTCAAGACATTTATTAAGGGGATTACTTCATGTTTTCATGCTTAATTTTTTTTGCGATTTTTTCTTGCTCTTCTTTTGCATTGTCCGTTTTTTTCTTTCAAAAAGCTAATATTAAAAGTGGAATAACTGAGTTGGTGAGGATCAAGCAAATAGTTTCCTTGGCATGTAAAAAACATCTACATGATCCACGTCCTGATTTAATTCGGTTATTTGGATCAGGACCTATGTTGTATCTGAATGCTAATTATTTGTCACATTGCTAACTATAAATTCAAGTTTTTTTTTTTGGTAGATTTATTAAGTTCATATCATTTTGCATACATTGCTTAACTGAGCACTTCTTTGTGGAATTCTTCTCATTTTATTGAACATGTTTGATAATAGTTGGCTTTATTTTCATCATAAAGTAATATTGTGCTAATTCTGCTCTCCTTGCAGGATGGATCATACTCTAGGGGTCCTGTGAATATCCCGGTTGGAGAATATGATGAGTCAAAATATTTTCTATGTCCTACTTATGGGTTCGAACAAGTACGTTTTGTACTAATATTCTAATTATACATCATTTAGATTTATAATTATTTGTTTCTTTCTCTGTTTCATTGCGGTTAGGTTTTTTTTTTTTTTTTTTTTTTTTTTTTTTTTTTTTTGTCTTTAAATTTTTATAAAGATTTCTGATTTTTAATGGTTTCTGATACCAACATTTGCAGTACCTGAAATTCTGCCCACATTCTTCATTCAAATTTCTTTAACTTATTCAGCCCTAGTGTTAAGTTTTAATACTGACAATAATTGGATTAGTTTAGTAAAAATTCTTTAATAACTATTTGAGTAAGA
This sequence comes from Phalaenopsis equestris, assembly GCF_001263595.1. NCBI lineage: Eukaryota > Viridiplantae > Streptophyta > Magnoliopsida > Asparagales > Orchidaceae > Phalaenopsis > Phalaenopsis equestris. Next base: position 59,268,843 of record NW_018164444.1, on the reverse strand, counting down.
TAAAATGTGAACATAGAAAGCCCACATAGGCACCTCCACTAATGAAGTCAGAAAACGTAACATCTAAAACTTTGAATACATCTGCTAGCCTTCCAAACGATTAACTTAGCGGTAACTGTATCATACATTTTTCTTACTATTGCTTTCATGATTGACAATTGTTTTTATTTGTTGAAGCTGCACAATGAAGAAAACTTAGGGTCTGTTTGGGACAGGTTTCTGTTTGCTTTGTTTTTAGACCGCCACTAGAATTCTGTTTAGGGAATTGCTTTCTTGCTACTTTTAAGAAATTTCTGTAGTAGAAAGTTGTTTTTCAACATGAGCTGTTAAAGTGTGGTGGCTGTCAGAAAGCTGTGGTCTAACCTTTTTAAAATAAGATAAATTTATAATAGTCACCACAACTTTTTGAAAAATAATTTCTTTTATGACAACTTCACAATTACTTCTTCAAACAGCTGCAACTGCTTTAAAGAGACCCTAAGGGTGCGTTTGGGGCGGCGGCGGTGCGGTGGTTGGGTGGTGCCGCACTGCAGTTTTTTTCTGTTTGGCAAAACTGTGTTTTGTCTGCTTTTTTAAAAATCTGCAGCTGAAATATGAGTTTTGTCACTGGACTTGGCTACCTTCTGCGGCTGCTAGAAAGTTGCAATTTGACTTTTTCAAAATAAAAAAAAAAATTATAATAGCTACCACAACATTTTGAACAACAACTCCATAGTTGCTTGTTCAAACATCTGCAATTGCTCCAAACAGACTTTTAATCATTGTGCAAGTGATGAATAGCCTTTCGATAACTTTTTTGTTATAATGACTTCACTTTTGTGTTGGTCTCTACTTATGTTTTGAAATGTAAATAGATAGAATGTGACAAGATGGTGAGCAAAGTGACACAACATTGCTGGAGTTTAGCTTGAATTACTTTACTACAATCCAAGTCAATTTGACTTCTTTTGTAAAATCGGACTATGCTGATATGTCTGAAGTATTGAGATCACCAAGAGAAGCCCCTGTGTAGGTAAAATAGAAGTATAATAGAGGATGATAGATACAATTTCCACTAATACTCATTCCTTACTCGAACTCTTCATGATTTAGTTAGTAGAGATTTAGTCTTACTAAATTATTGCAAGCAAACTTATATTTCAATTTTTAAAATATTCATTTATATTAAACATACATAAGAATGCATGTATAAATGATCATCAAATAAAATGTAGAACTTTTAAAAATACTTAAATTATAAACTCGTACATACTAGAAAGGTCTATCTATTTCAGGTACCGCCATTTTTTATTAACTCCCAAAACTACACAATCAAAAGCTATACAAAATGGTACGGTCTTCTAACTAGGGATCAATTTGCTCATTTCCCTTCTTTGAAATTCAATATTATAATATCTGATAAACTTTATGCTCGATAAGCTAATTATTGATAAAATAAGATTCAAACACATGATAAGAAATAAGGTGCATATCAATGACTAATATAGGCAACAACAATAAAATAATTAAGTATATTTTGATGCTTAAATAATAAGAAAAACTTGATCTTAAGCAGTATATGCAATAGTGATTACAATAGTGATTAGAAATAAACAAAGCAACAACTGACAATTACCTTAATTCATTATATTAAACAATTTCATATATGCTTCTACTTTTATTTTCATATTAATATTCAGTGTCTTAGAAATGGCATATCATCTTTACATATATTTTGACATGTTTCATTTTATTATATTATTTTCTATCCCGTCAGTCATAATAACAACTGATAAAAGTTAAGTCATTTAATGTCATACCTATCAATGACTTTGTCATACCTATCAACTGATAAAAGCAATTCCCCAATAAACTACCCCTTGATACTAGTTGATTATTCTTCATCCTTGATATTATGAGTCGGAATTTTAATTATTTCTCTATCATGGCTCATCTCATTAGAATTTCTTTCTTTCTTTGCACAAGTTATTATTATAGCCATATACCTATCACAAATTACATGACATCTTCTTGATTATTTTACCTGCAATAATTATTTTCTTTGTAATATTTACATAACATAAATGTACCCATTAATAATCAATTTTATTAACATGTACAAGAATACTTTGTACAGGTGAAAACCAACATTTGTGTTTAACTATGCATTTCTAACAAAATGGTATGAAACTGAAGTTAAATATGGTATACAATTACATTAATTAAACTCTACTAGAATTATCTACTATGCTCAATATGGAAGGGATTTCAAATGCAAGCACATAACAAATAAAACATTTTAATGAGCAGAAGCAAAGGTTAGTCTTATGGATAATTTTTTCTTATTTTAGTAATTGAATATCTCACTTTGATTTTCTGCTTAATCTCCCTATGAATTCCTTCTCTAGACTCACCTTGAGCTCACTGACACAAATAATCTTGGTATTAAAATTTTATCTCAATTTTTGAAATTTTAAATTAAATTCCCATTAACATAACATATTTCTTATTGATGCATTTACCTCAAATTGACTTTTTCTCCTGTAAGCCTTGTCGAAATTATAACAAATTTTGGGATGATCTTGCTTAAGGCCTAAATTCCCCCACTTCTTTCTATATTTCTTCTACAGCCAAACTGATTCTTTCCTCGCCAAGCTGCACTTCACTGCAAATATAAAGGGTAAATAAAAGAGGATTTGGGTTAAATGAAATTTAATAATAACATTTATGCATGTTTATATACACAACTTGAGTACCTTACTTCAAAATGTTCAAAATTCCCGTAATTTCATACAGTTTTTACATTCCTCGTGTCTAAACCTAGAGCAGTATGTCACATATTAACTTATCTCAAATCACCCGTGCTGCTTTAGCGCTCCTCCTTGGCACTAGATCTTAACTCTCACAACGCTAAGACTTATAGTCACAAAACACTCTTAGAAGGGGAATAGGGAGAAGTATTGGAGAAAGAAGACACTTCACTAAGAAAGAGTAATTACAACACTTGAATGCTTGGAACCATGGATGGATCCAAATGAGGGGGAGGGACTCCTATTTATTGTCCCCTCCAAGCCTAAGAGAATATTCTAGCATAGCAGAGCAACTCGTGGCTCCTTACGTGTGTTAATATAAATTAAAAGTACAAAAATAGGGAGGGAATAGGGATCCTCATCTACAAACAAAATAAAAAACCCAGGGGCTCCTTTATCCACGTTACAACTCCACACCAATAGGATAAAAAGGAAAAAGTGTACCCAAAAAAACATTAAATCCAGTATACCAAAGTAATCGTATACCCCACAAAAGATGTACACCAAAAAATTAAAAAAAGAACACAAAGACCAAGTGAAGAGCTCCAAGCGGCATCAACATCACAAACTTCTGATTTTCACGAGAGAACCTGCAGTAATAAAGACAAAGGAAAGAAAGACGACCCTTGAAAGTAGAGATTGAGTTAATGAAGCCAATAAAACCCGTAAACTCAGGTGCAAAGGCTGGCACCCAAAGAAAGTACTGCAAAACCCAAAAGTAGGTACTGCCATAATTATCAGGTGAGAAGCAACCACCGCTCCAACCGAGAACCACCGAAGTAGGAAAGGAAATATAAGGACAGGCCTAATGAAATCCAAAGCCAAACCATACCACCAAATAAATAATAAAGCTAAGAGGAGACATCCCGACGGACATATTAGGCATCAATTTTGTCACCAACCAGCAAAATGTTTAAAGGAGGGGGGATCAAATCCCACCCAACAGTTATTAGTGGCTCTACCTAAGATAGCAAGCCAATTTGCAGGTCGATTTCCCTCCCGATAATTGAAACTCCATATGACATTCATATTAGAGATTAAGCTTTTAATCCTCTTAATATAATAGAGGATATCCCAAGGGGCCTCGGCACCACTGACAATAATGTCAACCAAGATGCGATTATCACATTTAAATATAATAAAATGTCATCTAAGAGAGTGAGCTAACATGACAACCATCAAGATGGCCCGAGCCTCCGCCTACATAGGAGTATCAGCATAAGAGGGAGAAGAAATGAAAAGAATACAGTTCCCTGCAAAATTCCTAGCAATGCCCCCACAGCCCGCACTGTTAGATTTCCAACTCCCATCGGTGTTAAACTTTACCCAACCCCTTGGAGGTGACCTCCATCTCACCAAAACCGAGAAAAGAGGAGATCTACTCTCAGCCATAACCACGGGCCCCATAGAAAGAAAATAGTTAATGCCCGAAAAGAAGCTTTGTTTAGCATTATCCGTTCTCCAAAGGTTATTAATATATGCAATAATATTAGTAAAGACCATTCTATTTTGAATGGCTTTACCCTCATGTATCATATCATTACAAGCCATCCAAATAAATCAGCATATAATGTAAGAGTAGACTTGCAAAAAATATTTTTGTTTACGATCCGGATTGTAAATCATAGTGGTAAGTAAGAGATTCCTCACCGAATTCATAATAGTGCCAAACCACATGTCAACTTTCCTCCAAATGAAAAGTGAAAAGGAACAAGAAAAGAAAATATGCTCAACAGTCTCCTCCGCCGAGTTACACAAACAACAACGTGAAGCAAGTCTCAACCCCTTCATTTTTAAGATATCATCACAAGGAATAACAAGTGGAAAATCCGCCAAGCCAGGAAAGACATAGAGGGAGTTAATGCCCAACTCCACACACCCTCCCCAAGGGAGCTTTTGAAAATTATGTAAGGCGGAATATAAAGATTTGGTAGTGGAGCAAGACATTGGAAATTTCAATGTAGGAGTATCTTGCAAAAGAGACTCAATTGGAATGGTTGAGATGAAAGTAGCTCCCTCAAAACCCAGAAGATTAAGGAGGAGAGAAAAATTCCAATAACCATCCACCCAAGTGTCAGAAACCATAAGACTTGAAGACCTTGTATCCCTCATATCAAGCATTACATGGGACCAACAGTCATGCCAAAAGGAAATGTTTCCACTCCCCATCTCCCAGTAAATGAAATCCTTTGCACAATCTTTAATATGAAGTATTCTCTTCCACATAGTGGAATCCCCCAACCTCCAATTGATCAATGTCGGATGAGAGGAGTGACAATATTTCTCATGCATGAAAATGGCCCACAAGGAACCACCTTTCCGAAAATTAATCCATTGTTTAAAAACATTAATATTAGCAATATGGTGCAGAGATTTGAAACTCAAACCACCAGCATAAAGGGGTTTGCAAATATTCTTCCAAGGCATCCATCTTCTACCTGAATGATTCCCAATCTATAAAAACTTATTAAAACATCTTTCGAGGCTCAAAAGAGTGCTTTTCTTGGGTTGGAAAGCTTGAAGAGTATATAAAGGAAGAGAATGTAAGATACTTCTGAGCAACGTAATTCTACCCCCAAAGAAAAGAAATTATTTTTCCAATCCGAGATTTTCTTCTGCACCTTTTCCACCATCTCATCAAATTGAATTCGTCTCTTTCTTCCTTTAAGTAAGAAGACCCCCAGATATTTAAGTGGAAGGGTAGAAATAGAGAAACCAGTAAAATTGGCAATCCAACACGCATTAGAACGATTGACCATATTTCCCATGTATAAGTTGCATTTATTGACATTAAAAAGGAGACCAGAGACAGATTGGAATTCCACCATTAAACTGTGAATGTCCCTCGCCGTTTTTTTGTCAGCATTAGAGAACAATATCATATCATTGGCATATGCTAAATGTGTTACAAATGTATTGGATTTATGAGCGTATTGCAAAGTGTGGTTTCTTCTGAAAAGGTTATTTAAAAGACGAGAAAGATAATCAAATATTAAGATATGGCACCCAAAGAAAGTACTGCAAAACCCAAAAGTAGGTACTGCCATAATTATCAGGTGAGAAGCAACCACCGCTCCAACCGAGAACCACCGAAGTAGGAAAGGAAATATAAGGACAGGCCTAATGAAATCCAAAGCCAAACCATACCACCAAATAAATAATAAAGCTAAGAGGAGACATCCCGACGGACATATTAGGCATCAATTTTGTCACCAACCAGCAAAATGTTTAAAGGAGGGGGGATCAAATCCCACCCAACAGTTATTAGTGGCTCTACCTAAGATAGCAAGCCAATTTGCAGGTCGATTTCCCTCCCGATAATTGAAACTCCATATGACATTCATATTAGAGATTAAGCTTTTAATCCTCTTAATATAATAGAGGATATCCCAAGGGGCCTCGGCACCACTGACAATAATGTCAACCAAGATGCGATTATCACATTTAAATATAATAAAATGTCATCTAAGAGAGTGAGCTAACATGACAACCATCAAGATGGCCCGAGCCTCCGCCTACATAGGAGTATCAGCATAAGAGGGAGAAGAAATGAAAAGAATACAGTTCCCTGCAAAATTCCTAGCAATGCCCCCACAGCCCGCACTGTTAGATTTCCAACTCCCATCGGTGTTAAACTTTACCCAACCCCTTGGAGGTGACCTCCATCTCACCAAAACCGAGAAAAGAGGAGATCTACTCTCAGCCATAACCACGGGCCCCATAGAAAGAAAATAGTTAATGCCCGAAAAGAAGCTTTGTTTAGCATTATCCGTTCTCCAAAGGTTATTAATATATGCAATAATATTAGTAAAGACCATTCTATTTTGAATGGCTTTACCCTCATGTATCATATCATTACAAGCCATCCAAATAAATCAGCATATAATGTAAGAGTAGACTTGCAAAAAATATTTTTGTTTACGATCCGGATTGTAAATCATAGTGGTAAGTAAGAGATTCCTCACCGAATTCATAATAGTGCCAAACCACATGTCAACTTTCCTCCAAATGAAAAGTGAAAAGGAACAAGAAAAGAAAATATGCTCAACAGTCTCCTCCGCCGAGTTACACAAACAACAACGTGAAGCAAGTCTCAACCCCTTCATTTTTAAGATATCATCACAAGGAATAACAAGTGGAAAATCCGCCAAGCCAGGAAAGACATAGAGGGAGTTAATGCCCAACTCCACACACCCTCCCCAAGGGAGCTTTTGAAAATTATGTAAGGCGGAATATAAAGATTTGGTAGTGGAGCAAGACATTGGAAATTTCAATGTAGGAGTATCTTGCAAAAGAGACTCAATTGGAATGGTTGAGATGAAAGTAGCTCCCTCAAAACCCAGAAGATTAAGGAGGAGAGGAAAATTCCAATAACCATCCACCCAAGTGTCAGAAACCATAAGACTTGAAGACCTTGTATCCCTCATATCAAGCATTACATGGGACCAACAGTCATGCCAAAAGGAAATGTTTCCACTCCCCACCTCCCAGTAAATGAAATCCTTTGCACAATCTTTAATATGAAGTATTCTCTTCCACATAGTGGAATCCCCCAACCTCCAATTGATCAATGTCGGATGAGAGGAGTGACAATATTTCTCATGCATGAAAATGGCCCACAAGGAACCACCTTTCCGAAAATTAATCCATTGTTTAAAAACATTAATATTAGCAATATGGTGCAGAGATTTGAAACTCAAACCACCAGCATAAAGGGGTTTGCAAATATTCTTCCAAGGCATCCATCTTCTACCTGAATGATTCCCAATCTATAAAAACTTATTAAAACATCTTTCGAGGCTCAAAAGAGTGCTTTTCTTGGGTTGGAAAGCTTGAAGAGTATATAAAGGAAGAGAATGTAAGATACTTCTGAGCAACGTAATTCTACCCCCAAAGAAAAGAAATTATTTTTCCAATCCGAGATTTTCTTCTGCACCTTTTCCACCATTTCATCAAATTGAATTCGTCTCTTTCTTCCTTTAAGTAAGAAGACCCCCAGATATTTAAGTGGAATGGTAGAAATAGAGAAACCAGTAAAATTGGCAATCCAACACGCATTAGAACGATTGACCATATTTCCCATGTATAAGTTGCATTTATTGACATTAAAAAGGAGACCAGAGACAGATTGAAAGTTCACCATTAAACTGTGAATGTCCCTCGCCGTTTTTTTGTCAGCATTAGAGAACAATATCATATCATTGGCATATGCTAAATGTGTTACAAATGTATTGGATTTATGAGCGTATTGCAAAGTGTGGTTTCTTCTGAAAAGGTTATTTAAAAGACGAGAAAGATAATCAAATATTAAAATAAAAATAGTAGGGGATAAAGGGTCACCTGCTTTATCCCACACCCCGCACTAAAGAAGCCCCGAGATTGACCATTGATGAGTATGTTGTATTTATTGCAATGGAGCCAAGAGAGAATAATTTTGCAAAAATCCTGGGAAAAGCCCCTAGCTTTAAGCACCTTCAAGATAAACTCCCAACTAACAGAATCATAAGCCTTGCAAATATTCAATTTAGTGACCATGTTTCCCCCTATACATTTTTTATCAATATCCAAAATGAGTTCTTGCGCAAACATAATATTATCTGTGATCCCTCGCCCTTGAATAAAGGCGGATTGATTCAAGGAAATTAATTTGTGAAAATGAGGTTGAATACGTCTTACCAAAATTTTACTAATCATCTTAGATATGACAAAAGTCAGAGAAATAGGTATAAATTGGTCCAAGAGCTTTTTTGAGTGTTTTGGGGAATAAGAACGATAGTAGCGGCAGGGAAATAATTTCTAGGGGTCTCCCCCTTCAAGAAACTCTGTATAGCTTCCACCACCTTATCCTTAACAATACTCCAGTATTTAATATAGAAAGCAGAGGTGAATCCATTAGGCCCAGGAGCCTTGTTGCAATTAATGTCCAGAAGAGTAGAATAAATTTCCTCATCTGAAGGGATACCACAGAGATCGAGATCCACCATGTGATGACGTACATCATCAAAATCATCCGTACATCATCAAATAAAGAAGCATCAATAGAGCCCGATGTCTCATGAAGCTCAAAAAGTTTAGAGAAATAAATATCGCTCTCCCCAATCTCCTCATCCCCAGTAATCCAGCTCCCCTCATCATTTTTAATCCTCACAATAGTATTATTGGCTCGTCTTTGTTTAATGCAAGTATGGAAGTATTTGGTATTTCGATCACCTTGAGAGAAGTGGGTTTCCCCAGCATTTTGTTGCAACAATTCCTCCTCCCAAAGGGAGGCCTCCAATAATTCTTTATTAGCCTCCTGTAAGTCATGGATAATATCATCAGAAGATTCATCAAGAGCCTGTAAGAGACTGACCCTTTGTTTAACACTCTTAACTCTAGCGTGAACATCTCAAAAAATTTTCCAGTTCCAAGATCTTAAAGCAGAAGCCACCTTTTTATGGAGCTTCCAGAGAGTGAACCAAGCATTGCCCACCTCCTCATACCTCCAATTAGTAGCAATGACTCGAATAAAATCATCATGTCTAGCCCAAACATTTAAATAACGAAAATGATAATTGGAGACATTTTTGAAAATCTTTTTGGAAAAAATCAAAGGACAAAAGAAGGGGGTTGTGATCTGACCCAGATCTGCAAAGATGTTGAACTTGCGAAAAATCATAAGAAGCAATCCACAACTGATTAGCAAAACACCTATTTTGGTGTTAAAAAAGCTTTCCCCTTTTTCAAGTAAACTTGGAACCAACAAAGCCTAGATCAGAAATGCAAGCCAAATCCAAAGCTCCAGTAAATTTATCAGTTAAAGTGGTGTCAATTCTCCGATCTCCCAATTTTTCAGATTCATGCATCACCATATTGAAATCCCCTCCAACAATCCACTTCTGATTTCTGATGGATTAAGGCACCCATATCAGAAAGTTTGTGCCAAAGATCATATCTAACAACATTAGTAGTCCCTGCGTAAACAAAAGTGAGACATCCAAAGAAAACATTTATAGAAAAGAAAGTGTGCACAAACTGTCTATCATCAATAAGGACATCAACTGTGATATGCTTCCGCCAAAACAACCAAATCTTGTTAGAGCAATTAGCAAAGAAGGAAAAGTATTTGAATTTACCCAACATGCGATCATCCGGAGAGGAGACCAAAGGTTCCAAAATAGCAAAGATACCGACCTTATGAATCCTTATCATTGACTTGAGTCTACCAAGGGAGTAAGGATCCGTAACTCCCTTGATATTCCAAATTAGGACATTAAACATGAGTAGACATATGACCCTTCCTAGAAAATTTAGTTCGGGTCCGTCAATTTTCTCCATCTGAAAAATAGTGATTCATATCCAACAAGGTATTCCCACTATTGTGTTTTTGCACTTCCTCTTGCTCTCTATACTTCCTCCGACAATACTTTTGAACATGTCATTCATTCCTTAAAATTTTAGAAATATCCTCCAAAGGAGTATCAGAGAGGGCATCAAAATGATGAGAATATAGAGAAATATTATCAGTATTCAAAGCGTCAGGAAGAGAGGCCGAAGAAGGACAAGCTTCCTCAGAAATAGAAATGATAGGAGGATCCGGAACAGGTGACACCTGCTCAATTCTCCCAACCGGGTAAATAGCATTAGAGGTAATAGGATATTGATTATTATTAGTATTCAATGCATCAGGGAGAGAGACTGATGAGAGTCGAGCCCTCTTAGCATTCGAAGTAGTAGGCGGGAGAGCAGGTATGACTTGCACGACACGCCCAACCTGTGGTCCCTCGGTCTAGACCAAAGGGGTAACAGTTGGGTGGGGGACGGCAGCCATGGCATCTGCTGGAGAAACCTCAGCATTTTCCACAGGGAGCAAAGGCGCCTGCTCTATCTGTGATTGTTTCAAATTTCCTGCTTTCCTCAATTCAAGATGTAGCTTGAAGCTTTGGTTCTGATCATGGCCAAACATTCGACAATGAGTACAATAAGAGGGGTGTTGTTCTAATAAATCCTGCTGCCAATATCCATTGTGAGCCGATCCAATCCAAACCTCATCAGGTGGGGGTAAGGTAACATCTCGTTCGATTAAAACTCTAGCCATAGTCATTCTCGTGAGATTATAGGGAGCATCTAATTTCAAGGGTCTCCCAAACATAGCAGCCAAGGAGAACAGAATTTCATGGTTGAAAAGATGAACTTTCAAACCTGGGAACCGAAGCCAAACAGGGATGATCGGAGCCTCAGCTTTAGGATCAAAATTAGCTGACCATTTCAAGACTTTGATTCCACAATCCTCAAACCACACCATGCGCCTAGCAAACAGACGCGTATAATCCTCCTCATTGGACAACTGAATTAAAATGTGTCTTCCATCCAAAGGTCCTATCTTCCAATCTCCGGTAAGCTTCATGAGCTTCATCAGTTCGAAATGCTTTCGAAGGAACTCCATTTTAGAATACCCATAAAGGAGTTTTCCTACTAGATGAAGTCGGCAGGAAGAGGCGAGTTTGCCGTTCTCATCATTAGAGAGGAAGAGGGCCAGCTTACCCCCTTTCCGGCCAGGACGTCAAACGAAGGAAGTATCATAACCGAGTGCGAGTGAGTCGTAGTAGACAGAAGGGAAGTTTGGAACGCCATCTATGGTCACGTTGGCATAAGAACGATACCTTTTACCCGCGTCACCAACGCCGTCGGCGGTCACGCCAGCGTATGATCGAGCCATGCTTCCTGGTTACTCGCGTTGCCATCGAGGTGCAAATCCTATATATATATATATATATAACCCTAGATCCTTCTAGGTTATTCTTGAGTTCTTCATGGACTTTTTCCTTATAACTTTCTCTAGAATGTGGTGGAGTCTTCTATAGTTACTTGGGTTGCTCTCCTCCATCTAGACTTTTCTAGAATCTTTCATCCCATGGTTGGCTTACAAATTTCTTTGGAGATATAAAGTGTGACACTCTCTCCCACTTAAGCTTGTAATGCCCTCATTGCGCAATTCCCTTGATACTATTGGATCTTTTCCTTGAATTGTCATAGTGTGTCTTCATGCTTCCAACTAGCTTTGTTATCAGACAATCTTCTCCACTTGATGAGATCCTCCTTGTAGTTTGACACCCCTTGTCGTCTGATCACCTTGTTTGCCAGTATTTCTTCAACTTCTTCGCTTTGAAATCCCTCTTAAAGGGTCTTTCATGTCTTCATGATAGGGCTTCAATATGCTTACACGAAAGACTGGATGCATCATTAGTTTTGGTGGAAGATTGAGTTTGTTGGAGTTTTTTCCCACTTGCTTCATTACTTCGAAAGGCTTTTCATATCTTCGAATCAACCCTTTATGTACCTTTTGAAATGTTTTGAATTGTTGGGTAGAAGTTTTTACAAGGACTAGATCTCCTTCTTTAAACTTGATATACTTCCGCTTTTTATGTGCTTGCTTCTTTATCATCCTTGCGGCTTAGTGAAATGTTGCTCTAGGTAGCTCCCTTTGCTCACTCCAAGACTTAGCAAACTTGAAAGCTGCTGGACTTTTTCCTTCATAGTTGGTTGTGAGGGAAAGGGGAGTTATGGGTTCTTGTCCCATGATTATCTCAAAATGGCGCTTGTTGGTGGCTTCACTTGTTTGTAAATTGAAGGAGAATTGTGTCACATCCAGCAATTTGGCCCAATTTTGTTGATTTGCACTCACATAGTGACGCAAATATAGCTCTAAGAGGGCACTCTAAGAGGATAGCTCTAAGAGGGCATTGATCCCCTCGATTTGTCCATTACTTTGAGGATGAAAGCTTGTAGAAAAGTTTAGGTCGGGCCTCAACATTTTGAATAGTTTAGTTTGGGGTAGTTGTAGCTTATCAATTAGCTACTGCAGCTTATCAATAAGCTGTTGCAGCTTATCATTAAGTTGTTTAGCTGTGTCAAGAAGCTGTTGTGGAGAAGAGGAAGCTGTTGCGGATAAAATGGCTGGTTGTTTGTTTTCTGCGGTTGGAAAACAACTGTGCGACAGCTGTTTTTGGACAAATGATTATTTTTTTCGTGTAGTAATGTTGTTTATAACAGAACTATCATAGTCATATATTTGATACTTCAGAAGCAAAAATTTGCTTTAGAACAGTACAAAAATCTATATACACCTCACTTAACAGTGAGTATTAAGATTGCTAAAAAAAATAAAAAAAACTATTAAAATTACAATTAGTTATATGTTAATATTGATTTTTAAATGCTGACGTTGTATGTCACGAGCTATGTCGTCTTCCAGAGATGTTATCCATTCTTGTTCACTGTCGGCAGTAGAATCTGTCAGACTGTCTGCCAACCGGAAGAACTCACACTTCTTCTGACTGTCTGCCCACCGTGGGCACATGTAGAACTTTCTCCGGACTACCTGCCCACCGCGGGCACCTGTAGAACTAACTACTACTCAAGAATCGTATGGCATGCATGTAATCATCCATAACAAGTGCATTTTAGGTGGAAGATATGTAACTGCATCAGAATTGAGTGGTGTGTATGTAATCTTCCGTAAAAACGACATCAAAGTAACATACTCAAGAATCGAGTGGTGTGTATGTAGTCTTCCATAAAAAAGTGCAATTTAGGTGGAAGATATGTAACTGCATCAGAATTAAGTGGAATGCATATGTAATCTTCCATAAAAATGGCATAAAAAATAACCTATCAAGAATCGAGTGGCATGTATGTAAACTTCTATAAAAAGTGCGGTTTAGGTGGAAGATATGCAACTGCATAAAAAATAACCTATCAAGAATTGAGTGGTATGTATGTAATCTTCCATAAAAACAACATCAAACTAACCTACTCAAGAATTGAGTGGTATGTATGTGAACTTCCATAAAAAGTGCAGGGGTGGAAGATATGTAACTGCATCAGAATTGAGTGATATGTATTTAATCTTCCATAAAAATAACATCAAAGTAACCTACTCAAGGATTGAGTGGTATGTATGTAAACTTCGATAAAAAAATGTGGTTTAGGTGGAGGGTATGTAACTGCATCAGAAGTGAAGTGGTATGTATGTAAACTTCCATAAAAATGACATCAATTGTTGCTTACCACTGGGGAACAGAGACGGGAGGATCGCAGGGGGCGAGAAGGAGAGGAGGAAGCGAGAAGGAGAGGAGGAAGCGAGAGATTGCATAGGCCAAGAGATTGCACACGACAAATGCAGGTTAGGGCACACGATGATTGCAATGCTCCAAATCGCAAAAAAAGGAAAGCAACGCTGTAATAAAATCAGTAAGAAACGCGGGTCGCAGAGTCCAACCCACGACCCATGTTTTAGGTAAGTACGACTCACCGCGTCCTAAACAGCTCAATTTTGCATTGTAAGGCCGCCGAACGCCGACTCAAACGGGGCTTTGATTTCTCTAAATTTGGACGTTACACCAACACATCACCACCACCACCACCATATCATCAACCCGACACACCACTACCTCCAACCCAACACAACCACCACCATATCAACACACCACCACCACCACTCCCATGTACACACACCACCATCGTATCATCAACCCAACACACCACCATCCTCACACCAACACACCACCACCCTACCACCCCAACACCAACAACACACCACCACTACTCCCATGTACACACACCACCTTATCATCAACACAATCACGCCATCACCTCCAACCCAACACACCACTACTCCCATCTACCACACCAACCATTAGTACATCAACACACCACCAGTACCACTCTCATGTACACACACCACGACTACCACCGAAAACTTCCTTGAGAATGTTTGAAGCATTCTAACACATTTTCATCACCTCCATAGCATTCCAAGGCCTCCCATGGCCTTCAAAGGCCTTAGACCTGAGAGCACTTAATGACATCCACACCTTTATTCCACTCAATGAAATGTTGCCCCATTTCTTTCAAAAACATCCACAAAACACCATTGAACAATTCCTCATAACCCCAAGCCTAATTCACTGCCTCCACTCCATCAATTTCCCAAAGCTGAAAACCATCCATTTTTTTTTGGTTTCACATCAAAACATTCCATCCGAGAAAGAGGGCAACCCACCCAGACAAATCGAAATAAGAAGTTAAGCATATATAGAGGCCATCAACTAGAAAAGACATCCCAGCCTTCTGAATCCACAAAGAGAAGCGCATTCCAAGTTTATTCATTTCAGAGGCGACAAAATCCAATTCTAGTCATTCCAGATCCAACAAATCTCAAATTCGTATATTCCAGGGACCACAAACCAAAAAAAGTAAATCCCAAAAGGCCCTAAATCCACAAACCGAGTAAAGCAAAAAGCACAAACAACAAAACAAATGGCAAAGGATACCAAAATCTAAAATCTCATGTTCTAGTGTATTATTGATTTCATGGTAGAGCAAAACCACAAATCGCACAAAGAAAGCCACACATTCCAAATCAACCTCAAATTGCAAAGATGAATGATAAAGGGTACCGTGGGAGAGCGAGGGTAGAGCACTTCTTACGGCATAGACGGGAGAGAGGAGATGTCCTTAGGGCAGAGACGCAAGAGAGGCAGAGACGCGAAGGGCAGAGATGCGAAGGAGCTAAGGCAGAAACGCGGGGGAGGGAGGGGAAAAATAACATAACAAACGTCGTTGAAGATGCTGCCACACCACCTTCTCCAAACAAATGAATTTGCATTTTGAAACCGCCCAACAATTGTTCCGCCACGCCAAACGGACCCTTAGAATTTAAGTTTCTTTTATGGCTTTTTTTATTAACAAATTCATGAGATTATTCATTCATTTCACTTTCTACCTAATACAACCATTGTGACCTTATTTATATAGAAAACAAGAACTAAAAAGAAAATTAATTTTAGTTTCTTTAGTATAAATAACTTCATTAAAGTTTTCATCAGTAGTTAAATTAATTTGTTCGATGAATATACTATATTGGATAGGCCCAAGTTTGATTTAACATTAAGAGGGTTCACTTTATCGCTTGTTGCATTGGACTACTAAATATATGTTTTGGTCACTTTGTATTCAAGGCTAGATGCACACTCAATTTGAAATTTAGGTTCATATTGATAAGTAGACCCAGTTTTCCATAACAGTTCATATTCACAACTTCCTATTTATAGATTAGGTTCATATATGTTGTATGTTTACTTTCAATTTTAAATTCAATGTCTATTTGATATTTTCATTTGAATTAAGCTCATACTCATTCAATTTCAGACTCAAATTCCAACTTTTGTTTTGGTATAGGTTCAATTTTATTTCTAGTTGTAGACTTATTTTCTCGTAGAGGTTTCTATTTAGATATGATTATAAGTTTAATGATAGATTATTATCCTAATTTTGATCTGACTTGATGTTATACTAAATCTTAGAATCAAATTTCAACTCTTGTTAAGCTTATGCTTCGACTTTTAGTCATGTTCTAATAGTGGTATAGGTCCAAATTTAAACTCATGTCGTAGTTACAAATCTCTTGCATTGAATGCTTCTTCGAAAGAATTCATGCTTTATAATTTATTTGATAGTATAAGATTCAACTAGAGATGATTCTTTTGTCATTGTTTGAGAGGATAAGATAATGATTTTTTTGTATGGACTTCAACTCAATAAATTATATCAATTATTTGGTCTATCATTGCTTGAAATAGTATGCAAGTTTATTGAAATTGTTTCCCTTTTATATTCCATTAACTTATTTTAATGCCCTGTCGTTAGTGATTTTAATTACAAGAGTGGTAGTCCTAACTTGTTTATATTATCCAAAGTCTTAGATAAGGTATCATGTAGAAATCTTGGTTAATTGCAGCTTAACTCTGGCCTAAGCTCTTTAATGAAAAAGATTATGGCAATAAGATGGTCTGAAGGCAAATGATGTTCCATATTAATTTTATTTATCATGCTTAAATTATTCATGTTATTTATCCTTATATTCACTGCATGAAATTTGTTCTTAAACTAATATGTTGGTTAGCCTGTGGAAGTTTAGTTTCATTGCATTTTGCTAAAACCACTGAACATGACCCATTAACTTTGATTTATCAATGTCTTTCAGCTTTTCGTTACTGATCTCTAAATAACAAATGATTTTGAATTGATCTTTATTGACATGCTGTGATTTTGAGTTTCAATTAGCTATGATGACTGTTGTGCTCTCTTTAACAAGTGGAAATTATTTCTCACTTTACAGCATCGGTTCATTATCATTAAATCATATGTTCAATTTCAATGTGTAGTGTTTAGTGAAAGGTTGCCACAAGAGACTGCGTATTGTTCATACCATAGAATTTAATGATGGCGGTGCAAATATCCAAATAACAAGGGTTGCCGTTTATGAAGAAGAGTGGGTCAGCCCAGTTAATATTTCTATTGGAGAGTAAGTATTACAATGCCTTGAAAAATATTTACTAATACTTGAAAAATTTAAATGTTGCTATCCTTGCATTCATCATTTTTCATTTTGTTATTTTTTTTTTGCCTGAGACATCTTATTGGTTGGAAAGCCTAACAGTAGGGTCATTGTTGAATATTGTTGCGGTATCTAATTTGCTAGAATATTACACATACAAAAAATTTATTATTGACAAACCGTGATTTATCGCCATTGTGATTACAGGAAATCATTGGGCCATTAATATTTTGTATACTTTAATCTTGAGCATTGAAAAAGAATCTTTAGGAGCTAAAAAACTTAATTGTAGTTTTTGTTCTTAATGCAAGGTATGTATTACTTACCTCCCTTATGTTTTAGCTGAGGTTTGACCATATATCAAATACGTCTCATATGTCCCTTACCATCTAACTTCTATAAGTTTAATATTAAAATTTATTTTTTATCCTCAAAATATATGATAGAAAGGGATATTTAATATTTGATCATATTGAAGTCACATTAAATTTGAACACATAAGTGGTTCTTAAAGCCTAATTTGTTTTATTTTGTTAAAATATCAAATACACCTTTTCATTAATTTTCTTTAGTGTAAAAGAGTCATTTTAGTGTTAATTTAGTGGTAGTTAGATGTAAAAGATGATATAAAGGAGTTGTTGATATTTTGTCAGACCTTATGTTAGACCCCAGTTGGCTCCCTTAGGCCACGCAGTGGTATAACAAAAGAGGGATGACTTAGTCAACCTAATTTTTACAAGCACTCGTCTTGAGTCTTGACTTGTATTCATCAGGATCAATGATGGTGAAATATTCTTTCTGATTCATCACCAAACAAATTCTTATATTTAAATTTTTCTAATATTTATGAAACATAAATATGAAAGCATATATTGGTCAATTCTAAAATAAAATATAAAGCTTAAAAAAAATTCAAATATAAAATCATACGTTCCAATAAATCATTATTTACATCAAATACCACAATTTTTTATAAAAACTCAATTGTATAAAATAGGTAACAATTTTATCTGCTGTTATTATTTGACTAACAATCTACTTGTATAATAAAATAGTAGATTATTTGACTAACAATCTACTTGCACCTTTGTTCTAACTGAAAACAGATATAATTATATCTGATGAACTCCACACTTAATGAGTTCAATAATACTAAAATAAGTTTCTAAATTACAAGAATGAAATAATATTTATAATGGTCGGTGAATAACACGAGTATTTATATTTATAATCACAACTGACTTAGTAAATTTGTAATATTGAATAAACATGCGTGATGATTAAAATAGTTAGAACATCATCATATGAGGAAATGCAACACTTGTTAGAAAGAAATAAAATTGTTTCTAAGGAATTTTTTATATTGCATTGTTAGCTAAATCATTTATGTATTTACTTAATTTACTTTCATTTTTTTTTCTTATTTTTAATATTTTATATTAAAAGTATCATATGATAATTGCATATGCTTTGATATATTAAATTCCATTAAATTTTCACTCTGTCTTTCAACTATAATAACTACGAATAAAGATTTGTCAGTTAAGTGTTGCACTTTTCAGTTGCTCTCTTATACTAGTCGAATCGTCCCAATATTAATAATAAGTGTCGTGATTTAATTTAGTTTTTGATCGAGACTCGTCTCGTTAGAACTTTTGCCTTTTCTTATGCATTTCACATTATTATATTTGCTCACAACATAACATGATATTTCTTGGATCATCTTTATCGAATATGATTATTCATACATGGTGTTCTTTAACATGTATGTACCCTTTAACAATTAAATTTGATAATATGTATTAAGAATGTAATGTGACATGATATTCCATATTTATATTTGATTATACATTTTTTATGAAATACTATGAATTGGAATTAATAGGTGGTCATTTATGTAAAATAAATATTATGATTAAAAGGATTTTGCTTAATATTAAAGAATTTTTAATGCAAATACAACAAATAGATTGACTAATAAGCAGTGCCAAGCATTAATTCATAAATAATTTATTTTTTTTAGTAATTGAGTATCTCACTTTGACCGTTAAGTTAGTTTTGTGATGAATTCTTCCCTATAGTAATCGAGAACTCACTTTTATGTATAAATAGTTTAGCAATAAAAATTTATTTAAATTTTAGGAAATTCTTAAATTAAGCTCAATTTAACATAGCAGTAATTTAAAATGATTTTTTTTTACCACAAATTGATTTTTCATGCATGTTTTTTTTTTCCTTTTAGTTTGTTTTACTATAACCATTATTAAGGTTATAGCCAATTAGCAAAATAGATGAATTGAAAATGAATTAAAATTAATTACTTAAAAAAATTATATATTGAGTTATTATGTGATTATGTAGGTCTCTTTTTTGCCTTATTTTGTTTTATTTTTTTTCCTAGTTATTTTATTATGTTTTTATTGCTTTTCATTTTTACTATCTATTTTAACTGGGTTTAAATACCCCATTCTTCTTGGTTACTTTTATTTCACTTGGAACAGCTGGAATTCCAGAAAACTTGCGTTCAGAGAACATTAGCAAGTTTCTGCGAACAACAGGCTTCTTCCTGCCTGCAGTTTTCGCTCTTCCTGCAGGTTTTTGCAGTCTGCCAGAGCAAGTCCTGTAGTTTCCGCTAGAGGAATCCCTACTGCCTGTTGGAGCCCCATGTTATGTTGTTCGTTTAAGGATCCCTGCAATTCGTATAACTTACAATTCCCACAGTTATTGTTGTCTGTTTTGTATCTGTTTTTCGTGATTTTACCAAAATTCTTCGATGACTTAGAACCACAACAACATATTATTTGGCTCAGTTGGAATTATGGTTAATACTTTCAATAAATAACCCTCGGAAGGCGTTCTTGACTCCACCGGAGGATCTACTCCAGAGCTCTCTTTCGTGCAGTCCGGAGGACCGGAAGCCAACATGAATTTCTTGATCACAACTCGTAAGTTGAAGGGAAACAACTTCTTCCAATGGTCCTAAGTGGTCTCTTTGTTCATTAAAGAATGTGGGAAGTTCGGTCACCTCACAACAAAGATTCGTGAGCCTCCAAAGTTCAACCCAACATATGAAGCTTGGGAAGTGGAGAACTTCATGGTCATCTCATGGTTGATCAACTCCATGGAAACTTCAATTGGTCATTTGCACGTGTCCCTTCCTTCAGCTAGTGCTCTCTGGACGGTTGTTTATGATTACCTACTCGGATGTAAGAAATTCTGGCCAATCATATGAGATATCTCAAAAGATCCGAGAGGTCAATCAAGGGTCGAGGACCGTGACCCAGTACTATGATGACCATGTTGCATTATGGATGAAATGCGATTTGTATTACAACTATACATGGGATTCTCTGAACGACTTATCCCTCCTCTAGAAGATCATAGAAAAAGATCGTAAGTTCCAATTACTTGTTGGCCTTAACAAAGGACTTTGCGAAGTAAAGGACTTCGCGAAGTTCGGGGCCGTATTCTTGGTTGGGATTCTCTTTCTTCCGCTCGCGCTATTTTTACTTATATTCGTCGAGAAGAAAGCAGGAGACTTGCCATGCTCAGTGCTTCTACTCCTTCAGCTAAATCGTCTGCCTTGATCTTAAATAGTGCAAAGCTCTTGTCTGTGGCACCACAAACCGGTCACCCCACTTGTGATTACTCTCACAAGCTCAACCATACTTAGGACAAGTGTTAGAAATTTCACGGTAAGCCGGCATACAAACCCCTAGCCTAATCCTCTAATGCGAAGGGACTCACGAAGACCGCCGAACCAAGTACAACTCAATTGAATCCTACCCGAAACATCCTGGAATCCTCTGAATCCCTAAAATAATCAGATGAAGCAGTTGATCAAGCTTCTTAGAACCAACCAAATCTTCGTGGGTCCATTGACCTCGCAATTCTGGCAAGGAACTGTTTTTTTGGTTCTCACAATTTATTCCACATCTAGTCCATGGATTCTTCATTCAGGTGTCACGAATCACATGATTGGCCGCTCACAAGCTTTCTCGACTTGCTACCCGTTGTTGACCTCATTTTTAGTGAGGTCTTAGTTTACTATTCCTAGAACCATGATTTAGCTTTAGGAGTTCCTTATTGACCATCCCAGCGGACTAGTAATGGAGCCCACCTCTCATAGACTTCGAACCACTTCTTGACTCATTTTTGCGAAGACCTGGCATGAGTGGTCCCAAGCACTTAACTTTTAGTTGCAAGGGCTAAGGACTAATATGTAGAGGGCCCGAAAATGAGTTCTCATAGAATCAGAAGACCTTAGGTGAAACATTTGTGACTCGCAAACGCCGCAATTTACATACTCACTGCACCACGCACGATGTTGACTCGAATTGACCTGACCGTCGGCAAACTTGTTTGGACGACCCTGAACGACGAAACGGACTGCGTAGCGAAACGTCGACTTTAGCTAGAAAGAACATCCATATTGTTATGATTTCGCGCGCGCGCAAACGACACAAATCGATGCATATTAAATTTAATTAAAAGAGACGAGTTTAGGCTCAACTCAGGCTCAATTCGGGCTAAGCATAGCTCAATTATGTCGGGTCGGGCTGACAACCCAATTTGTAATTTGAAATTTAAAATTTTAAATTATCCCGCCTAAGTTCTCCTTAATAAAATTTAATTAGATATTATGATATTCCAATTAGGCCAGTAATCAATTACCCGCCCATCGTCGTGTAACAGTCATTTCGAAATTGCGATATACAAAAATTGCTCTTCTCTCCTCCACCAGGAACGGATCATTCGGCCTCCCCTTCCTCACAACCAGATTATGAGCTCTCTCTCTCTCTCCCTCGCCTCCCTCAGCACTGCTCGCCCTCGCTCGACGTCACTTCTTCCTTTCTCCCGGCAGAAGCCGACACCGAATCCCCCTTCACTCGCCTCCACTCGACATTGAAGCTCCGCTCACCTCTTCCCCTCTTCTTCTCGTTCGATTGGGCCTCCTTCCTCTCGGCAGAAACCTGCACCGAAGCCCGTCTCTCTCCCTCTCAGCTGATTCTTCTTCACACAGAAGCACCGCATTCGCCCGCTTTGTCTCTCCCACTCGAGACCTTTGCCTTCCTTTAAAGCTCGCTTAGAAACCTGCTCCCCCTCCAGTTCGCTTCTTCTTTGCGCCTAAGGACCCCCGCTCGCTTCTCTTCCTTGCTCGACTGAACAGTTGTTCGGTTCGCCTCTGCCTCCTCTATTCCTCGCGACAAAAGCGTCGAACGATTGAAAGCCTCACCTGCTCCCTCTCTCTCTACCGCTCGAGTTTGCCTCCCTCTTCCTTCATTTGTTCGGTTAGGAATCGATTTCTACTTCTTGTGAGACTGCTGCTGCACGCTCCTCAGCTTGGTCTTCCTCTATAGCACCCGATGTCGAAACTCCTCCGGCATCCTTTGTTGCAGTCCAAGGTAAGTTTGGGGCCCATTTGGGGCAGCTTATTTGGTGTGGTGCGTTCTGAAAACACTGAATGAAGCATTTGGAAACAGCGGTGTGGCCGCTTTTCTAAAAAAATTATGTTAAACTCAGGTTGTGGGTTTGACCCCACATTTTATTTGCCCTCTCTCTCTCATTTTATTTGCTCTCGTCTCCTCTCTTGATTGCCTCTCTCGATCGCTCCTCTCGATCACTTCTCTCTCGCGCCTCACTCTGGTGGCAACAGGTTGCCTCTCTACTCTCCCTCTTCGCTCCGGCTGGCTGCATTTTATTTGCTCTCGTCTCTCTTGATTGCCTCTCTCGATCACTTCTCTCTCGCGCCTCACTCTGGTGGCAACAGGTTGCCTCTCTACTCTCCCTCTTCGCTCCGGCTGGCTTCCTCTATGTTTACTGTGCTCTCCGTCCTCCCACGGTATCACCTAATTTTTTTCGATGGAATGACTTTCTCTTTGCGATTTGTGGCTTTCTCATTTGCAGTTTGAAATGAGAATTTGGATTTTACTATTTTTGGCTTTCTCTTTATGATTTGAAATTTGGATTTTGCGAATTTGTCATTGAATGTGATATGGAATGGAGTTTTACCTTTATCCTTGATGTTTGAATGAGAATTTGAGAAAAAGAGCGTGCTTAATTTGTTGATAGCAATGTTTCGGGCGCCCTGTATCTAGTAGCCTCAAATGAAAAATATGGGGTGAGGTTTTATCTTTATCTTTGACGTTTGAGTGAGAATTTGACAAATGGCAAAAGGAGGGTGATTGATTTGTTAATAGCAATGTTTCTGGTGTCTTTTATGTAAGTGCATCAAATGAAAAATATGAGGTGCGGTTTAATCTTTACCTTTGATGTTTGGTGATGGTGTAAGTTGGTTTGTGTGTAGAGATGGTGGTGTTGTGGAGGTGGTGGCTGGTGTGTGGTTGTGTTTGTATTAAATGATGTTGGTGGATGTGTGAAGGTGGTCGTTGGTGTGTGGTTATGTTTGTGTTGGTGAATGTGTGGAGGTGGTGGTTGGTGTGTGGTTCCTATTTGTGTTAGAGGATGTGTTGGTGGATAGGTAGAGGTGGTGGTGCTGTGGAGGTAGTGGTTGGTGTGTGGAGGTGTTGGTGTGTGGAGGTGGTGATGGTGGTGCTATGGATGTGTAGGTGTCTGAAGGTGTTTTTGTGTAGAGGTGGTGGCAGTGGTGATGTGTAGGTGGGGTTGTAGTGTGGGGTGGAGGGGCATTGGTGGTAATTGGTGATAAAGTTGTGGCATTCCTATTTATGTCAATTAGTTTTTTTTTTCATGGTAGTAATAAAATAATTTACATAAAAGAGGTCGGTTCATCTGCAATGTGGGATAAAGAGACAAAATTAGTACTTTGCGATATTTTTCTCAAGGAGGTCGAATTGGGTAATAGGCCGACAATTTATTTCAACAAGAAAAACTAACAAAATATTATTCAAAAATTCAAAGAAAGTACAGACAGAGAATTTGATAGGATGCAGTTGAATAACAAATGAGGTTAGTTAAAAAAGGATTGAAAAATTTAGAACGAATTAAAGCGAGGTCTGGCGTGCTTGGGGTGGGATCCGGTAAAGCGAACAATTGATGCTTTTGAAGAGTGGTGGACAAAGAGACTGACAATGAGCATTTTTTAAATATCTTCTATTTTTGTCAATTTTTAATGTGTTCAAATTTTACATGCTATATAAATTTGTCGATGGTGCTGCTGCAAAAAAATTTAAATAAAGGGGAATTAATCCCGAGCTGGAGGAGAAGTTGAATTATATATGTTTGGATGTGTCGTGATAACGGTCAACAATACATGTGCCCCCAGTGAGGTGGGGTTTGGTAGCATCTCATGAAATTTTGGAGCTCATCAAACATGTGTTCAAATAAAGGTCCCAGTCCAAGCCTCCATGATATTGAGTCCACAAGCTGGTCAAAGTGTCTCCGGGTTGAAAAAGAAAAGGAGGGAGTTGCTTTCCTTAGAAGTCAGATCTCACAATTGGTAGCTTCATGCACCCCGACCCTTCACAAACAAGTTCTTGTCTAGTTGGTTATGCGAATTCTGGATGCAATTCTAGAAATTTACAAGGACATGCCGTTGTTATTGTTCTTTATATAATTGCTTGAAGATTTGACCCGGAAAAAGTTTTTTATAACGATGTCTGCTGACCGTAGGGTGACTTACCTACATTATTTTCATGAGAGTGTTCACATTTAATGGACACTTTTTTTATTGGATTCTTGTAGGATATTTGTATTTGTTTATGGTTTTTCATGTTGCTTTGAATAGTTATGCTCCATTGGACATGCCAGTTTATTTTAGAGTTTTTCATTCCTCGTTAATTTTTCTATTTACTTATGTATTTTTATTTGCTTATGTTGATTTTATTCATAATCTTGTATGATTGTAACTAATTCATTGATGTATATGTTTTAGCTACTTTGAAACAGAATTGCATGGATGCAACTAGGGAAAGGCGCGGGAGAGTTGCAACTGTCGTATGTTTGATGTACAAATATTATAACACGTTCATAGAACGCTCCCCTTCCATGACGTCCTCATATGGCGATAAATGGGTTGGAGAGTTGTTGGAGGGGCACTCAACAGGATTTAGCAATATGTTACACATGACACAGGCGGTATTCATTGATCTGTTGGAGGAACTACACGGAAATCATAGACTTCATGACTCATCCGGAACTACTTCACGAGAGCTGTTGGCAATAATCTCTACATATTATCGCAGAATGAATCAATGTGAGGAGTTATGAAGCGATTTTAGTACTTTTCCAAAATAATTTGTAGATGTTTCTCAGTAGGGTTGAATGCACTTGACACTTTTTGTTCACATGTCATAAAACCAAAAATCCTACATTTGAATGGACATCCGAAGAGATTTTGCACAATATGCGATATATGTCATATTTTAAGGTAATTTCTCCTATTTATTACATTCAATTTTTATATAAATATCGTAATTATGCAACTCTTCATTATATTTCTAGAATTGTATTGAAGCAATCGATGAAACACACGTTGATGCACATGTTTCAAATAATGAGAAGATTGCATTCATCTAACATTGTGGGTGCCCAACACAGAATGTCATGGTTGCATGCGACTTCAACATGTGTTTCACTTTTGTCATGGCTGGTTTGGAGGACTATGCACATGACAATCGAATATTCAAATTTGTAGCGCGGAATAATAAATATAACTTCTTACATTCATTCATAGATTTGCTTGAGACTAAACGAATTTCCTAATTCTCTTTTCCTTGAACATTATTCATTCAATTCACATCAGATAAATTCTATTTGGTCGATGTTTGGTATCCGTTGCAGTGAGGGTATCTCAAACCCTATCCTGATACGAGATACCACATATCTGATTTTGAGCAAGAACGCAATGTCGCGCGAGTCAGGAAAAAAAATATTCAACAAAAGACATTCATCCTTACGCGGTGTTATTGAGATGACTTTTAGGTTTGGAAGAAGAAATTGTTTATACTTTACAATATATCATCTTACCCATTTCTCAAACAGGTGCAGATTGTGATTGCCACGATGAATTTCTAAAATTATATTCGATGGCATCTTACCCGCAACGACGTCGACTTCCATTGGGCGTACGAAGATCATAAACATGTCTAGCGAGACATATGAGTACCGCTTGGACAGTCTTTATCACAGACTGAAACTGATGTTCTCGAGACCTGCACTAAAGATGGTGAAGTTGCAAACGAGATGACAGAGTTGAGAGAACAAATTAAAGATGTGATAGTTTGAGTATGGTTTGAGGGAATGTTAGTTTGTATTATATTATTAATTGTAATGAATGTTGAAGACATTCACTATTTATTGTATCAATATTTTATACAGTTCATGTTTATTTTTGTTCCTTATGCATTTGATATTTACTATTTTGTGTTCCTTTTTTATTTGCATTTTTTATTCATTTTTGTGAGTTTCTATGGTCTATGATGAGACGTTTGATATTATGAGTTCTTTTGGGTGGACTGTATGTTGTTATTGGTTAGTGTCACATGTGAAATCCTAATGAAAACAAGCAAGCTCTCTTTTTTGGGTGCTACCATTTTTTAGGTTCTTTTGGATGGTTTTTTTTGGTGATATGCATATGTGACACATGAGCGTGGTATTACGTGAGTTAAAAGCAATCAAATCCTTCTTTTATAAAATCTACTATCTTCTTGTAATGACAGATTCGTTGGTTTATATGCTGAGTCATCTAAGACCTCACAACTGCATAAAACAATGATTAATTACTTATGTTTTCAAAATTTACTTTTGTTATGTCTAAGGGTATGTTTTTATAAGCATTCAGAAAAAATAAGCTTGAGGATTTCTAGTACCTTGAGAGGATTGCACTGCTACCATGGATTTCAATGTTCCTTGTTAATCTCACGTCAGACACATAGCTATGGGAGACGGTTTTCAGGTGCCCACGGCGAATCACGAAAAATTGTGACTATTTTTGGTGGGCAGATAGGCTGGATGTCGGCTTAGCTCATGACATGCGTCATATGCATTTTAAAAATAATATTATCATATTATTAATTGATGTTTTAATAGTCTTTTTTTTTTTTAATTTAGTAGTCATGCTACTCACTGTTAAATGTGGTGTCTATATTTATTTTGTAATGTTCTAGACTGAATATTTATTTTTAAAGTATATAATGTATGGATATGAACAGTTCTGTTGCAAATAACATTACTATACAAGGGCAGAATGATCATTTGTCCATAAATAGTTGCAACATAATTGTTTTCAAACTGCAAAAAATAAACAGATAGTCAGATTATTCGAGATAGCTTCTTCGCAGCAACTTTCTGTGGCAGCTTATTATTAAGTTGTTGGTGCCTCAAACAGACACTTAGTCTGATAAGGGCTCACTTTCTTTTGGAAAACATAAATTTTTTAAACTGTCATCTAATTTTAAGGTTGTCAGTCAGGACTCTGGCATCATAGAGGTTTAAGATAAAGTTATGAAAATGTTTGATGCCAATGATATGAGTCGACAAAGTTTCACGGGAAGTATTTCTTTCTCATCTTCTCCATTTCAATCAATGATCTTGAGTCCCTGCATGAACTCTGCAAGCCTAATAGGTTTTTTTGTGGGTTGATAATACTCCTGCAAATTATTAATAATCCTTTTAGTCATAGTGCTCTTCTTAGTTTTCTATTTTTGGTTGACTTCTTAGATGTCGCCGATGAACCGTGTGTGGATTGCATCTTATATCGAGACGAGTTGGCATGATTAAAGTGCTTTTGAGTTGATGAAGGCACTGATATGCTTGACATTTGTCTCTCTCTCTTAACTTGAGCTCTAGTTCTTGAGAAAATTTCCACTTAACATCAGGAATGAGAAAGTAACTATCTTTGTTGATTATTTTCAGGCGAATTAGAATATTGTAAGAAATAGAGTGACAGGATTCAGTGTCTTTTCAGATGGAAGAGGAAGCAAGTGTGCAATCAGCGAGATGGAGGGTGACGATGTGACTTAGGAAGACGACCAAAGTAGAGGGCTTCAACAAGGTCTCTAGGAGTTTCCGAAGCCTTTGCATGCGGCGTTCCCATCGTTGCTGCGAAACAATTGAAGGAGAAGCAGGTTCGTGTGCGACTCTAAAGCTTGAAGAAGGCGCTGTCTGGGCAAAGAAGGGCTTCTCAGTGCGGTCGCTTGAGAGGTGAATAAGAAAATGAGGCTTGTTTCTTGAATAGGGAAGAAGATACAGGTTTTGATGGCTAGAGATGACAGATGAACAAGATCAACCATGCTTAGAAGGGAGTTATACTTGAATTTTGGAGTCGCACGAGACAAAGAACTAGAGGGAAGATGCGAGGGCTTCAATTGCGGCTTCTCGGAGTGACAGTATGGAAGGGAGGACTTCAGCTTTGCGGCGATCCAGAGGAAGAAGTGGGGATGGCTTCCTGTGAGTTTTGAACCAGAGAGGAAAATGGGAAGCAGGGCTTGCGACTTTTGATTCGTGCATATTAGAGGAAATGAAAAGTAAAGACTGAGCTCGAGTTGTTTCATTAGGCCGGTTTTGTTAAGTGCATGCTGGAACATTTGCGAAAAAAAAAATAATAAAATTGGCATGAAAAGCAATTTGAAAAGGCCCAATTTTTAGTTGACTTTAATTGATTTTAATGATGCTTAATTAGCAGCATTTAATATTGATTATTATAGTTTTTAACCGTCAACAACCGTTAGTCAGATGCTTTATCTGTTGTCTAATTTTTTATTATATATTTTTGGTTTATAGAATCCAGTGGTCTTTGACTTAGATAAATACTTTTGGTCACCTCTAGTTGGATTAGAGCTGTTGTCTCACATCTGAAGGTGCTATATGGCAATTATCTTAACATTAGGGGGGGATAAATGATAATTAGTAGAAGGGAAATTTACATAGATAAATACTTTTGGTATGTATGATTTTTTATTTCAATTATTTTTAGAAGTTATGTATTTTATTTGAGGATTATTTAATCCACATTTTTGTATTTATATTTTATGAATATTAAAAGAGTTTATGTGGTGATGATTTAGGAAGATTAATCCTCCATTCATTTGATCCTCTGATGTCTACAAGTCAGGATGAATATCGGTGAAAATTTGGCTGACCGAGTCATCCCTCTTCTATTACACCTCTAGTTGGATTAGAGCTGTTGTCTCACATCCGAAGGTGCTATATGGCAATTATCTTAACATTAGGGGGGGATAAATGATAATTAGTAGAAGGGAAATTTACATGCATATCACACAATTTCTATGTATATAAATCTAACATTTAAAGCTTGATATTTATTTTTATAACTATTTAGTGTCAAATTTTTGCATTAAAACGTATATTTCACTTTTAGAAAGTTATTAATAGTGGTATTTTTTATTTAAGGTTAAATAGTTGAGTGCTATGCATATAAATATAGAAGTTTAGATATTAGATGTGTAAATACATAAGAATTGTGTATGTAAATATTCTCATGATTTTGGATTTTTCTTTTAACATCATATTAATGGGCTAGCTGTGCAGGGAATCTAGCACAAATTTGTTGAAAAAGTGAAGCTCTTTTTTAACTATGATCAGCCTAGACAAAGATATCACTTTATTTTCATGTTTTGCCTATGCTTCTTAAGGAAGATCAATTCTAAAGTTTTGTCATTCTTTTGAAGGACCTCAAGTCGCTAGAAACAGGACCAATGCATGTTCAGGACTTAATTTTTGAAAATTGAATAACTGTCTCTTTATCCCTTCAGTGCATACGTAAATTTTGCATGGTTAAACAGATAGAACTCTTGCATTCAGCATTTCTGCAACTCTTCCTGTGCAAAACCTGTATTTGATGTCATCTTTCTCTCTCTTTCTCCTGCTTGATCTAAACAGTAGTACGCCGTTTGATCTAAGACCAATATCTCAGAGAAGACGAATTCAGCCCTCAGAACTGGCTGGGTCCTGGAAAGTCTTTGAGGTCAGTGCGACTCCAGTCTTCAGCTCTGTAGAAGCATCTGAAGAAGGTGATCCATCTTTGGTGTACCTCTGCATGGAGACATTGAAGAAGAGGAGCTTGCCTGAAAGCTCAGTATACTTTGGTGAGGAGGCAGAACTCGACTCGAATGATGTTACCATCCTCTGGTTACCGGGCGGGGTGGCAACATATGTTGATGTGGATAAAGAGGGAACATTGTGTATTGGGATTAGTTGGTATTCTGATGAAGGGATTAACCTTGTTATGGAAAGAGACTATGGAACGGATGGAAACCTCAAGGAGGTGAGGTGGAAATCTGAGATAAAGAGGCGGTGGTCTTAGCCGTCATCTCGGATGCATCCGGAGTTCAATTGTGGAGCGTCACGTGTCAAGTAGGCCCCGCCGTTTTTAACACTGGCCAATGCTAGTATAGTGCGGTGGGGACCACTTGTCATATGGCACCGGATGCAAATTGAGTCCGGATGTAATATTTTCTCTCTGTCATGGGGTGAGTCTCTGTATAATTGTATAGGGATTGGTGTTAAGTGTGTGATTACAATTTGGAACTTGGAATCTTGACTGTTGTTTGGAAATATATGTTCGTTCGGAGTTTTTTTTTTTTTTTTTTTAAATGAAATTTAGATATTGATTACTATCATATTTGTTTGAAATTAAAGAAGAGTGTTGGGCATTTCTGCATTCAAGAGTGTCAACATTTCCAGAGGTGTTGGACAAAATGTAATCCCGGACATGGAGAACTCGTGAAATTTTGCGCATTTTTGCAAGCCAGACCTGCGAATTCTAGCATAAACACAGCCAAAATTCCTTTCAATGTGCAGCAAAAATATTCGAGAGTTGGTCTTGCCCACAAATTGGACTCCATGGACCATGACTGGCACGGGTGCGTCGCCCCGCATGACGGGGAATCCCGCGATCATGGGACGGAACCTGGAGCAGGAGCACGAAAATTCGCACTTGGAGATTCTTGATTAGTGTTAGGTAAGGTTGCAAAATAGTTTTTTGCAAGCACTTAATAATTGGTTCGTTAAATAACTAGCAAAGTGAATCAAACATGAATAAATTTTTTTAGCTTAATTAATTAGCGAGCTGCTTACGAATAAAAAATTATGTCTCAATGTTCTGCTTGTTTTTTGCTCAAAATAATTAAAAATTTAAAAATAATATTAATTAATATCATCTTAATATAAAGTTGTTACAATCTAAGATATATATATGTGGGTGATATAAACGTAAAAAAATAAAGTTTAGGTGTTAGATATGTAAATATATAAGTGTTGGTTGGTTGGTATCTATGTAAATGCCCAAAAAAAACTAAAAAACAACAATTATATTGTTTTTTCTCTTTTGGTTCTTTTTAGATCTCGG
>NW_018164444.1:59235786-59237287 GCF_001263595.1 Phalaenopsis equestris | reverse complement strand
AAGCATCCAAGCAACGGTCGAGCGCATGGCTTATGGCTTAGAAAGAAGTTCCCGTCTCCGAGTGAAAGAGATTAGCATCAAGTTTCTCTTCCCGGGTTCGTTAGTAGCTGGGCAAGCGTGAACCTGCTCTGCCTCAGATTCCCCATTTCCTTCTATTTTCTCTTAATATGAAGTAATGAAGTAGGCACATCCATCCGCCCAACCGATCCATCCCCTGCTTTTGGCTTCAGTCGACCTGCCTGCCACAAACAAAGGACTACTTTTGATTCCCCAACCACAGCAACAAGCCAATCAAACCCCTTCTTTCCTTACTCGCTACTACAATCTAAGGAAGACAAAACCACTCCTGCATACGAGACAAGAGGGTCAAACTTCGAAGCAAGTCATTCCTCTTCTTATTCTGAAGCGGGATTAGGAAGACCAAGAAAGAAAGAAGCCTAGATCGCTTACTACAGCCGGACATCGGGGAGATCAGACTAATGCCACATATGCGCTATATCTACTTCCAAGCTTTGCTTCTACTCTGGTTTTTTCAAGTCTTTCCCATTGGTATGGACATCTGCTTCAGGTTCAGCTTCTAGACTTCCATTTCCTCGATCGAATTGGCTTGCTTCTCTAATAAGTATCTCATATTGTCAGAATCTTCCCAAATCTTCCTTTCGAAGCACAGATATCTGATTCAATTGGGCAGACGGTTTCCTGTCCTTAAAGTGAAAGTCCACAATTCCATTTCAAGTACTTTTCCGTACTGACGTCTGATAGTCACCCTTTTCTCAATACTCCATTTTTGGAGGGATGAGCTCTGACTCAAGCTATCGATAAGGGATCTAATCCATATCTTCTATTTCCGATTATTGAAAGCGAATCCAGCAAGCCAGGATTGACACCTATGAGCCACCAACCGAATAAGTGTGAATAGAAGATAGAATGACTTTTTGTATTCTATCCGATGCAAGAACTAGAAGAAGGGGAAGAGCTGTCAAGCAGTCAATCGCTATCTTGCGCCTGAGCCCGGCTTTACCATGTCTCTGGACAAGGTGCGCAGCGGGTCAGACTCTTTGCATCTGATATGAGACATCTCCTAGATGAGATGGTTGAACCATTACTTCTTTGACGGTGGCAAACAAAGAATAGAGTGAGAGTAGGCGCTAGAAAAAGTCTTCCGCTCGTTCGCTACAAGTAAGAAAAGAAGAAGAAACAAGGAAGACCTGCGGGGGTAGAGGACAAGATGGCTCTGATTGGGGACGAAGGTTAGACTAGCTAGTCCCCGAGTTCAGGAGCACATTAAGACGGAGATTCCTGGCTCAGGTGACAACGGTCCGCGCGAGGCCGTACGTACTCTAAAAGAGAATGGCGTATTCCCACTTTCCCGAACTGAGAAATGGGCTCTCCCTCTCTCTAGCGCCTTTTAGTCGACCCTACCTCGTGCTGACGAAGCGACGGTGGCTAGGAAAGATTCATAAGGTGTCTACGGCTCACTTGTAGCGAGAACAAGAGCGGG
>NW_018164444.1:59235174-59235686 GCF_001263595.1 Phalaenopsis equestris | reverse complement strand
TCTTTTTCTGAATTGAAGAAAGCCGCCGCTCTGCTCCCGTTGTCGTAGTCATCTTTGTCAAACATCATTAAATCTCTGTGTTGTCTTCCAAATTTGCGTCGATTCTTATGTTTCTTTAACCTAAATTCTCAACAAAATGTCACCATATAAATATAAATGCACGTCAAACGATATAAATAAAATAGAGTCAGATCGTAGTACATACAATTAACCATAGCTAACATTTTTTTCACAAATTTAGTCCCCATTCTTACCAGCCCTGCCAGCACTTACTTTCTATTAATACAGATATTGTCGCTTTTCTCCCTCCCATCACTCCATACCTCTCTTGTGTAATGAGAAGGACGAAGATGGGGCTTCTCTGCCGCTCCCAAGCAGCAACTGCAGTCTGCGCCGCCGGCGACCCCCGATCCATGGTCGTCCTCCCAATCAGACCCGGCCGCTCAATTTCCGACCACCGCCACCCCTCCGCCGCCGATCGCCGCCGCTGTCGCCGGCATCCCGTCACCCTA
>NW_018164444.1:59234453-59235074 GCF_001263595.1 Phalaenopsis equestris | reverse complement strand
GATTGGGCTCTTTGTCTCCGGGGTATATATTCTTTCTTTGAATGCTGTCCCTTTCTGCTATAGGCTTCACTACATAAAGGTCTTTCCCGCATGCGGGAAAAACTAACACACAGAAAAACAATCCAACTCAGTCTAATGTAAATGCTTTGGGGGCGGTTAGATAACAAGTTGGTTCGAGCTACTTCTTTCATCCTGATATCTCGTAGAGAAAGAGAGATTGATTTGCTTTCTCTAGCTCCTTTCAGTCGAGTCTAACAGAAGTTCTCCTCTTCTTTGGGATTAGTAACACCAATAAAAGAATTCCTCCCTATGGTTTGCTTTTCATCACCAGGAAAACACCAATTTCAATGGTAGTTGGGGGAAGAAGCCGATTTCGTATTCTAAGCCGCATATTAGATCAGCTGTTTCTAGTGCTACCATTGATTAGATGTCGGTCGGATATCGGTTTCTCAGAATATTCCTATATATTCTCAGTCGCCTACCTCTGTTCCTGTTCAGTTCGGAATTCGTTGATTTGTGTTCTAAGACATCTCATATATAGTATCAGAGTATGCACGAATTTCGAGATGTTGATATCCAAAAAAGAAAATCCTACCTCAAGGCTTAGTACGTTCACTCCAT
>NW_018164444.1:59234044-59234353 GCF_001263595.1 Phalaenopsis equestris | reverse complement strand
ATTCATTTTAAGTAAGAGCAAGTCATAAGATGCCACAGCCGAAACCCCAACATGTATGAAAGGCCAAATAACCTCTCCCATATCTCATGCTAAATAAAAAATAGATGAAAAGCTTCATAATTCATATACCAACATGCTTGCAAGAGGAGCTAGAATTATTTCAAGACCATGTTTCAAGCTTCCTATTCACAATAATAGAACTATGCCACTGTTTTATCTCAAGCAAGTAGAGAGAAGGAGAATACTTTTGTCATGCTATATTTCCACGATTCTAAGCGAGTAATCAAATCGAACACCTGAAACATGCTC
>NW_018164444.1:59221803-59233949 GCF_001263595.1 Phalaenopsis equestris | reverse complement strand
CAGAAAGCCGAGAGGAAGCAAGACAAAAAAAAAAGGGAAAGAAGAGGTACCTTCTTAATGCTAATGTAAAGCACTGCAACACCAGAATTCACCTCAAGGAAAAGCTCTCACAGAAATCCCCTTTCCAATCTCCTCACAGCTAAAACTTCTACTCTCCTTTTTTTTGTAAACTTTCAACAACCCCAAAATTCCAAAAGAAACTATGTTTATTCTCACAGAAATTCCCTTTCTAATCTCCTCACAGCCAAAATTTCTACTCCCCTCTCTTGCAAATTTTCTTCAACAACCTCAAAAATCTTCAAAAAAACTGTGTTTATAGGCAGAGAATAGAGGAGAAGAGAAAGAAGACCACCCTTATCGACTATGGCACTCGAATCGGGCCAAAAAAAAAAGGACGCGCTCCCTGCTCACAGAAGGCGAAACCACCGAAACATCTCGGACCGAGCGGCCAACCCAGTAGCAGCGAGGGAAGCATCGAGAAGAAGAGAGTTTGTCATTCAAGTGTACCAGGGAGCAAGCTTCCCAGAGTCAAACTACCAAGAAAACGACCACAACTTAGGGAGACTGACACGGCTTCGGGAAGGAAGGCCGCGGGCAGAAAGTGTCGGGCAAGGACGAATGAGAAGTCAACTTTCTCTCGCGTGGAGGAGGAGGAGCTCGGTTGACTCGAGACCGAGAAAGAGAAAGGCCAGACACGCGAACGGGAGAGGGAAGGGAGGCAGAGCTCGGGTGCGTGCGTTTAGGGATTTAGTGTTTAAAGAGGAAAGGGGGAATTGGTTTTATATAAATTAATCGTAACAAAATGAGTGTCCTC
This sequence comes from Phalaenopsis equestris, assembly GCF_001263595.1. NCBI lineage: Eukaryota > Viridiplantae > Streptophyta > Magnoliopsida > Asparagales > Orchidaceae > Phalaenopsis > Phalaenopsis equestris. The sequence goes on along the minus strand of NW_018164444.1, from coordinate 59,233,135 downwards.
CCTGGGCAAAATCGACGCTCCGGACGTGTCGGTGCAGTCTGTTTTGTCATCCGGGGTCGCTCGGACGACGTCGTCGACAATCGGGTAAAAAAAAACGCGTCAAAATTCAAATTCCACAAAATTTCGACCTAAAATTTCGACCCAGTGATCGATCGTCTCAAAAAGTTTATTCGAGTCTTCGACAGGTAACAGTGCAAGCAATGTGAATTGTGGCGATCGGACGTGTCGACTCTCCGAATTGCGAAGTTTTGTGCGCGGTAGTGCGAATTGTGCAAAAGGCCACCCTAAAGCTCTAAAGGTCTTATAGGAATCCCTTTTGGGTTCCTCATGTTGGTTTCATCATTCTAAGTGCTAGAAGTTGATACCACACACGCGAAATCACGAAAGAGTACATAAGTGGGTTAAATTTCTAAAACGAGGCGGGGCCCATTTCTAAGGGTCTAAGATAGTCAAATGGAGATCCCTAAGGCTAGATCCTAAACCCTAAGAGGAAGACTAGACCTCACTAAAAATGAGGTCAACAGTGGGTTGGAGGATCCAGTTAACGCTGTTCTGAAATTCATTTTATTGTAAACTTTTTCTAATATGACTTGTGAACTCTCTTCTAAATTAGGTATTTTTATTTTATTTTCTTTTTTTTGGCAATGTTTTTTAATATGATTTGTAAAATATTGTTCCAGAGCGACAAGGATTTTTTTTCCAGCAGTCCAAGTGATGGCTCTCCTGCTACCTTATTGGATTCGCCAGGCAAAAAACTACGCATTTCCATAGCGTCCGAAGATTCTCAGAATCTACCATATTTTGAAGGACCAGATCTAAGAAATGTGCATTTAAAAGGAACCCCGTCAAATGCTTTCAGATTCAGTGTTTCAAGTGTTCCCAGCTCATCAAGTCATGGCTCAGCTCAGTATGATTCTGATGCTTATGGGGATGTGTACGTGTGGGGTGAAATTATATGTAGCTCTTCCATAACTGCCACTGATAGTGATATTAAACATTTCAGTGCAAAAAATGATATTCTGCTTCCCAAGCCGCTGGACTCCAATGTTATTTTGGACATTCAACATGTTGCATGCGGGGTCAAGCATGCTGCATTTGTTACAAGACATGGAGAAGTATTTACATGGGGTGAAGAATGTGGTGGTCGAATTGGTCATGGAGTTGGGGCAGATGCCCTTCACCCCACTCTTGTCGAATCTTTATCAGCTTCCAAAATAGATTATGTTGCTTGTGGGGAATTTCATACATGTGCTGTTTCACTAAGTGGCGAACTTTATACATGGGGAGATGGTGCTCATAAGGCAGGGTTACTTGGTCATGGAACATATATTAGTCACTGGATACCTAAAAGAATTTCTGGACCTCTGGAAGGACTTCAAGTTGCATCTGTTTCATGTGGAACTTGGCATACAGCCTTGTTAACTACAGCAGGGCAGTTGTTCACATTTGGGGACGGTACTTTTGGTGCTTTGGGCCATGGAAACAGAGAGAGTGCTTTATATCCAAGGGAAGTAGATTCTTTGAGTGGATTGAAGACCATTGCTGTTTCATGTGGGGTCTGGCATACAGCTGCAGTTGTAGAGGTTATTGTAACACAATCTAGTGAATCCTCTGGTAAATTGTTTACATGGGGTGATGGGGACAAGTACTGTCTCGGAAATGGTGACAAGGAACCTTGCCTTAAGCCCACTTGTGTACCATCATTGATTGATTATAATTTTCATAAGGTAGCATGTGGTCATAGTCTTACAATTGGCTTGACTACTTCAGGCAATGTTTTTACGATGGGGAGCACTGTTTACGGTCAGCTTGGTAATACTCATTCTGATGGAAAGCTTCCATGCTTAGTTGAGGATAAGCTTGCCAATGAGTTTGTCAAAGAGGTTGCTTGTGGTTCCTATCATGTTGCTGTTTTGACGTCAAGGAACGAAGTTTATACATGGGGAAAGGGTGCCAATGGGCGATTAGGCCATGGCGACCTTGAAGATCGAAGGACTCCCATGCTTATTGAAGCTTTAAAGGATAGACCTGTGAAACACATTGCATGTGGGGGGAATTTCACAGCTGCCATATGTTATCATAAATGGGTCAGCACTGCAGAGCAATCTCTGTGTACAACTTGTAGACAACTATTTGGATTCACTCGCAAGAGGCATAACTGCTACAATTGTGGTCTCATACATTGCCATTCTTGCAGCTCTAAAAGGGCCTTGAGGGCTGCTTTGGCTCCTAACCCCAAAAAACTATACCGTGTTTGTGATTCCTGCTATGAGAAATTGAATAAACCGGTTAATTATGGAGAAATGTATGACAAGAAAATCACTTTACCTCGCTTGTCAGGTGATAGCAAAGACTATTCTGACAAAGCTGACTTCAAATTGCTCAAGACTGCTTCACTTAGCAAATTGGACTTACTTAAGATTCTGGATACTAAGGCAACTAAACAAGGAAAAAAATCTGATGCATTACCTTTGGTTCGTCCCCAAATACCATTACCTTCACTTCGCCCTCAATTTTCTTCATTATTACACTTCGGAGATGCTGCCTATTCTGCTGTGGTCGACATGCAACGAGCAAATCCCGGGTTAACCTACTTGTCAGCTGTTCAATCCAAAAATCATTCCAGAGCTATTTCTCCGTCTTTAAGAACGCATAGCCCACCACATTCTGCTGCGCCTGTCCGTGCCATGTCAGGCCTTTCATCCTTGAAAAGTATGGATGATAGTCCTACGAAAGCAAATGTGCTTCTAAACCAGGAAATTCAAAAGCTGCGTGGCCAGGTAAGAAAGTCAAGGTTGAGCTGTTAATATAAGCGCCATTCCTTTTGAAGAAATTATCTTATAATATGCTTGGAATCAGATTGATAGCTTAAGACAACGCAGTGAATTTCAAGAATATGAGTTACATAAATCAGCAAAGAAAGTTCAGGAAGCTATGGCAATTGCTGCAGAGGAATCTGCAAAGTCTAAAGCTGCAAAAGAAGTCATAAAAGCTCTCACTGCACAGGTGAAGTTTTAATCTCTTCCACTCCCCACTCCCCACTCCCCACTCCCCACTCCTGACTATCTCTTTATACCAATAAGGTCTGATGACCAAAATATGCGAAGAATTATTTTGTGAAAAACCTTACCCATTTCATTAACACTTATGCTTATATAGATCCTTACAACATTTACAAATAGAACTCAATATTAGATACAAATCTCAACACTCCCCCTCAAGATGGGCAGAAGATATCCACTAAGGCCATCTTGTCACACATCCTGAACAAATCTAATAAGCCAAGTCCTATGGTGAGGGAGTCGGCCACTATCTCTTTAGTGGCTACATGACTTAGCTTCAGTAGGCCGTTATGCAGTTTTTCCTTCATGATGAACCCATCAATCTCCACATGTTTGGTTTTATCATGTTGCACCAGGTTGTTGGCGATGCTGATCACTAACTTGTCGCACTACAACTTCATTTTAGTTCCTTGGTCCACCTTGAGCTCTACAAACAAGGCTTTCAGCCACATCATCTCAGCCACTTCTAAGGTTATGGTTCAATACTTTGCCTTTGTTGTTGACCTTGCTACTACTGATTGTTTCCTGCTCTTCCAAAAGACCAAGTTGCCTCCTACAAACATGCAGTATTCAGATGTGAACTTCTTGTCATCCATACAACTCGCCTAGTCAAAGTCACAATAGCCCTCAATCCTTACATGTCCATTCTTCCTGAAGATCAACCCCTCCCGTGGTATACTTTTTAAATACCTCAGAATCTGATATATTGCATCTATGTTACTCTTCCTTGTATCATACATGTAGCGACTCACCATACTTAACTACAAATGATATGTCGGGACGAGTGTGACTTAGATAGATGATAAGACTTCTAGTACCTCTCACGATCAACTGGTTATCCTCCCTCTGCGCTCAACTTTCTCTTCTAATCAATTGATGAAACAACAGGCTTACATCCCAACATGCATGTATCTTTGAGCAAGTCTAGCACGTGCTTCCTCAGAGATAGAAGGATCATCTCTGCTCCACGGGCCACCTCAATTCCAAGGAAGTATCTCACCTGTTCCAAGTCCCTCACCTCAAACTTTTTGCCCAAACTAGCCTTCAACTGAGCAATCTCTCCCTCACCATCCCTAATGACAATTATATCATTCGCATACCCATCAAGAATAGTAATGTGACCACCATGTCGTTGAAAGAAACCTGTGCAGCCGATGGGGTGCTAGACATGCTCCGCAACAATGCTAAAATCTTGACACACCATAATTATAAGTGCAGGGGTCTCACCCAAGTGTATGTATCGTATCAGTATTATCGGATTGAGTCTGGAATATCGATCCCATCGGTAGCGAGGCAGTTAGACTTAAGAGAAGTTATAGCCTACTAAAATTAGTTTTAGCCTGGATTGTCTCCTACAGAATTTCTACTAAATATATTTGAATTGATGATAATCAAGATATAAGCTACCATTCCTTGCAATGATATAAGTAGTGTGTAGGAAAAAGAATACTTAATTGTAATTGTGACTAATGACAAATATGAGCAATTATCTTATTTACCCTCTCCCAAGTGCAATGAAGAAATTTGGTTAAACTGGTTTTAATTCATTAAACCTCAATTTGAATCCATCAAAGATTATTTCTCTATCTATTTGAATCTTCCTATAGTTTACTTTTGTTTCATACTCTATAGTTCAACGTGAATATTCTAATTGTTCTTCCATAGCTCTTCTGAATCATTATGGATCACAACATATTGTAACAAATCACTTGGCCAGAATGAAAAGTAAATGATGCTTTGAAGAATATTCATCACATTAATGAGTGAAAACCAATTTTAAAAGCATTTTCTATTCTTACACAACTAACATAATCATTACTAGAGAAAGGTGAAAAGACTACTCACAAAGCATGGAAAAAACACTACAAAATATCATTAACATAAAGCAAATCTACTAGGTAATCGTGTTTTACAAAAGTACAATAAAAGAAATTCACAATACTTAGCTTCTTCCTTTTTACAATGCTCTGAAAATGCTCTTCTAGGATCTCCTAGACCCCTGCTGTTGTGCTGAATAATCTCATTACAAAACACCTCTCAAATCTTACCAAAATATCGAAGTAAACACCCTAATTCTCTCCTATTGCAAATGCTATTGTTCTCTTCACGAAAATCCTCCTTCAATTCTCTCTAAAGGACTGCTTTTAACCTTCAAATAACTCCCCACATCATGGGGAGAAACTGCTGAAAAACTGCCCAGCAGATGCTGATGCCTAGGCGTTAACCTCTCTATTTGTTCGGCTGTGTACTGGTGCCTAGGCGCCCAAGTAAGTGGTGACAAGACTTTTGGTAGGAGCGCCATGGTGCCCAATGGCTGGCGCTTAGGCGCCAGTCCCTTGGATCTACAATTGCTCCATATCAGCTCCGCTTCGCTCCATTTCTTCTCCACTTTGTTTCACTTTTACTGCATGTTATATCTACCAGAAAAACATAAAAATACCCTCTTTAAAGTGCAATTTTGTTCATAAAAATGTGCAAAATATAAATGAAATTAAGCATGTTTTTCTACACATCAAAATTTCTCAAACTTAAACGTTACTTGTTCTCAATTAACACTAGAAATTTAAAACCAAATCTATTAATTTGAGGAAGTGAGATTAATTAAAATTATGAACAACTCTACATCAAGAAAATTCATAGTATAACCTTTAATTAACTCTAGTAAATAAGTCTAGCTTTAGGGTAAAAGTAAACTTTTTATTATACTAAGAAAACTTAATTTTCTATTCAATTCACAAAGAAGTTAATAAATGTTAACGAAAGTAACTTAAATGGTGAAAAAATAGAATTTAAGCACTCATTTTAAAAAGAATTACAAATACACTTTTATTACACATAAGCTTAAGAATGTAATAATGCTTCAACTTTAAAAAGAATCTAATGAAACCAATTTTTGATTAAGCTTCTCCCCACGCAATGTTTTTCTTTTAATCACTTTTTTTCTTGCTTTAGAATGTATATTTAAATCCTTAGCATTATTTTTAGGGGGATTACTATGTCTGGATAGATCTTTAATTGTGTTGAATTCCGCTATCAATTCTCTAAAGTGATGTCTACCACACTCCTTCAAATTAATATGTAATAGTTAAAAGTATGACTTGAATAACGACTTAATTCATATGGAGTATATATCTAAGGATACCTTGTTAAAAAGGCATATAACTCTTTGCAAAAATAAATAGTGAAACCATTTTTCTACATGTTAAACTACAACCTTATACTATCCCAGTCTCATTTACATAGATTTTAAAATAAAAATACTATATATATTTTTTTCGTAAAATTGCAATAATTTCAAATTACACCACATACCTCAATTCCTTTTTAAACATAATAATTTAGGTGTATGTTAGTAAGGACAAATAAAGTTAAGATTTTTAAAATTTTTATCCCCTAACTTGATTTTTAATATATTAAGCAGTGTAAACCATGATTATAAGTAGAGAGAAAATAATGCATAAATACCTTCTACCATATTTGTCTATCAACAAAATTAACAAACATAAGCAGGAAATAACAAGTATGCAATAACAGGTAAATTACCACTAAATGGGATAAGAAGAAAATAAATGAAATTACACCAGAAAGATTTCACAATATTCTAATAGATAAGTAAAAGACTTGTCCAGAGCAATAACAAAAACTAATCTAGAGAGTATAATATTAGCATAAGCAAAATAAACATAGTGTCCAATACATCATAAACAAATAAATAAAAATACATCATTAGCAGCAGCAACAAAAAAAGAACATATAACACATTCACATCAAAATAAGAATAAATTAATCTTCATTCTCTTTTTCCTCATTGTTAGAGCCCTCTTCCTCCGAATCTACCTTCATCCGCCTTCTATGCTCATATATTTGGTAAGGTGGACAAACCGGGAACTCCACTGAGTTATCCCCACCAATCCATCAATTCATTCTATACATCTCCACTTGAGCAACATGAAAACAAGCGTCATGAATGACAACAACTTTATATATGCTTAAAAATACAAGTATTTGATACTGCTGCTAGAAGATTTAAACCCCCGACAACGGCGCCAAAAACTTGATAACGGTTATAGATTTGATAAAGATGCGTATAAAATATTCAATAATTGCAAATTCACACTTATCAATGCAAGTATACGTATCGCTCAAGTAATACATGGCTCTAATGGAGTCCTGGATATCGATCCCACAGGGAGTAATATTAGAGGCTACGAACTAAGATTTAAAAATTAAATATTTAATCACAACAATATAGTTCAAATTGCATATTTGTCACTAATAGACAATTGAAATAAAAATGTAATTTTAATAAACTCTTAATTAACTAATTCTACTAATAAAGTTTCTGATGTGAAGTTCAATATATAAGAAAACATCCTTCTCATTGTCAAGAAATTTAAGTGAATAGATAAATTGAATTAGTTCAAATTGTATTGTTCCAAATAGGAGCATACCTATTTTTTACCCTTTGGACCATGCATAAAGAACATTGACTAATCCTATGCTTGGTTACTGAATCTGCGGCTAGGTTAGGAGGATACCGGCTCTCACTTCGGAGCTCCCATGTTTCCCTCGCCTGAGGGCTAACATCTACACTTCAACACCCAAACGATAGGACCGAATTGAGGAATTTAGTCTGTTACTCTAAAATCTACAATTCTACGCCCGATAATTTTTATTTCCCTATTTATTTGCACCCAACTTTCAAGGACTTTGACCTCCCTAAATCTTGGATGTAATCTTCGCTTTAGTTGTAAAACTCAACATATTTTAAGAAATCAATTGACCAGATTGAAATTAAATTAAGATTGAAGTGAAAAGATTATCACAACTTCTTTAACATTCTCATGACAACCAATTCAAATCACCATTTCACAAAATCTCAAGATAAGGAGAAAGACAGAGAAAACTACTTCAAACTCATGGAGAAGATACGACAAAACTTGGAATTTATATATAAAAACAAAGTCATACAAACTTCAATAAGTAAATATAACTTATCTCTAATTCCTCTCCAAACAAACTCCTCGAAGTTTCTCTGAATCTCTTCCTTTCCTTACATCACACAGAATTTTCTTTCAAAGCTGCAAGGATGAAAAAATCTCTCACTTTCTTTCCACTCTTACAATCTCTTGAAGAATTTCTCACAATACTAACCACTCTCTACACTCTAATGGGCACCACAAATAACAAAGACTCAGTGGACACCGCCGTGGACACCCTAGTGGACACCTTTTTTAGCCTCCCAATGTTTCTTTTAAAGTTGTAGAAGAGTTTTCAAGAGTTGCCCAAGCGTCCCTTCAAAAATCTTCCACATTCAATGCATCCATTGAGAGAACCGATGTGCTCGCCGTCGGCAGCCTCGATGGCGCTGTCAGCGGCCTGAGAAAAACTCGCCGTCGGCGGCGTCGATCAAATCTTCATATTTTGGTCATTTTTGCTCCAAATTTGCTCTTTTTTGTATCTTTTTGCTCCAATGACCATAATACAACATACCTGCAACAAAACATCAAAAATACTTTTCTTTAAAGTGCAATATCATCAAAATCAATGTAAAATAGGTATGAAAATTTCAAAATATTTTCCTTTGGTCAAAATCCCCCAAACTTAACTATTATTTGTCCTCAAGTAATTTTAGTACTACATAAAAGTTATGATCTACAGTGGTAAAGTTTTAATTCAGAAATACTATAAATTTGATTTAAGTAAATACCATAGTGAGATTTTCAGAAAAATTTCAAGTAATTAAATTAACTTTGTAGGTACAAGACTATCTAGTCATCAAGTTTATGAGTTCTAGTTTTCTATACATTTCAAAAATGACTATATATTGTAATATCAAGTCACTTAAAATATTCAAATGATAGGAACTTCATGAGAACATTACTAGTAAAAGATGCTATTCCATAAATATAAGTTCAGGAATGTATTTAGGTTTTCCCTTTAGGTAGGTTCAAGTGAAGCCAATTTTTGATTAGACATCTCCTCAAGCTTCTCCTCACTTATATATATATATATTTCATTTGGATTGCTTTCAATCCTATATATTTTTCTTTTCTTTTCAGGGATTGTTGTAAATCTTTTTTTTTCTTTTTCAAGTGAAAATTACTATATCTGGATAAACTTTAGTAATTTTGAACTTCACTTTTCTTTACCTAAATTTGAAACTCAAAACATTCCTTTACCTTAACATTCCTTTACCTTATCCTTTACCTTATAAGTATTTCATAGCTTTTACATCATTGAGCCTCAATCTTTTCTTTTCAAATGAATTTATAAGATTCTTAATTTTTCAAAATATAATTTTCTTTATTTTAAATAGTTAACTATAGTTTTATTCTCTTACACTAAATATCTTAATCTATAAAATTAATTTTTTTAACAAAAATATTCCTTTAAATCTACCATAATATTTAAATATCTACAAAATATATTTATCTAAATTAAATTCACTACAAAAAATCATATTAATAATTTTTGAAAATATTTAAATTGAGAACATATAATAGTTAATTTTGCTATTCCCTCCCGCAAACTTAAATTTTTCAATATGGAATGATATAGGTGGAAAAAAAATTCTAAATATAAATCATACCTCAGTACTTTAGGCATTTTCATCTTTCTGAAATTTTTGCAGTTCCTTCTCAAAATTTTTTACTTTAACTGGTCCGTAATATTAGGAGTTTTCTATACATATAAATCATTAGAGAATTTATTGGGTAATGAAATTTTGAAATAAGTACAAAACTAAACATTATACAAACATTATATTTCACCACTAACACATCACAATACTAAATAAAAATAATTACAAATACATCACATTACAAAAAAAAATCACATCATATTACAATTTTACAAAGTTTTAATCAAAGTCTATTATAACTACACATGCAAATTTCAAACTACAACACTAAACATTACAATTATATATAAAATCTAAGGGTTACAATACACGTTACATGACACACATAAGTTTGATATTTTCTCAACCTTAATACATCAGTTCAGCGTCGCAATCCAATCCACAACACTCTAAACGCTGAAAACAAACATCTTATGCTCAATCTCAACTATATTGATATCTAAAAGCAAATTTAGAAAGTGACTTAAGCACATAAGTTCAAATCAAATCACACACATAGACATATAGGATATATAGGTAGTAAAGTGAATCTACTACTCCTCCGATTCAGTGCTCGTTTCTCCTTTGATATCGCCGATCGATTGAACATGAACGAAGAGGTTATAGAAGGGTCGGTTTGAAAATTCTTTAGTAGAGTCATCTTCTATCAATCCCATCTTTCTCATCAATCATATCAAATTTCCTTCGATATGTCCAGAGTGATCAAAATGCTCTTTCATCCTCCAGTCTAGATGATCGAAAAAATCAGAGGTATTGTTAATTGCATTCATAACATTTTGCTCCTCTTTCTCTAGTTTCTTGATTTTGCGCAGGATCACTAGTGTCTTGTCCGGAACTAAAAGCTGAATAGGAAGTGTTCTGAGACGATTTTGATTCACAATAATAGTCATATCATTCTCATCTTCATTGGTTGGGAACTTCTGGGTTAGGTCCAAAGGCTTACAAGGTAGAAGTACTTTTTCCCAATTCTCATAAGATACTTGGAACTGACTACAGAGTAAGAAGATTGTTGAAGGATGTCCAAGCCCATAAGTTGATCCATGAACGATCAGGCCCAAAACAGACTTCACAATTATCGATCCAATATCAATCGACAGTCCCATTTGAATACAATAATTCAGAATAACAATTTCTTTAGTAACTTTACCGATCCTCATTGTCGGTAATAGTTTTATAGAAATAAAGAAGTGTCACTGTTTAGAAACGGGGTTTAATAGTTTTGTAGAAATTGCATTAAAAATCTTAAAACACTTTTAGAGTCACAACGAGGTAAAACTTGTGATTCAATCCACTTTGAAACGTAGTCTACCACAACTAATATGTATAAGTTCCCAGATGAAGGAATAAATGGTCTCATGAAATCCAATTCCCAAACATCAAAAATCCCAAACATCATCCAATTCCCAAACATCAAAAATCTCAACTTCTAACATGAAATTCAGAGCATTTCATTTATTCTAAATATATTGCCTACTCGTTGGTATCGATCACAAGTTTTTATATATCTGTAAACATCTCTAAAGAGAGTAGACCAATAGAATCGAACTTGTAAAATTTTATAAGCAGTTTTATCAGTTCCAAAATGTTCTTCAAATTCAGAATCATGACATTTCTGAATAATTAGTTC
>NW_018164444.1:59217999-59221520 GCF_001263595.1 Phalaenopsis equestris | reverse complement strand
TTGATTATCAGTTCCCTTTCTATCAATAACCAGAAAATCAAATTTTTGCATCAAAAGTATCCATCTAATTAACCTTGGTTTGACATCCTTCTTTTGCATCAGATATTTAATAGCAGAGTGATCAATGTGCACAACACATTTAGTCTCAATTAAATAAGATCTAAATTTGTCAAAAAAATACACAATAGTCAGTAACTATTTTTCAGTAACAGTGTAGTTAATTTGAGCATCGTTAAGAGTTTTACTAGCGGAGTATATAACTTTAAAAATCTTATCATACATTTGTCCAAGAACAACTCCAATAACATAATCACTAGCATCACACATCAGTTCGAATGGTTTCTCCTAGTTAGGTGAAATTATTATAAGGGTTGTGATTAACTTTTCTTTTAATAACTCAAAGACATTTAAACAGTTTTTAGTAAACTCAAATTTCTTGTCCTTTTCTAAAAGTTGGTATAGAGGTTTGATAATTTTTTGAAAATCTTTAATATAACGCCTGTAAAAACCAACATGTCCAAGAAAACTTCTAACCCCTCTTACATTAGTAGGAGGTGTTAATTTAGATATAACTTGAATTTTTGCAGGGTCTACTTTCATACAATTTTTCAAAATTTTATGCCCTAACACAATTCATTCTGTAACCATAAATTGACATTTCTCCCAATTTAGAACTAAATTAGTTCTTTTGCATGACTTCAAAACTTTTTCAAGATAATTTAAGCATGCGTCAAATGATGTTCCAAATACAGAGAAATCATTCATAAACACTTCTATTCCATCATCAATTAACTTACTAAATATAAACATTATACATCTCTGGAATGTTGCAGGTGCATTACATAATCTGAAAGACATTCTTCGAAAAACAAAAGTTTCAAAAGGACTAGTAAATGTTGTCTTTTCTTGATCCTCAGGAGCAATAGGAATTTGATGGTAGCCGGTATATTCATCCAAAAATAAAAAATATTTGTGCCCAACAAGTCTGTCCACTATTTGGTCCAGAGTTTAAAAATGGTAAAGTGAAGTGATTTTTCCTAGTGACATTGTTTAATTTTTTATAATCAATGTAAATACGTCACCCAGTAACTTGTCTGATAGGTATTAATTCATTATTCTCTTGTGCTTCAGCAGTCACCCCTCCTTTCTTAGGAACACAATGAATTGGACTTACCCAAGCATTGTCCGAAATAAGATATATAATTCCAGTGTCCAACAATTTCAAAATTTCCTTCTTGACTACTTCTTTCATCATTGGGTTTGATCTTCTTTGTGGATCAACTCTTGGTTTATATTGTTCATCCAGTATAATTTTGTGCATACAGATCGAAAGACTGATTCATTTAATATCAGTTAAGGTTCAACCAAAAGTTTTCTTATATCTTTTTAATGTATCCAAAAGTCTTTGCTATTGTAAATCATTTAACTCTGAAAATATAATAACAGGTAATGTAGATGTGTTTCCCAAAAACACATATTTCAAGTGGTTAGACAATATTTTCAACTCAAGTTCAGGTGGTTTTATAATTGACGGAACTAGATTCTTATCAGCATTTCCTGTAATATCCAACATCTCAAATCTTTCATGAACATAATTTAATTCTTCATATTCTATTTCGCCCAAAATAACTTTATCTTTGTCTTCAAAATCTTTTTTCTCTTCAAAATATTCTTTAAAATGTTCGTTCAATAGATGTTCACTAATTTTCATACAAAAACATTCATTATCTCTTTCAACAGCAGGGTATTTCATAGATTTCGCATTGTTAAAAGTCACTTCTTAATCGTTAACTCTCATAGTTAATTCTTTCTTTTGAACATCTATCATAGCTCTTCCAGTAGCGAAAAACGGTCTCCCTAAATTGATAGGTATTTCTTTATCTTCCTCCATATCTAAAACAATAAAATTCACAGGAAATGTAAATCTATCAAATTTTACTAACACATCTTCTATAACTCCCTTAGGATAAGTAACTGAACGATCCGCTAACTGAAGAGTTACAGAAGTAGGTGAGACTTCTCATGATCTTAATTTTCTGAAAATTGATAGAGGCATAAGATTAATGCTGGCTCTTAAATCACATAAAACTCTTCCATAAAATCTTTCACCGATAGCACATGGTATAGTAAAACTACCTGGGTCTTTTTATTTTTTAGGAAGCTTTTTCTGAATAATTGCACTACACCCTTCGCTAAGTGCAACAGTTTCATTATCAGTGAACTTCCTTTTCTTGTTCAAAATATCTTTCATAAACTTCACATAATTGGGCATTTACTCTAAAGCTTCCACGAAATGAATATTTACCGTTAATTTCTTAAGAATTTCTATAAACTTGGACAATTGTTTATCCTTTTTGTGTTGTTTCAATATTTGAGGAAACGGTGGTGGAGGTTTCTCCACAATAATTTTTATTGGTGTAAATAGATTTTCTAAATCTGGGTATTCATGATCCTTTTCTTTTTCTATATCCACTTTCTCTTTTTCAGTTTCCGTTTTTTATGCACTCTTGTTTCTAATTCTTTTCCACTTCGTAAGTGTATCGCTTTTATCTGTTCTTTTCCTTGATCTTTAGGATTTGGTTCCACAGTACTAAGAAAAGTTCCCGATGTTCGGTTACTAAGCACAGTAGTAATATGCCCCAATTGGTTTTTCAATATTCTTGATAGCAGTTCCTTGATTTTGTAACTGGTTTTCTTGAATTTGTAATTGATTTCCTTGATTCTGCAATTGTTGACCCATGTTCAGTATTAGCTCTTCCATAGACAACTTTTTTTCTTTAAATTGAGTGTTACTGTTAAATCCTGGAGGACAAGAATGTCTATAATTAATATTTCCTTGGTTGGATGAATTTCCCAATGGGTTTACTGGGTTGTTTGCCCATTTTTAATTTGTAGAAGAATTGTTATTCCAATTAAAGTTAGGATGATTCTTCAACCTGGGTTATAATAGTTTGAATAAGGATTGTTGGGTTTATTGTTAATAGCATTTAAAGTCTCATAAGAACTTTGAACATCCACAAATTGCCCAGATGAATTCGCTTCCATCATAGTACGTGTTGGAGAATAATTCATTCCATAATGATCTTATTTATTTGATATTGCAGCAATCTGCGAAGCTAACATAGATATTGTATTAGAATCGTGGATACTAGCTACTCTTTTAGGATTTACTCTTTCAGAGGGTCATTGAAAATTGTTGGTAGTCATCTCTTCTATTAACGAATAAGCATCATCAAAAACTTTTGACATTAAAGAACCACCAGCCGCAACATCTATAATCGATCTAAGAGATCCCACTAATCCATTGTAAAAAGTTTGAATTATCAACTAATCTGGTAATGAATGATGTGGGCACTTCCTAAGAAAATCTTTAAATCTTTCCTAAGTTTCATATATCGAGACAAAATGATGTTATGTCATTTTTAAGTTTAGCAGTTTTGGATGGAGGGAAATATTTGGATAAAAATTTATGTGAAAGTTCTCCCCAAGTTCTAATAGATTCAGGTGCTAACGAATTTAAC
>NW_018164444.1:59170808-59216505 GCF_001263595.1 Phalaenopsis equestris | reverse complement strand
GAGAAAGACAGAGAAAACTACTCAGAACTCATTGAGAAGATACGACAAAACTTGGAATTTATATATAAAAGTAAAGTCATACAAACTTCAATAAGTAAATACAACTTATCTCTAATTCCTCCCCAAGCAAACTCCTCGAAGTTCCTCTGAATCTCTTTCTTTCTTTACAGCACACAGAATTTTCCTTTGAAGCGGCAAGGAGGAAGAAATCTCTCACTTTCCTTTCACTCTTACAATCTCTCGAAGAATTCCTCAGAATACTAACCACTCTCTAGACTCTATTGGGCACCACAAACAACAAAGACTCAGCGGACCCCCTTTTTCGGCTTCTAAATGTTTCTCTTAAAGTTGTAGAAGAATTTTCAAGAGTTGCCAAACTGCCCTTAAAAAACTTCCCTTAAAAAAGCGTCCACATTCAATGCATCTGTTGAGAGAACTGACGTGCTCGCCGTCGGCGGCCTTCTAGAATATTTAATTTTGGACTCTCTGGAAAAACTCGTCGTCGGCGGCGTCGAGCTCGCTGTCAGTGCCCAAGATTAAATCTTCATTTTTTTGTCTTTTTTGCTCCAAATTCGCTCTTTTTTGCATTTTTTGTTTCAATGACCATAATTCAACATACATGTAACAAAACATCAAAAATATCTTTCTTTAAAGTGCAATATCTCTTTCTTTTCTTTAAAGTGCAATATCATCAAAATCAGTGTAAAATATGTATGAAAATCTCAACATATTTTCCTTTGGTCAATGAACATATTCACATTTATTTTGCTAGTCCAAATGTGTCAAATAATCAACAATATCATAGACTTTTGTTTGAATAATAACGATGTTATCCTCCACAGTCTTCAGTAGTTCTGACATCGAGACCATGCTAGTAGAGGGTCTATGCTTAGAGTAGGAAGTAGAAGACTGAGAAGAGGAAGGAGCCTGAGAAGAACTCACTCCGTGCCCAAAAACAACATGTTTATCATACAAATTCACGTTGGCTTTAGAAATGGGCTTCAAAGGATGAAGCTGCTCCTCCCATTTCTGAAACGTGAAACCAAAATGTTGACAAAGGTTGAAAATAGTATAAGGGTGACCTAACCCTACAGTGGATCCTCCCTTTGTAGCATTGATGATGAAGTGATAAATCAAAACTCCTATGTCTATAGATTTCATAGTTTGAATACAATAATTGAGAGAAATTCTCTCGTCACCTCACTCAAGTTGGTAGAGTGTAGGAACTTGACAGAAATGAAGTAATGCCAAGCTTTGGAAGGTGCATTTAATTTGGATGAAGAGAAATTTACCTTATGGCCATTCCTCACCTTCCAAACCCCTCTCCCACTAGTCAAGAAATTAATGATTTCATCAAGTTCATAATCAGTAGGGACAAAGCTAGAGTAGAAACTTCCTGGGTCATCCGCCAACAAAAACAACACATTAATGCGCAAAGGGAAGAATGCCACTCGTATCTTCCTCATATATATTGAATCAACAGAGGCTTCAGGAAGGCTTGAATAGAACTCTCTCACCACAGAAATCACTGCTAAACAAGTGGTGTAGCAAAAAGCTTCCTGCCTAACAATTATAGCTTCTACAGTACACCGGGGACTAATGAAACCCCTTTCCGCAATCAACTTCTTAGATACTAAGAAGTCATTGTATCGCTCCTGAGCTTTGGAGCGACAAACTTCTTTTTATCATAAGAAGATTTGGATTTTCCACTTTTAGTTTTGAGGGCCATAGGAAAGGTACAATAATAACAGTGCAAAGAAATGAGGCAAAGAAATAATGTTGATGCGTGCTAGATGCTAGTCATAGGCTTAATCAAACTCACCCCACGAAATTCCCCTCTTCACAATCATCCAAAAACTAAAAAAAATCTCGGATGAAGAAAATAAATGCAACCTCAAGGAGTGGAAATTTACCTTAGAGAGGTGGTTTTCCTCTCCAAAGCTTCAGAAATCGATTGAAAGTGGAGGGGAAGGAAGAACCCTAAGAATCACTTCTCAATTACAAAAGAAGGGTCGGGGAGGAAGTGTCACGAAAATGACATAAACTGGGGCGGTTTAAGCATTTTGTTGCAGGAAGAGGCGGTGCGCCAAGGTGCTGCCCTGGACTTTGGTGTGGCGTTTTGGCGCCGGTTTATATTGGAGCTTAGGCGTCAGTTCAGCTCTTGGCACTTTGGTGTCAGGGGCATTGGGCTTACATGCTCGATCCAAAATTGGTCTCGGCTATTTAAATTCCATTTTTAATCCTTCCTAAGTCCTTCATCACACCAATAAACAAATAAAAACTAAAGATAAATGAGGATCACTCATCTTCCTTCTCATCACATCTCCCTCCCTTCTCCACTTTCTCATCTTCAATGTAATCTCTTTTCATTTAAATGTCGGATGTGTATTTATATTTTTGTAAATATATTTAAAACCGGCTAGAACCTTTACTATTGGCTTATGTGTTGTCAACCCTAAGTACTACTGTTCAATAAAGTATACACCACTGACAATTCAATGAAAAGATCATCCACAAGCTCCTCAGATAGCAAGTCTATTGAACCAACATGATAGAAAAACAGGGTTAGAAATTAAATAACTGAGATTTACTTGTCCTATGTCCAAACTCAGCTTGTCTCTGGTAACTCCTTAAGTTCTATTGAGAACTAAGACGTAGAGGATATGGCTGATCCTTCTACTTCCAGACAGCACAAGAGTCCAATCACAATGAGAAGACTGAGGATTCGTCTCCCTCAATCCACACAATCCTAATTAAATCGAAACATTCACAAACCTAAATATCAACACACAATTACCAACAATCCACACCACAACCAAGAGCAAGCACAACACACTAAAAATAAATATAAACTTGAGTTGTCTCTTAATAAACGTTTGGTTTAATGTCATCAGACCGACGAATCCAGATATCTATTTAGGTTGACCCATCATTAATACCTCATTTATTAATGATCTCTCCTCTTAAGTAGGGTTTTAATCTTTTTCCATTCAATTTAAATACCCTATCTTCCTTAGATCTTTAATATTAATTGCATCAAAAGGATAAATTTTAACTACAGTAAATGACTCCGACCACCGGGACTTAAGTTTCTTAAGAAATAATTTCAATCATGTATTATATTGTAAACCTCTTGTCCAGACTCAAAATCTTTCCTAAGAATCTTTCGATCATGTCAGTATTTCATTTTCTCTTTATGAATCTTAGAATTTTCATAAGATTCTCGTCTAATTTCCTTGAGTTCATTTAATTGCAATAATATTTTATCACTAACTTCTTTCTTATTATAATTAAATTCCTTAACAACCCAATAAACTTTATATTATAATTCCACTGGTAAATGACAAGTTTTGCCAAATATAGGTTTTTATTGAGACATTCCTATATGTGTTTTATAAGTAGTTGTATAAGCCCATAATGGATCATCTAATTTCAAAGACCAATCTTCCCTACTACGATTGACAGTTTTTTTAAAATCCTTTTGATTTTCCAATTGTATACTTCAGTTAAACCACTCGTTTGCGGGTGATATGTTGTGGCAATCTTATGCTTAATTTCATAGTTAATAACTATGGTCTCAATTTTTTTATTTCTAAAGTGACTCCCTTAATCATTAATGATCACTCTAAGCATACCAAATTTATTAAAGATATTCTTCTTTAAGAATTTAGCTACACTTTGAGCATCATAATTTGGAAGAGCTGCTGCCTCAATCCGTTTTGAAACATAGTCCACAGCTATCAAAATGTATAAATTTCCTAAAGATAGTACAAACGGATCCATAAAGTCTAATCCCAAACATAAAATATCTCAATATTCAAATAAAATTTAGGGGTATTTCATCTCGCTTAAAAATATTGTCTACTCTCTGACATCTATCGCAAGTTTTTATATATAAATTCACATATCTAAATAGAGGAGACCAATAAAATCAAGATTGCAAAATATAAAAAGCAGTTTTATAATTTCCAAAATGTCTCCTAAATTCAGAATCATTATATTTCTTAATATTTTCTAGGGCTTCTTCTATAGGTACGCATCTTTTTATATACAAGAAATTCGTTTCCATGATGATTCTTTAAGGATCGAATCTAGAGGAATGTAAGATGTGTTCGGTTTTTGTAGGCTCGACTTCTCTTTCTCTAAGAATAATAATGGAGAGACAAATCACAAGCACAAATTAAGATACAATAAGATTTACATATCCTAGACATGCAAAACAACACGCTGATAAGAAGAAATCACTCCATTGAAAGGGAAAAGGGGATAACAAGAAGAGAGTGAAAACTCTCATAATATGCCAAACCATAGTGGAAAATATCAAATATATACGCATGTTCAAAGCCCTGATAAAATCAACCCTCAAAAATAAAAGGTTCCGTTATTATTCAAAGCCCAATCCCTCCACTACCAACACAGAAGCCCCACATTTCTCGTAATTTAGTTTGCTCCACATGCACACCACAAACTTTTGATCCAAGCCCAAGAGAATTTGGGTCACAAACTTTTACAATACCACTCGAGGTTTGTATCTAATTAATATCAGCCTTATTTACGTGTGATCCAATCGCAATCCTTTAGAAATACTATTACAAAAGCCTAATCCTGGTTATTCATGTTGCAGTCTTTTCTACATTGTCTGTCATCGGCTGCTTTAAATTACATATTGCCTACTTGGATATACTTGATTTTGTTCCTTGTGCTTGGAGGCATTACCATTCTCATTTCTTGCTGCAAATGACTGCCATTGCGGAAATTTTCTATTTAATCTATTTATGTTGTTTTTCTTTGATGTTGCTATATCTGGTTATATTATTTATAACTTCTTCCACTGAATTTTTTCATTTTATTGCTAAAATTACCATATAGCTCAAGGAAATGGCGGAGAAGCTACCAGAGGGCATCAATGATGCTGACTTGATGAGGTGGAGGTTCCTTCCCAATGGTGACGGCTTTGATACTCTTCATTGTGAAAACTCGAATGCAGTTCAAAATTTGATGAACGGTTCAAACAATGTTTCAAAACAACTTGATCCTTTAACTCTTCATCCTGCTCCTGCTAATGGAATTACAAGACTAAAGTCGGCACAGATTATCAATATTGAAGATACTGGACTAAGCCATAATGTTCAAAATCACACAATCCCGGGCCTGGAAGCAAATACTGAACACGCTCATAATTATAGCAAACCACACAGATCTAGAAGCATGTTGGGTTACTTGTATAGAAATGATTCCAAATCTCTCCAAAAATTGAAAAATGGTTCAAAGCCTAGAAGCCGAACAACAGAAAGTAACCAAGTTGAGGCAGAATGGATCGAACAATATGAGCCTGGTGTATATATAACTCTCATAGCCCTCCAAGATGGCTTGCGAGGCCTGAAACGCGTTCGATTCAGGTAATTGACACGAGCAACTCAATGATCAAATGTCAGCGATCTGGAAATATTGTTTATTTATTTATTTGTAACTTTACACCTTGTGAGTTTGCTTCCTAACAATGCAATTCTTTTCTGCAGTCGGAGAAAATTTGGGGAGAAGCAGGCTGAAACATGGTGGTCAGAGAACCGCGCAAAGGTGTATGAGAAATTCAATGTTCGAGACCAGTCTTCATCGTTACTCTCACTCTCGGCAGAATCATAGAAAGTTATGTTATATTAGAGAAGTTGGCAGTTGTTTGTTTTGGAACAGAAGTGCAGATTCTGTAAGCGGAGAGGGTTTTCAGCAGTCATATTTCAATATTTTCTTGTAGGGAGTGTAATCGACAATCTGGAAGGTTAGTGAAAGATACTGCAGTAAGCAATGTTTGTTTTTAGTTTTTTAACATTATTTATGGTAATATTATCAATATATGTAGGTTAAATCATCAAATTGTACTTCAGGCAGGGTATAAACCGTTACACAATTTCACTAATGTATAGCTAGCTGCTCTTTTGGTTGGCTAGATTGTTTAACATGCTTCTTTCATTTTGTCTAGTAAAGCCAGCATAAATTCTTTCGAACTTGACAAGAAATCTTTGACTGATTTTAAATTACTTCAAGAGAACCTTTGAAACCTTATCTAATCCCTCCAGTACACGGCTGTTAGTGCTGCAAATGGAAAGGCTTTTGAAATTAGTTTTTAACGTTGGCTTCGTGATAGGGGCTTTAAACTGGGCTTATATGTGTGAGTCATTGGTTCTTGTTTTCTATTATTTTCTTGTATAAAATTTATTTATTTGATTTTTTTATCTATTTATATAAATGCTCGGAATTATTATTCTTGTAGAGAGGAATTCTGCAAGAGTTTACAAATTGACTGGGAAGGTGATGGAGAATGTAATTGATCAATTTGAAATAAATTAGTGTAATTAATCAATTCGAAACGAATTTTCTCTATGATGGTGCTAAGCAATATCCTTACAAGCAGCTCTTTTTGCTGCTAGACCTACCTTTCTCTTTGGTTTAGTTTATCAACTTCATTTAAGGAAGGTTAAAGATAAAAATAATAACCTCACCTTGTAGTGTTCATCACTAGAGTTAAGAACATTAACTTAGGCTTGGGTTTGGCTGGTTCAGTGAATTTTCTCCAGAAGGAGAAAGTTATGAAGATCACCACAAGCAGAAGGCCCGTTCAAAAATTACCTAGATGGCAACAACTATAAAAAATTTCATCTAGAAAAGATCTTTATGTAATGCATGGTTAGAGAAGATACATGGAAGCTATTTGTTTAGTCCTTAATTATGAGAGGGTCAATAGAGAGAGTAGAAATGATCAAGGAAGGTCCCTAAAATGGAGCAATTTCATGTAAAGTGATATTTCACCAAATAAGCATAGTATGGATATTTCGCTAAGTTCAAGTATTATTAGACATAGTCAAATTATTATTTAATTATTACATTTTATTTTTATTAGGATTATGATATTTTTAAGAAAACTACTCTTTTTTTCTAATCATTAAAAGATTTATATTAAGTGTGATTCTAAGTTTATATATTTAAAAACTTCAAAATAATATATTTAGAGAACAAACACACACATATAATCATCATCATCATCATCATCATGAGTAGCATCATCATCGTTCTTTATAAAGCCTAAATTGGTGGTAGAGCTCCATTGTAATGTGGTTCTTATTAATTTTTTTTTTTACTTTTTACCTGGAAAAAAATAATATTTTCTATTTGAAAATTAAATTCATATAAAAAAGGAAATCAATGAATTTGGTGGATTAATTTGCTTAATCTGTCCCAAATAAATAAATAAATAAAATACTCAAGCAAGAACCTTGATTGGTGAGGTTTGTCGTCAAGGCAACCTTAAGCAGGAAAAATGAGCAAACAAACACACAAAAATGAAAGCAAACAATTATCACAAAATTTCACAATAATTGATATGAAACAACAAAGGTTCACGAAATTAGCAGCACACTACAAGATATTTTAGAGCTTTTATAAACACAAGAAATGAGAAACTAACATGCAGATAACAGTGTAACAGTTTTCAAGTCCAAATCCCAAAAGTTTGACTAAAATTTTTTTAACTTAAATTCGTTGTCGTTCCCCATCAACACCGCCAAAAACTTGATATGAACTATGTGCGGCGAAGCACTGACGACTCACATAAGTATACATATTGTATCAGTAGTATCAGGAATAGAGTTCAGAATATTGATCACTTAAGGAAGGGGTTGAATCCCAATACGAAAAAGTTCTAGTTTTCTATTATTGGTCCTAGACTGAATGTTATTGTTTCGGTAATTTTACTATAGTGACTTACCCTAAGTTATCAAGCTTAAAAGATCCTATGTTAACAAAGGTGGAGAGTTTAGAGTTTTCAAATGCTTAAGAGGTTCTCTGTTGAAGTGGTTTTGTAGGCTATCAAGTGTGAAAGAACGATTCAGCCAGAAGGTGACAAACAAGAGTATCCATGTTCCATACCTCCTCCCTGAAATCTAAGGAGGTTTGTCTAAAAGAACTTAGTTTAGTTTCCTAAATCTAATGTCTAGCCCCAATAATTAATTTATCCGAAAAATTCTGCACTAATCTAGAGGCAATATCCCTAATCCTCCGAGTTAATGTGATTAACCTAATTTTCCACTATGATCTCTTCCAAAATTCATAATTTACGACAAATATTAACAATTCACTTGCCTAGAATAAAAGTAAATGAAGCTCCGAAGGTTAAGCATTGCCATTTAAGATTAAGCACAAAATTATATAAGAAATTTCACACATAACAACCTTATATCCCTAATTCAAGAGAGAATAAGAGAATTATTTTCTACTCGTGCTTTTACAAATCAACATAAAAATTTTATTTGGAAGAAGAAATCAAACACATGAGTCTTTAACAGTTGAAATGAAATCAAACTACATGAAGAGCTCCAAAGTATTTTTCTCCCTTCTCACTTGGAATGATGATGATACAATCACAAAGTCTCACAAACACTAATGAAACTCACTTCTCTACACTTAATTGCTAGTTGAAGATCTTATTTGGTCTTCTCCATAGATGCTCCATGCTTAAAAAAAGCAGAAAAGACCTATCTTTAGTCAAATTCATGGCTTTTACATTTCTCTCAGCAAAGAGACGCGTCTGAACTACTAAAAACCCCATAAATGTATAACTAGTGTCTAGGCGCCGTCTTATTATCTGATTTAAAATATTGGGCGCCTAGGCACCAGTAGGGCAGCGCCTAATCGCAGTTGTAGCGTCACCTACTTGATGTAGTCGCGGTGCTTACTTACTGAGTCATGGTGCCTACTTTCTGTGCTCTCTGTATTATGAGTAAAAATTCACTTAAAACTGCTTGGCAACTGAGGCCTAGGCACCCAAGGGTAGTGCCTTGGCTCCCAGTCTCTAGTGCCTAGGTTCTAGCGTCACAACACCCACTTTCTAATCGCTCTATATTGTGCATGCATGATCCTGCTTTC
The DNA here is from genome assembly GCF_001263595.1 of Phalaenopsis equestris. NCBI lineage: Eukaryota > Viridiplantae > Streptophyta > Magnoliopsida > Asparagales > Orchidaceae > Phalaenopsis > Phalaenopsis equestris. Next base: position 59,207,589 of record NW_018164444.1, on the reverse strand, counting down.
AACGCCTTGGCGCCCAGTCCTAGCACTCAAGCGTTGGTAGCATGGTGCCTTATTTCTAGCCTCCTGGCACCAACTTTCCAGTTGCTCTGTCTTTTGACGAAATCTACTGGAGGAAGTCCTCGTTTGGCGCATACATCAACACTTAACTCCATTTTTAGATAATTTAAACTCCATTAGACCTCCTTTCTTGAGTCATGCAACACAACACCAAAAGCTTTCAAAAAGCGTAACATAAATATATAACCAAGTAAAAATAAAGTGGCAAATAAGTACTTTTCATAAGCATGTCAGTGACCTTGCGGCTTAGACCACATGCATGACCCTTTTTGCTCAAACCGGCTAGAGCCTACAGACTCGATCGCCGCCTTTGCCCATAGTGGCCCTTATCCCTCTCTTGCCAACCAAGTCAGCACGCGCGCACACACACACACTCACACACACTCCCACATGCGCACACGCGCGCGCACACACACACACACATACACACACATATAAAAGCATAAAGCCATGTTATAAAAAGGGGGAAAATCAAAATCTCGGATTATGCTATTAAAGTACTTTTGAAAGCTTTCAGTGTATAATTGGAAAATCAAACATATTCTAAGTATGACAAGCTTATATTTGTTGAGTGTCTTGGCGGGACAAATCTGACGAGCCTAAGATCTCTTAATTCAGACATCATTAAAGTACTCTAATGTTCATCGAACATCGTCTGATTAAGGAAAGTCATTTGGGCTGTCTGACAGAGTGGTTCAAATTTCTTTTTCATTTACAGAGAAGTCTCTCTCAGACTCGATATGTAGAGTCTTATCCCCCACTTGAGAAGGGGACTTATGCGGGAGCTTCCCCAGATTGCGGCACTATAGCTGCTATAGTGTCGTGGATGTGTTACTGTAATAGCTAAAGTAGTCGCAGTTCAACCCTTCTCCCTTCTCTTTGCTTTTCAATCCTAACATCTCTTTTTCTTTTCCATGATCCTTGCCTATTTTACTTCCTTTTTATTTAATTTCTTAATTGAAAGCATTTTCTAATATAAATCCTAATCACTCTCATATATAGGGGCATTTTTTGCTTAGAAAATGAGATTTTTCTTATGATTGTTGATTTCAGTTACTGTCATTGAGGCGCTCTTCCCCTTCGTGGGTTGTACCTGATGACGAGAATGTGCTCCGACTATAACTCATCCAAGGTGGTGACCATCTTGGTGGTGCTCTAGCTATAGCTTGACCCTGACGAGACATTTTTTTCTTTTTGCAATCCTTTGACCTTTTTCCTGCTGTTGTATGTCCCTTCCTACCACCAGTCAGCTTGCTGTCCTCACTATCAAACTCCTTCTTGTCCTTCCAAAAGCTATCATAAGCCTCCCAACCCATCAAGACCAAACTCAACCCTCTCACGCCTTCCCTCATCCTGTTGTAGCTGTTCCCAAAGCTGCAGCTGCCCATTTTGAGCAGCCTAATAGGTGTCACAACTCTTCCATCAGATCTATTTGCTACTGTAACCCTTATTGGAGTATCTTCTGTATCTTTCTGTTTGTGTTTTCAAGCGTCGTACAATAATATTTATTTTTTTTTGTTTTGGTTTATGTTTCCTCTGGTTTCATTTGCTATTAGAGCTAGCGCAATCACAGTCCTATCCTAGGGTCCTTAGTATCTGCCCTTACCCAAGCCACCCTCACTAAAATTTTCCTTCCATAAAAGCTTCGACAGATAAATTCAAAGCTCCCTAACCCCGAAAGATCGACGCAAGAGCTTCCCTAGATCACTGCATTATAGCTGCTACTGTGTCGCGAATGAGTTACTGTAGCATATATTGTTATCAACATCTACCCTTCTCCCCCCTTTTCTTTCCTTTTCTCTCCTAATATTGCTTTCCTTTTACATTAAATCACCTATTATAAAACCTTGCCTATTATATTACTTCATTTTTATTATATTTCTTAATTGAAAGTATTGCTTAAGATAAGTCTTAATCCCTCTTATATATAGAAGCTATTTTTGCTGAAAAAAAAGAGGTTTGTTTTATGATTGTCGATTTTAGTTACTGTCTTTGAGGCACTCTTCCACTTCAGGGGCTATACCCGATCACGAGAAGGTACTCCGGCTGTAGCTCCCTCCACTTCGAGAACCTGCCATAAAGCCCTTCCAACCCTTCTAGACCTAACCGCAATCCTTGCGGGCCTTCCCCCATCCTACCTTAGTTGTTTCCAGCTCTTCCCAATGTTTTAGTAACCCCTCCATTAGATGTACCTGCTATTGTAACCTTTATTGGAGTCTATGTTGTGTCTTTATGTTTGTGTTTTCAAGAGCGGTGTCTGTAATCCTTTTAATTTTGGCAATAATATTTGTTTTTTTTTGTGATTTCGGTTTTCTCCGGTATCAGGGAGAGAGACGTTGAGCTAGTTGAAAACTGAAGCTTGGAGGAGCTGAAATCCAACATCAATTTTGCACCACAGTTCTAATAAATACCTCCTACTTCTGCAAACGTCGACCGCTGTCCATCACCGTCCACCGACCACCATCGATCACTACTTGCAGGCCATCATCGGTGACTGTCAGTTGTCCCTGACTCATCACAGTGAAACCCTTTATAGAATCATGACATGCGCTGTAAAATTCAGGTGTCTATTGTAGAGTAATGTGACATCATGCAGAGTAATGCACCCAATTTACGGTGCAATAACACTTCTTGAAAATGGTGTATCAATGCACCCTGAAGACGAAGACTTTTTTAGGACTTCTAAAGCTCTCTCCTAGCAGCTCACCATTACGACCTATCTAACCAATTATGATATATATGGTCCATAGCTCGTGGAGCTCCTAACATCGACCTTCGTGGCTTATGTACGTCATAACAGCTCACATTTACAACTTACGTGACCGACCATGACGTACGTGGTCCACAACTTGTGCAGCTTCCAACTTCGGCCTCTATGGCCTTCAAACCTCATCACAACGCACCACTACTACCTACATGGTCCATATTTATTGCAACTCTCATCTTCGGTGCCTACGATCTACTGATGTCGTCTCAGCTTAATACTATGACCTACATGACCAACTACGACCTACACGGTCAACCGTGCATGCAACTCTAGACTCCAGCCTTTGCTGCCTGCATACATAATCACAACTCACCACTGCAGCCTATGAGACTAACTACTTTCTACATAATCCACAACTCATGCAGCTCCCAACTTGCCCATGAGGCATTCAGATATTGTCACAACTCATCCCTATGACCCACATGATCAACTACGATCTATGTGATTCACAACTAGTGTAGCTTTCGACTCTGACCTCTATGGCCTATGGATGTCATCACATCTCAACACTATGACTTATGTGATTAACTACGACCTATGTGACGTACAAAACCTACAGATTTCTACTACTGTCTCTATAGTCAATTGACAGTTCCAAAGCAACCGTCCGTGATCCACATGACCAATCACTATCATGACTTTCAACTACAACCTATACGATAAAATAACACTATAATCACAATCGACAACATTTACAGTAGAATACTGCTTCCATAACAATCAATTATAACTCTTGCATTTCATTTTCACTAAGAACCACATTCATTACAATCAGACTACGACTATTATCTATAAATTATTGTTTTACATTTACATTGATCAACTTTATAGCTACATATTTCCTAATTCAGGAGAAAATTAGACTTATGTGCTCATTATTTATAATAGATTGTTTTAACTAAGCTAGACCCTATGATTTTTCCCCTTTTCATGATTTTCACATAAAAAGTCGAGTAGGTTCCGTGTATTTATTTATTTTTAAGTGAGCGTCGTGTTAAATTTTCGTATAACACTGAGATAATAATTCATTAATATGTAATAGTTATAAGTGTGATGTATATCTCCCGGATTGTTTTTTATTCCACAAGTTTTTTCACATTAGATTAGGTGCTTTTCACTTTTCATGAGAATAATGCGGAAACACGTTATGAATTACATACAAGCCCGCCCTATTTCTTTCAAAACGGCATAATGTGTATGGTCTCGGAATCGTATCCCACGCCTCCCATCGAGCACTTAGCATTTCCCCGGAAAACCCTAAGCAAATCTCCGGCCATCTTTCTCACCGACGGCGAACACGCTCCCTGCATCACCAATAGTATCTTTGCTAATCCCCCCTTCGCTGCTGCAGCCGCCTCTCTAGCCCGCCGATCTCCGCCGCCGGCGCAGCACACACTCCATAACACTGCAACAGCCGCCTCCTTCCCCTCATTCCCAACTTTCATCAGCACCCCCAGCACCACCACGACGCACCTCTCCGCCTCTATGCAGATCGCGGCCTTGCCCTCGCCGCACCATGTCACCGATTCCATAACCCGCATCGCCCTTGCGACAGCCGACGTCGGGATCCCATCTCCTTGTCTCTCCATCACCTTAATAAGCGCAGGTACTGCCCCCATTCTCACAATCGCCACCCTCACCCTCCTCCCCTCCCCAATAAGTCCCATTAAGCATCGCAATCCAGCATCCACCAACTCCGCATCATTTTCTCCAAGTAATCTTAATAGCTCTGTCATCACTTCTGTTTTCTCTGCAATCACCGTCCTCTCCTCCGCGATCAACATTTCCAGAACCTTAGCGGCCGCTACTCGAGGAGGTGAATCATCCGCACCCTTGAAAATGGTGACAATGCCAGAGGTGGCGGCATCGAGAACTGACAGAATATCTTTGATCAATGCTCGTTTGCTCTCCGCTTTGACGAGATCGAGAGATAGAAAGCGGGAGGTAAGGGTGACGGCAAGTTCGACGGTTTGAGGGGCGAGGAAAAGGGAGACGAGAGCAGAGGAGCGGAGGGCCCCGGATGAAATTAGGCTGAGCTTGTAGGCTTCGTCGGCGGTGGGATCGGAGAGGGTGTTAACTAGGTTGGAGAGAGAGGTGAGGTTTTGGTCGGAGGAGTTGGAGGAATACCAGAGGTTGATGAGGCGGTGGAGGTTGAGGTTGGGGATTAGGTCGGTGGAGGAAAGGGGCTGCATGGTGGCGGGGCAAGTGGTGTTTCCGGAGTCTAGCCAGCGCTGGATGGAGGAGCGGTCATAGGTAACGCCGGTGCAGAGGCTCACCGGCGATCGCATGACCTCTAGGGAAATGGGGCATCGGAAGAAGCTAGGCAGGGGCTCCGTTCTGCTGACGTCCAAGTGGAGAAGAGGTGTGCTTTCTATCTCTTGCTTGTTTCTGTTATCTGGTTGATTTCGATTCTTCATTGTAGATGAGTAGAGACCTGAAGCTTATGTCTCCTCCTTCCTCTTTCGCATTATTTTTCGGCGTTGTTCGCTTGTATTAACTGCGCTGCGCGCACTGCCTTGTTGCGGTGGGGGAAAACTTTTGAACTGGTGGCGTGGTGGGGTGGGGATGGTCAAGAATGAACGGTCAAAAGTGCGGGAGGCGTGCTTTCGGGTCATGGCCTGTGAACTTTATAAAGACCAGCACTCGCTATTCTATTTTGGGGAAGTGTCTTGATAAAGTTGCTTATTTTATTTATGTTATTAATGCCCTTTATTTTAATAAATGAAGACATTAAAATCATGAAAGAGATGGGTTGATGATGAGTAGCTTGAGTGGACCGGAGAAGGAAGCCAGTCTGGGCGCAGCCTTTGATAGTCTTCGAGGTGTCAAGACTGTGCTAGATTGCGGTTGTCGGTCAGCTTGTAATGTTCTTTGGGTTAGCTAGAATAGCTCAATCGACTTGGTTTTGTCGATTGGTTGTTCAAGTTTGACTGTCGATCGTTGATCTCTGGATATGGAGCTCCTGTCGGCAGAATGAGGCTAGACTATTGGGTCATCATAATCCGGTAATAGCTCATTCCTTGACGAGGGGATTATTCGGGAATGCTTGTGGGCTATTTGGTTGCCAATTCATGGTCCATGATGAGATAACTCAGTGACATCCATGAGATTATAGGTGATTTTGAACCCTTTCCTAGGAGCGTGTTGCGACAATAGGTAGATCGATGCCTTTACTTGGCTTGATTAGCCTTTGTTTTTTGTTCGGGTGGTCTGCACTAGGTGGCCAACAACTATAGTCCAGGGGTTGCATCTGGTCAGGTAAGTAAGTCCTCTGGTCTTCCTCTAGTGGGCCCTCCTTAATTGTACCTTTTTGTCTCCCGAATCTTTGGATCTCCTTGAGATTTGTACTGACGCATTCCTATTGTACATTTTTTATTTTCCAAATTCTCGTACTTCTTAAAATTATTTCTTAAAAGCAACAACTGTGATAACAATAAGTGAATTAAATACAAAAATAGATATCATTTGTGTCATAATCAAAATTTTAATAATTAAACTTCTTGGATTTTTATGCACATGATTCTTATAAATAGTGTGTGACGGGACTCCTTTGTTATTCTACATTTGCTCTGCATCTCTACGTTGAAGCCAACCAGCTTTCAAACATCTCCATGGTGAACGTTCTGAAGCCTTTGTGTGAGATCATCGGTAAGGAAATGATGATGGCTGCCTTCAACTATCTACAAAATGGTCCCACCCTGCGGCCAAGAAGAAACTGGAGGGAGAGAAGAGCCTCGATGGAGAAAAGATGTCAGAGGGAGAAAACAAGCCAGAGAGAGAAAAGTGGAAGAAACTTCATTCGAAGAAATGAAAGGCAGGTGAGATGACGGGTGGAGTTGGGTTAGTTGACTCGTTTTATGGTCCTCGAGGGGTAAATGATCAGGTGAAGATGGAAGTAGGTTGGATGGTCTGAGCGTCGACCCATCCTCTTGCTGCAGCATGTGACCATTTGGTTGAACAACCTACGCTGGGAGTCGCTAGCCAAAATCAATTACACAATTAAATTTCTTTTATTTATCTCCACCAATTGAGCAAAAGTCAAAATTTTAGTCATAACCCCATAACCACATAAACACCTAAATTTTAATCATAAACACCTAAACACTTCAAATTGAGATTGAGTTGGATGCTACTTTTTTCAAAACTGATTGCAACACTGGACTTCTTGCATTCTCTTATTTCGAATAAGGTATACTTGCCATTCTGGGCCATAACTATCCTAATTTTCTTTTTGAATTTGAATTTCCCTCCCTCATTTCAAATTTTCCTCTTATTTTTCCCCTTAACCATTCCCTAAAAAACTCCCCACTTAACTCCCTCATCCCAACTGAACCTCCACTATCTCACCCTCATTCCATCACATCGAAAGCTCACCATGCCCCTTCTCATTCTCTCCTCTCCTCGTCCAACGAAGCCTCTCCCCTCCTCTCCACTTCTCCCTTCCCCTCTCCTCTCTACAAATTGAGAATCAATCCTCCCCTCCTTTTCTCTTCCAAACGAGAGCCTATTCTTTTCACCAAGGAGAAGGCACTTCATCCAAGGACAAGAACTCCTTGTCCAAGAAAGATTCAGGAAGGAAATCCAAGTAAAGGTATAACACACCATCCCTTTTCATTTCAATTGAATTTTGCATGATGTAGACTAGAAAATTTTGATAGATCTTCTATTTTATTCCTACTTCTCACCATACCTACTCTATCTCACTATACCTTTTCATTTCTCACCAAAACCAAGCCCTTCATTAACTCTCCTTCCCATTTCTCACCCAAACTGAGCCCTACATTAATTCTCCTAATAAGCTCTCAGCAAAATCAAGATCTACACCCCTTCTCTTCCTCATTTCTCTCCCTAGTCGAACCCAAACTGAGCCCCACACTCATCTCCTCCCTATTTCTCACCAAAATCGAGACCTACCCTATTCTTTTCCCCATTTCTCCCTATTGTTGAGCCCTTCATTAATTCTCCTCCCCATTTATCACTAAAATTGAGACATACACCCATTTTTCTCCTCATTTCTCCCCATGGCCGAACCCTTCATTAACTCTCCTCATTTCTTGCTCAAGCCGAGGCCTACATTACTCTCACCCCCATCCTAACCCCATGGCCAAGCCCTACACCCATTCTCCTCCATTTCTCCCCATGGTCAAGCCCTAGATCCAGTCTCCTCTCCTCCCTAACCCTAACTTGAACCCCCTTTTCATTTTTTCCCCTTTTTCTTAGCCCTAACTGTGCCCAACCACTCACGATAGCCCTCTCATTCCTAACCCTAACTCCCAAAAATAAGGGAAAATAGAAAAGAGAAAAGAAGGGAAAATTTCATTTGATGTTTTAGGTCTCGTGTTGGGAAAATTCACTTGCTTAAGTTTACCTTATGTCGAAACCAAACTCATGTTAAAGTTCCTTGAAAAATTGAAGAGTTTGTCTGTTTTTTGTGATTAGGACCAATGAGCTTTCATGCTTTGTTTTAAATTTCATGGTGAAGGAAATCCATGTGCTAGCTTATGTCCATGCTAAGTCTCCATATGCTAGGTTATGTGTATGTAAAATTTTCATTTGCCTTTGTTTTTTTTCTTTTTAAAAACTCGAAGTCACCAGCTTTTCTATTTATATGTCATCGTATTATTCCATTTTTCAAACAAACCTCCCCTCGGATGTCTAGGAATTGCTCTTAGGCGTCGAACTCCACCTAGAGATTGTCCAGAATACAGAGCGATTGAAAACTAGGTGTCGTGTTGTAGAGTGCCTAGGTGCCATACTTGGGCGCCCAAAGCCTTAAGTCCAGATTTTGAGACTGGCGCTTAGGCGTCGCAGACTAGCGTCTAACTATAGTTTTCAGCGGTTGGAATGCGTTTCTCTTCTGGAAGAAATATAAAAGTTATGAATTCGGCTGAAGGGGGGGGTCTTTTCTGTATTTGGTGTGTGGAGGATTGAAGAGGAATACCAAAGAAGCTTTGCAAGGAGTTCTTAAGTGAAGAAATGAGAAATTTGAGAAGATAAAAAAGTATATTCACTGCTTGTTTCTATTTCTCCCATCTTGCTTTGCAAAAGGAGATAAGTACACTTTTAGTTTATGTTTTCATTTGAATTTCTGTGTAAAACTTAGTGTATGATTTCTATGTTTAATTCAAAAATTGAGTTGATGGTTTTTATAAGAAACAGTGAGTATATCCTTTATTTCTTCCTCGAATTGAATAGTGATAGGATAGAATTGAAATTATCCATGCGATTCACATGTGAATTATTTTAATGGTGTTGAGTTAACCCATTGACTTTATTTTTTTTGTTGCCCGGCCAGTAGGAAGATTAACATCCTTCGTGAATTTTGAGATATAGAAGGATACTTAGTGGAACGAAAGATGTTAACCATATAAAACCATTAGAATAGGAATATTGCCTTTGAGTTTATATTAACATTTAGGGAGATGATATTTAATTGGGCTGATCAAAGGATTTATGGAACTAAACTCCTGAAAGTCAAATTTTGTTAGAATTTCGGAAGTGGATAAGACAAATAATAGTATCTGTTTGACACTAAATTATAATCACTGTTTCAATTCCATTCTCCACAAAATCCATTCAAAGGGGAATTTTTCAAAACTTGAATTTCTTAAAAACTTATTTTAGTTTGTTAGGGCATACTTGTTTTTAAATTGAAATAGGATAGAAACTTTTTCTTAGCTTCAAAAAATTGAACAGTTCGGGCTAGGACCGACAAAAGTAAACTACATCTTTTTTGTATTGGGATTTGGCTTGTTCTCTGTGGGATTGATACATGGAACTCAAATCCGTATACTATTTATACGGCATATATATTTGTGTGAGTTGTAAGTATTTTGCCGCACTTGGATCGTATCACTCGTTCATGCTACTCCTGCATCCATCTTAGCTTCTCTATGGAATAAATAGTGATCAAGTCTTATCCACTCTCAAACTTACCCCCATATAAATACATTACTTTCTCTTCTCGCTTCCCCATTAAAAAAGTCATGCCTGAGAAAAATGATTTAATGTGGAAATGCAATCTTCATAAACCTCCACCTTTTTGGCTTGATCGCATTATCCAACTAAAAAACTTATCTCGAGAGTCATGTTAGCTCCTACAATTGTTTCATGGATTATGAGGAGTCTAGGAGGAAAGGATGCTTATTTGCCAGAAGTATACTTGGGACAATCATGTTGATTTGCAATGTTCACTGGAGAAAAACATTGAGTTCATAAAGTCAAGTATGATTTTTATAGTTCTATACCAAGAGCAACGGATAACATGAATTAAATAAGAGTCGTCTCGGATTAATAATCCTTCTCTCTACTTAACATAAGTTTACTCGTTGACTTTTTAGTTTGTCCACTCAACTAGGTTTCTCTTTTCTTTTGCATATATATCCATTATTACTTTTGTAAGAAAAATCCTAAAGAGTCTTATAAATTTTTTTAGAATTATTAATTTACATTTCATTATTACTTTTGTAAGAAAAATCCTAAAGAGTCTTATAAGTTTTTTTTAGAATTATTAATTTACATTTCATTTTTTTTTGGGAAGTTTAATTGCATTAAACTTATTATAAAGAAAGCATGTACGTATGACTTATCTTCTTCCTTGTATGTTGGTGGAGTTGAATGAATCTGTCTTTCAAGGGAGCAAATATTGTGTCTGGATACCGAACATCCAGACAATCAACTGTCGGCCACTACGTTTTCATACATCTCATCGGTCAACAACGTGGCAGCCAAACGTGTGGACATTCAGACACAATATTTTTTCCTTTCAAGGAAATCTCTTAAGAGTTTTCTGACCTGGTGCTCTCATACTATTAGTACAACAATCTATCTAATCATTCTATGAGAACAAAAATTGATGTAACATTAAAAAACAATAAGCTGCACTTTTTCTCCTTTTATCTCAAGGTCATCTCTCTATTGCCTTCAACTTCTATCATTATTCACTTATGTTCCATTTTTTAACCTAATCATGGAGTCATTAAAAAAAGGTTCTTATCTATTTACATATCTAACACCTAAACATTCATATTTACATGCATAACACTCAAATTTTTAGCACACACGAAAAAAAAAAAACCACAATTATTATCTTTTAAAAAATGAGATACCTTTTCATGCATATATTCATGACAGCAGGGTGTTGTAAATGTAAATCTCAAACTTTGGGTGTGAAAATATATAAGAATTGTGTGGTATGCAAGTGAATTTTTTGAAAATGAAATCTTGCAAAACACAAATTTATGTTTTAGTCAGTACAATCTTTATTAAGCATCTCTAACATAGTTTATAGGCTGAAGCCCACACCATGAGGCCGATAACTTCTTTCGTTCAAAGCCAACAGGACCCTATGGTAAAGGCCTTCTAATGCAGTGTCTTCGAAATGAACTGCCATGGAGGAAGGCTGCATCACAGCCCTCGGATCAGAGAAAATTCAAAGGCCAGAATTAAAGAAAAGTAACACCGTAACTCTTCTGGGTAAAGATTCCAGTTTTTCCAATCTCAACTACCACAGAGAGGGGTGTAAGTGAGCCAACCAGAATAGTGAACCGAGTCGAGCTCTATAGAGAACTGGTAAGCTTCTTTTAAATATTTAAAATTCAATCATTGATGTAATTATGTGGTGCTAGCCATTCTCATATGCTACACAAGCTAAAGAGTTGAGTCTGGAGCCCTTCATTGCCGAGCTACATGTTTGAACCCATCGGCGTCCGGGAATGCAATAGTGGGTCTCAGAGAATTCCCGACGGGTTTGTAAGTATAAAAAAAAACATAAAAAAGTAATAAAACTTTATTTTAACCCTTACTATTAAAGTGACAATTAAACACTGGTTTTAATTTCGCATGAGGAGTTTGAGCAACTTCGTGAGAGGCACTTGACCACTCAGCCCCAAACTTCTGTTGGCACCACTGCGTAGTTTGAGTTCGAGCTCTGAACTCGGGCGGTGGGAAAGAAGAAGGGGAGGGTCTATCATCTTGATGCAATGGACATAACTTTCGAGACCGAGATCTCCCGTGGTCCAGTACTGAGTTCCCTAAGCTCCTCACAACCGGATCAAGATGCTCTTGCCAGACAGACACTGAAATGAATGAAGAACTCCGCCAGTTGCATGAACAGATGCCACAAAACCAACATAGGTTCAATGATTCTATAGCGCACATGACAGAGACTATAGCAGATCGTCGGGGCAAGCGACCGATGACATCCGTAGAAGAGGAAAAGGAGGAAGGAGATGACGAGTCGGAGTTACTTCTTATATTTTTCTTTATTTTTCAGCATTATTTTGAACATTTACTTTAGAATTTTTTGTTAATTTTATTGTTGTTATTTGGGACAATTTGTGATATTATTTTACTTTTCATTATTGATATTTGTTTAAGCTATGAATTCTTTGTTGCATGCAAGTTGTGGAAATGTAATTGTTCTTTTAAAAGTGTAGCAGGTTTGATGTTGATGGATAAAATGATAGTGCGATATAAAGTGTAGCAGGTGTTTGTCTAGTGTGCATCTGTTCTGTGTTGAATCTTCTAAAGTTTGACCGATAATAATTTTTCGCCGTTCTTTGATATTATTTGCCACTAATCTGAGGATAATCTGACGCATTAGTTAAACACCCGATTTAATCGACGTCATTTCGGACGAACGTGTAGCCTTAAGTGTAGCCTTAATGCAAATCAACGCTAAGTTGATGCAATAAGACACAAATGCATTACGATGAATTTTTTCGTTGCTAAAGAGATGCAAATCATATATCAACTCCCAATTTACCCACACATAAAAAACATACATAAAACAGACGCAAATCTGATGAAAACACTTAAATATCGTCGGATTAAAATCTAATTTATGTCTGATATGGCTAATGTAAATTTGCTAAATTTCTGCAATGTAAAAAGTTCAAAGATAGACTGAACATAAAATAAACAAGTGTGCCTAAGGAAGCAAAATAAAACAACCAAAATCAACCAAGAATTAAAGCAAGAACTTGTGTCCATTAGAATATTGTGCTAAAGTAAAAATCCCAATAATCTAAATGGCTACATCTAGATGTTATAAAATAGCCGGTAACCTAGTCCAGCGACCATAGAAATGGAGGAAAAGAAACAAGCATATATATATATATATATATATATATTAATTTATTCATTGAAGATAATAGAATGCAATTCTCTCTTTATTATCCATTCCATCATCTTTAGTCTAATTGCACATTCGTATTGATTGAATGAAACTTATATAGAGGCTCGGAAAGTGTTAGAATTGTTAAAAAATTTAGGGATTTTTTCCAATCATATCTAATCTGTAGTAATATGAACACCCTTTTAAATGAGTTATTTTTAAGATGGTGCAATTAGAAGAGTTAGCATGTACCGAAACTTGGGCTAAGTTGCATCTAATATGACAGAATTTTTCATCCGGTATAAACAATTAAGAAGATTGAGGGAGAAGCGGTATCCAAAAATAAATGAGGATGAGTTTTATTCTGAGCCCAACAGAAGAAACATTGAGGATTGACTTGCATCCATCTAAATAAGAGATTATCTTTAACTTTTCTCCAAGCAACAAGAGCAAACATAAAAGGCTTCTTTTAAAACAAATCATTTTGCTCCGATTAGTCTTAGAATTCATAAACAAAAGAGTAAATAGATAGGTTAGAGAAAATATTATTTCTTGCCATAAGCAACTATATTAAGAATCCCTAATTAGGACATCTATAATAAGATGAATACGATCCTCCAAAATTTTGTTCTTAATGGGAAGATTCCATCTATTATTTCAAACTAGAGACTTTAGCAGTGATGGGATATGAAAATCAGGAGAAAACTCGATTGCCGAATTCCTTAAATAATGATGTACCATCAAGCGAAGCGTCAAAGAAGAAAAGTAACTTGCTAATATTGTTAACCTGAAACATGAACTTGTTTGTAGTTTTGGTTCCAACCTACCTTAGAGTTTTTCTAATAGAAAGAGGAATGATTAAATTTGTGCAATGAGAACCATAAAGAGATAGGTGCCAAGAATAAATATAGGAATTGTTGTTATAACGTTTCGAAGTACTATTGGATTTATACATGAGATTGATGATATCAAGATTAGGAAGCCCAAGATCTCTATAGTCTTTGGATTGTAGAACTCCAAGCAACAATGTGCATTTTGTTCCCCTCTTCGTTTTGGTGTAAAAAATTATTGTTGATAGAAAAGTGTCTTTTTTGAAGCATCTAGTTTTGATTGTAGATCTGAATCAAATCTAGTTATAATTGTAAATCTTAATCAATAGTATATACAATTGCTTATGGTATATTTAATGAGCAGAATGCCTTCAGTCTTTTACTTTTCTTTCTTAATTTTAATGATACCTTAAGATTTTTTTTCTTACTTAACTGCTCAGTTTCCTCAAATTTACAAGCTTGATTTGTATACTATATTATAGAAATATTAATATAATATAACACAAACACAATATAATTCAACCAAAATAAATTGTGATGTAGGTTTATCCAATAAAATCAGTAAAATATTCTTTGAGTCAACAATAAGAGTCCTAGATCACAAGAAAGTTTAACATTCTAATTGATCAAATCAGAAGTAAATGGCGATCAGAATGTTAACACATCAATATGCAAAATTTAAAAGAATAGAAAATATTTTGAAAAAAAAAAACTCATAAAAAGATAACATGGAAGTCATATGTCTTATATCACAGGAGCATACAAGAAAATTTAGCTATGATACCCGAGGCAAGATTACACAGAAAATATCATTAAAAACACTAAAGATATAATATAAGAGAAGTATAGAAAACACACAACAATCATTCTTCGCAATACATCAAATTCCTTTTCGGACAATGCAACTCCCTATCAATCTCTCACGTATAGTATAACACAATCTCTCTCAGACAGTCCTCACAAACACTCCAAGAAAAACAAAATAGTACTCTTATCTAAGGTAGAACAAATGCAGGAGAATCTAGGGATTACATGACTCGCTTTAGACCTAGAAGAACCTCCTCAAATAGCGAGGGTCTCCTAGTCTTCACAACACACAGAAACAAACACAAATATATATATATGCGTATATGTGTGTGAGTGTGTGTAGCATTAGGCCTCAAAAATAGGCGTCCTGGAATGCACGGGTGTGCTAGGAAGCTGGTGCGTACATGCCTCTATTAAAATAGGTGCGTCGGGCTGGATGTAGGATAACGTGGGCGCGAAAATAGTGGGCGAAGCTGGATGTCCCAACTCTTCCTTTGTTCCATCAAACCGAGTGGGTGGCACTGCCGTGCTTTTCTTGGAGCAAGTGTGCCTATTGTTACTTAATCAAATTGCATCATTTTGCTCCTCAAAAATATGTTCCACACTTATTTCCCATAAAATATAAAAAAGTATCTTTCTTAACAATAAACTCATTATAAACATGCCATCAAGTATGAAATTAAAAACCAAAAAAACATCACAATTCTCATTCACATGTCAAGAAGAATATATTTTTAAACTGCAATTTATAATATTATTACTTATCACTAAAACAAAAACAAAAAAAAATTGCATGCATGACGTGCCCTACTTTGATTGGCCATCTGGGATGATCCTGCATATCTCCAACATCTAAGTGCTCAAATTCTAGCTGTGCTAAAATTGTGTGATGTTTTCTTATGACCGCTGGCGCTAATGACGTAAACAAACGCTGTCCTCATGAGACCGGCCAGTCCGTGTGCGTTCATACGTAAATCCAACTTCCATCGAAACTTTGTATTTATTCAACATATATTTTTTGTCTATTTCCCAACTCCCAAATCCCAAATATGCTTCTTTATTTGCTCAAAATGAGACCGAGATAGTAAATAATAGGTTTGTCTGGTCAACAGGTGGGTGTTCCTAATCGACCTTCTATATATTTTTTTATCATTTATACTTTGTTTTCAACATATGTCAGCAAAATATGTGAAAAAAATATTAAATGGAAGGTGCATTTGTTTCTCCACATTTGAAAGGAAGTAAGGTTAAAATAGCAAATTTTATGGCTAATGCGGGAATTAATAAATTTATAAAAACAAGATTCAAATACATTTGTTTATAATAATATATTCAAATTAAAGAGTGGAATATTACTCTTTATTTTCATTTATAATGATTTATTAAGAAATTGTTTTATTCTTAATGAGTTGTTAATTTTTTATGATGTGAGTTTTGTTGAATTTTAATTAAAAATTGGATATTTACTTTAAAAGCTTGGGTTTGTTCTATAAATCAACAAGAAGAGGAGCCCAGCAACAACAACAGGAGAGTCTAGTCAGAGGAATGAAGGAGAAATAGCACGCATCCGTGAGTGTATGGAAGAATTTGTCCAACAAAGCTTGCAAGGTTTGAGAACTTAGATCACCAACCAGATGTCAGAACAACTCACAGAAGTTTTTAGAGTGGTTGTTACCCAAGCAACAGATTCAGTTCCAAGAGAAGAGCCAACACGACAAGGAACACTCAACCCTCCACAAGGGGAACCGCCAGCCAACGATGGAAAGAGGGTGATCCATTTGCAGAAAAAGCCCAACGACGGTCTATACCAAGACAACATTGGATCTGCTTCAGAGAGAAGAGGAACTGACCGGTGCAAATCGAGATACAAAGGTAGCCTGAAAACACTCTCTCTACAGGTCTCCAGTAGAGAAGTTCAAGATATTGGTTTTAGAGACATATAAAGCACGGTCATATCCTAACGACCACCTCGTGTCATTTGAATCGTCCGTATGCATGTTGAATTTTTCTAATGCCCTCAAGTGTAAGTTCTTCTTCATGGCGCTGAGATCGACCGCATTAAGTTGGTTCCACAGATTGCTTATGGGGGCAATCATCTATTTTGTGGAGTTCAAATGACTTTTTCTATCGTAGTTTGTCAATGCCTTGAGGCCTAAGAGGAGCGCTCGGTCTCTGTGACAACTGAAGCATGGGGGCATCGAAAGCTTACGGTCGTATATTGCACGTTTCCAGGGTAAAATGTTAGATGTCAACGAATTAAAGCCCGACATGACCCAGGCCGCACTGACTCAAGGAGAGAGGTTAGAGATGTTTCGTTTCAACCTCGAACTCGCAGAGCCACAAAGCTTGGCCGAGTTATTGCAGATTGCTAACAAGTACATCATCATCTATGAGAACACCTCTGAGCTCGCCAAATGGAGACACCAGAAAAGACCACTGCAAGATAGCAGAGGATGACCTTGGCAAAGTGCACAACCAACCAACCACCCTCGTTATGAGGGTCACCCTGAAAATCAGTCCACCCAATGTCGATAGGACCAGAGGAAATAGACCAAGATATTGGAATTAGAACCACCGATCGTCATACCATTATGAACACCCCCGATATAATCATGTGGTCCCTCCAAAAACCCCACTAACGTAAAACTTTATCCAAGATAAGTAGTTCTTTAGGAAAGCAACATCAAGGAGGGTGGGAGCTTTTCTTCGGGATAGCAGAAAATACCGTGAGTACCATAGAGATCATGGACATGACATGGAAGAGTGCAAACACCTGTGAAGCCTAATCGAGAGCTGATTAAGGAGGAGAAGTTAAATGAATTTTTCATTCTTGGAGTCGCGACAAAGAGAAGATAAGGCTTATGCAAAAGAAGCGACCAACAGCCCATCCGCACCAATGCCATTCACATTGCGAGGTACGTTCCCACAATCTTTGGAGGAAGCGAGCCACCTAGGAGGACAAGATGGAAGAGAAAACAAACTAAAGAACTCTGCATCGCAACCTTTGCCCCGAAACCTATGGGCCATCTGCCTTACTATTTCACCAAGGATGATCTTCCCTCAAAAGGGAAACCCATATAACGACATCATTGCAATAACAATGAAAATAAACAATTACCAAGTAGGGAGTATTATCATTGATTCGGGGTGGTCTGTGATTGTACTATTCAAACAAGTATTTGACAAGCTGAGCCTCACTGCCAATCAGATAACCGCACGGGCCGGTCCGCTATATGGAATCTTGGGCAAAAGGAAGGAAGCATTGGGAATGATCAGAATCCTTGTAAGTTAGGGAGAAAATGAAATAATAGTTTACACTGATAGAAGATTTTCTCATGATGGATTCGACCCCAACTTATAACGCTATATTCGGTTGACTATTGCTGAACAATATCAGAGCAATAGTCTCTACTTACCATGTCGCTGTCAAAGAGTGGTGACGGCGGGCCTCAGGCGCAAACGATGAGAGAGGTTGGTGCCACGGCTAGGGCTTCACATGGAGTTCACGATCGAGGAGTTTCGACGCTGAAGCTGGAAGGGTTCTTTTATGAGGGAAAATATTTTTTTATTTTGTTATTATTTACTTAAAGTCATTGATTTGTGTGTTTCGGGTTCATGCACAAAACAATAGCAAAATGGGTGTCCTTCCTAGCTAAAATCGATTTTTCAGATGCGCTCACACGGTTCGTTTCTTCGTTCGGGGTCATCTGAACAAGCTTGTTGCCGATCGAGCAAAAAATGAGGTCAATATGTACACATAAAAATGTGTCAGCACGAATCTCAAAGCAAGTGAGCAACTCAGGAATAAGTTGCAGACGATCAAGAGTAGCCTTCGATGATCGTTTCCGGATGAGTTTTATCGAAAAAAATGCACCTTATCTAAGCAATTGACAGAAGACACCAAGATAAAAACTTGTAGGAGGGGGTAATCAGCCTTCGAGACGATCGACAGGGAGTGATCTTTTGAATCAACGCTTGTCAGGGGATTTACAACCCTCATCGATCAAATTGGCCTCTGGTCTTATTTTATGCAAATAACTCTGTGATTACCAAAAAACTCCCTTGACAAAGTTAATAATGAGAGGGCCAATGCTGGGATGTAGGTATATATATAGGGGTCCATATCATGAATAAATGACACCATTTTTTATCAGCCACTGTTCTCTTTTTCTCTTTTAATTACTTCCTAATAGAATGTTTCATTCATTGGATGTGTTTTGCAGATATTTTTGAGTCTGTGTATCAAAGATCATAACCACGTAAAATATTAATTAAAAACGGGAACAAATATAATGAATTCCTACATAGCCTGTTTTTTTTTTTTTTAAAGTCTGCTTATTATGCAATTTATTTTATAAAGCTCAGCATTCATAACATTTATTCATAAAAAAATATATCCATGCGTGCAATTACAGAAACTATGTTTAAAGTGAGAAGGAAAAAATTTTACCCAAAATTAGAGGGAGATAAAACATATAAAATACACTCGCTTATATAAGCATTTAAAGTTAAAATTTTTATATTATATGAAATTATATTTGATTTTCTCAAAATTAGAGGGAGTCAAAACATCTACAATATACTCGAATGGATTGTCAACAGATCACCAATAGACGATACCCTCAATGCATATTATCTGCACCACTCCGACATCCAGGTATCAAGTTGGTTTCTCATGTTTTCACTGGAGACAATTGTGGCATCTGGAATCAGACCATTGTAATTGTCCTCTTTGTCAAAAAAGAAAATAAAAAATGACGTTTTTGACACGTTAACAAGACCTGATGATCCTAATTTGGTAATTTATTAGAATGGAAACAATAATATTGTTATTTCTTGGATCATAAAGTCTATAACTATATACCCAAATATGATCATATACATAAACTAAGCTTTTTTAGGGGCACAATAAAAGGGTCAATAGACTTTATGGGCTTCAAATGCCCATACATTAAGATCAAGTCATTCATAAGCTGAGCTCGCTTGTCAAAGTGGTCGAGCTGAGCTCAGCTGTCGAAGTGGTCGATCTAAGCCCGACTGCTGAAGTGGTTGCTTTAAGCCCATTTGTTGAAGTAGTCGTTCTAGTCCAGGGCAAACAAGCTGCTGGAAAAAAAATAATAATAAAAAAAAAACTCTAGTACCTCATAGTACATGCGTCAATCATTTTCATGTAGTTACCTAACTACCACACCGCGATCTTTTTACCAAGATTCCGTGCATGGACACAATACTACATTGAATGTAATTTTTTTTTAATTTCTCTCATGTATAAAATGGAGGCGAAATGAAGCTTTTAGGGGAATTGATGATCTAAAAAGAAAAGGATCTCCAAGACTCACTAACAAACACACAAACCCTCGCTCCCTCCCTCCCTCCCATTTCTAAGAAGAATATACCCTTTCTTTTAGTAATTCTTGGCAGCAAAGAAATCATAATAAAATATAGAGTGATAAATACAAGCTCTAGCAATATATCCAACAACTTCTCTCATACCTTCCTCCAAAAAATCAAGCCTTTACCTGGTTGTAAGAACTCATGAATAATACAAGACCCTATATCCTAAAAGTATTCAAATCCTAAAAGGTGCGGTGAACGTGAAATTTATACTCAGACTCTGTAAAAAAGATCCTTCCAGTATATGGAAGACAAAAAAAATGATCGATTACACTAAAAAGTTCATGACACAATAGACCAACGACTCTAAGGAGCAAGTCCTGAAAGCTATACAAGATTGAAGATAAGAAGCCTCTTGATATTGTTCCAAAGCTTAACCTATGATGCATTTGAGATCATTTGTTTTTGTGGTTAGTAAACGAGAAGTGTCAAGACAAGGACCAGTGAGGCTAGAGCTTCCTAGAAGAACCTTCCAAGAGCATGAACCAGATAAGTTCTTGGTCTGAGGCTAAAAGAAGAAGAAGAACAAGAAATGGATGAAACTCACATCCTAGAGCATGAATCTTCAAAATCCTCAAACGAAGGAGCCAAAAGAAGAAGAATAATAATAAATTACAAAGATTGTTTTAGAATACATTCTTAAGAGAGATTGAGAAAGTCGAGACACCAAGAAACTTTAAGAGTTCTTCTTTTGACACTTATAAAGGAAAGCCAGATCCTATTGACCATGTATCATCTTTTGAGTCAGCTAAATGTCTGTTAAGGTTAAATGATGCCTTAAAATGTCAATTTTCTCATTAGAAAGTTAAAAGAATCAACCTTGTGCTTGTAGATCAACTTACCTATAGGAGTCATCACCTCCTTCAAAGAGTTCAAGCGCATGTTCATATCTAAGTTTGACAACACAAAAAGGCCGGCAAAGAACTCTTAGGCTCTTCCAAAGATCCTTAAGGATCCTATGAAGAGCCTAAAAAGCTTAATCATATGTTTCTAGTGAGAGATGATGGATGTTTAAGACATAGAACTTACTATTTCTCATGCAACCTTGGCTCAAGGCCTACATGAAGATCCGTTCAGATACACACTTAGCTTATAAAAGCAGAGAGCTTTGCCTGAGCTTTTGGAGCTTGCAAATAACTACTTTTTCACTATGGAATAGAATCCTCAATCCACCTCCTTCAAACTACAAAAGCTTAAAGGGAAGTTTAAAAACTAACACCTTCAAGATTGTGGGAAACTAAGTCATCACTTTTGATAGGAGGAACTTTTGGGACACTCCTCATAATGCTTCTAACGATATGAGTGAGAAGATACCAATAGAAGGTTCGTCAGAAGAAGTCCTAAGAGGAGGCAATATTCATCTTGATTCCCTCCTGCCAATGTCACACCATTGAGGGTGTCAATGGCCAAGATCATCAATGTCATCCAAAACAAAGATTTCTTTAAGAAGCCATTTCCAATGAAGGTGAGAACTCATGCACATGATCCCAATGGATACTGCACATATTATAAGAATCACAAAACTAATATAGAGGAATGCTGACATCTTTGTAATCTCATTATGAATTAATAAAAATAGGAAAGTTAAAGAGTTCATTGCCCTTGAAACAAACACTCAAAGGCAAGGAAATGCACCTGGTAAAGAAACTAATAATGAGCCCACTTCTGCGAGACAAGTATGCAATGTGTGCAGTGTACATGCCATCTTTGGAGGAGATGGATCCAAAGCTTCATTGAGGTCTTGCTTGAAGTGATGAAAGATAGAATAGGTCAACTCAACCACTCTACTTAAGCATGCAACATCATTCTACCCATAAGTTACTTTCAGAGATGCAAATCTTCTTGTTGGTTGCAACCCCCTTCAATGATGTCATCATTATCCCTACAATGATTGGCAATATTCAGTTTTGATTCTATTTTGATGCCCTTACCATCATAATATGGGGGAGGATCATCTGAAGCTTGGCTAGGAGTGAGCCCCTCCACGACAATCCCAGTTCTATATTACTTTGTTTGACTCCGCTTCAAGAAATCCCGGATGAATCATTTTTCGGTGAAAAATGTTTGATGCTTTTTTGCCTCAACATCAAGTACTCAGTCACGAGCCTCCTAGATATGGTCTTGAATGATAGTATTGAACTCAAGAGAGTTATTGAAGTCATCCACTACTTTTTTCTTAACCACAACATCAACATCCCTCATAAACCTAAAAAAATTGATCTCTTCCTTCTGAGCTGACATCGTTGAGTTAAGGACTTTCACTCTCCTATTAAATTCACTGAGATCGGCTTGTGCCTCCACTAATGCCTCTCGAGTTCTCTCTAAATTCTGAAGCTGCAAAAAGAAGAAAGTCATCATTGTTGGGAGTACTTTCATACACTCTGTCAACTGTGATTCCAGAGTCGTGACTTCTTCAACCCTCGATTCATATCAAAACTTATACTAGCGTTAGAGATATTTGATCTTAACAATGGATTTTCAATTTCTAAGAATCAATCCTAGCGCCATCTGGATATCCACAATTTTATACATATGGAAGAAAAGAATTTTGGGTCAGACAGATAAAATGATTATACAGTAGAAATATATAAAATAAATTTCGAAGCCCTCAGCCTCCAAGGGCCCAGTACATTTATGAGACAACATATTCTAAGGGATATAAATAATTAAAGGACTGGGCAGGGACTTCCGTGATTCTTTAATCCTCTTATGTTGTTTTCGAGGGAATGCTTCATAGTCGCTGTTTATTGGGGGCCGCTTTGAGGATACAACGAGGGATGACTTGGAAGGTCCCTTCTTATATTTCTTCAATGTCTCAACTATGGATCTTTCATGGTGGAATGAAAATTTGGCCTTGAACAATGATTTCTCACCAACATATTCATGAACATATAGTGTCTCAAGCAGCATCTCCTTAAAGTCAAGAAATCTCAGCATTCAAAGTATTTTCTCCTCAACAGTCTAAAGAGAGGACAACTACTGGAACCTTCCTAATCTAAACAATGTTCAAATTCCACTTTTTTTGTCAAAATCCCAAAACCTGTCCATGTTTGTGGATCCAGCTCTGTGCCTGTTAAAATTCCATCGGTTTTGCTCTCGAACAGGTCCAAATCCCGCAGCCTGCAGACCGAATTCCTTAAGTTGGTTCAACTACCACCATCCCGCCTTCCAACCCTTCAAATTCCTGCAGTCCTGTCCTGCCGATCTGGCTCCCCACACTCATTTACGCGGCCCACTATACTAGACTGTAGTTGCATTTTTGCGGCCTGCCCATTGGCATCCATAGTGATTCAGTAAAAATAATATTTTTCATGCTTAACACGGGATTCAACCCCAACCCTGCACAGGGAGCAAAAGGAGGGCACCAACTGAGTTGATGTCAGTTCTCTGATAAAATATGTATGCATACTAATCTTGTATACCTCCATTAAGTCTTCATCATCCGACACAAATATCAAGGCATGACATGGATCTCGAGGTGACTTTTTTAGTAAGAAATACTGAAACATCGATAAAAAGTCAACCATAACTCTGTTTTTTGCAAACTTGAAGTCAAACTGACCGGCTCGACAAGAAGAAAATGTTGGTCCAATCTAAACCAAATCAAGCCCAGATCAAGCCATTAAACCACTTTTATAAGTTTTATGGATATATTTAGAAGGTCAATTGAATGTCAGCTCTGACAAGTCTATAGTGATAAGATGAATCCAATGAACCAAGATCACTCAATTTTGACATCTTTAAGGCACTCAAATGTACATCAAATGTCCTTCGATCGAGGGAAGCCCTTTTAGTCGTCCCATCAAAGTAACTTATATTTCTGCATTAATTGCACCCTGAAGTTTATAAATAGAGCCCCACCCCCACACCTATCTCATGAGGTAGGAGGACAACTTGAGGCTTGAAAATGAACTTGAAGCTGTGAGAAGAAATTGAAGCCTAGAACCACTTCTGTCGTCGTCGAACGCCATCAACTATCATCGACCACCACCGACCACTCTCATCCATCATCGATCACTACCAGTCATCGCCTACCATCTTCGAGCACTCCTGTCGAGGTCAACCACCTCTGAGCACCGTCGACTACCACAGACCGTTATCGACCACCGTCAACCACCGTCAATCACTGCCAACCACTGTCGACTACCAGCGACCGGACGCCGCCAATCACTATCAGTCACCGCCCGTCAACGTTGTAACTAAGGAAATATAGTAACTATTTCCGGCTTGTGGGACAAGTATTTGCAGCTATAATCATTTTTTTATAGTAGAACTCTTCAACTGCTCCATACCCTATGGTTTTTCCCTTTCCGAGCTTTCCAAGTAAAAACTTCTGGTCTCATAATTAGTTGTGTTCTCTTTTTTGAGTGTATTCAATCTTCATAACTCACCAAGAAGATAATCTGCTACACTACTATCATTAATTTTCTAGCACGCACCATTATTTAGTAATTTACTTGAAATAATGCTTCAAAAATACTTCTATTCTAAGTTCAGTAACATATTAGTAATTTACTCTACTATCATTAATTTTCAAATAATGCTATTCTAAGTTCAGTAACATATTCAGTAACTTACTTGAAATTGTGTCAACCTTTGTTATGGCGACTAATATGCCATCATTGAGTTTGCACCAGGACAGATTCAACGCAACGCCATGCATGTCATCTTAAATGACAGTGCATGTTATGTTGAAATTATCAATAAATTATTTCTCTTCAAAAAGAAATACACAAATGGATAATCTGAGCGAGTCAACGCTGATAAAAAAGAATACAATATCATTTTTTCTATGCGCTACAGCTTTTTATTGTACTATATTGAGAAAAGGAACATTGGTTCTCTCACATCTCTAATAATGTGCCATATGGCATATGGAGAGAATTTCGTAGAAGAGGGATTTATGATGTTCATTAGTTATAATACATTCAATGTTCAAAGTCGTGCTTAATTACGTGAGGCATGACTTGCGACTTGAACAATAGGTTTAAAATAATATTTGAGATTTGCATAAATTATGATTATTTGGAAAGAAAGGAGAGTTGTGATTTAAGAAAAAAAAAAGAAAAACTTATGATGGTATAGATATCTTTTTCTTTCTAGTCATAGTGTTGTGAAATATCTTTTTCTAAATATATTTTTAGTAATAATACAAGTCTATTAAGATATGTATATGATTTAAGAAAAAATTCTCTTATAGGTGATGTTTCCTCTATGTTTTATGTATACTATCATAATATTTTTTTTTTGAAAAGAGATGTGTATTTAATGTGCTCAAATTTAATGTCTAGAACTCTGCAAAGTACTTCTCTTGGAATACTATCATAAGTTTTTTTTTTTGTAAATCAACAAAAAATATTTAAATTCTTACACACTCTCTCTATATTTCTCCTTTAAATCTCTCAATAAATGTATAGCTTCCATAGGAGACTTGTGTAGCATGAATCCAAAGTGATTTTGAGAATTTATGTATCACGTTGTATTATATGTTCAAGCACTCTCTCTAAAAAAATTAATGTATGCCACATTAACTTATATCATCTACAATTTTCACACTCTTGAGCATCCTTTAATTCTAAAAGATAGGAAATGATAGACTTTTTCTTTACTCATCAGACATCTACTACTTTTCACACTTCATTTTCTTTAAAGCCCCCTAAGCTTTTGTTTTACTAATGTGACTATGGAAATAAAAAAAAAAATGTTTTTATTATTTACAATATTAAGAGCACTAAAATCTATTGTATTTTCATAATCTTCATTAAAAATATTATCGAAATATCTCACCAACCTATGTTGAATATCATCATATAAGAAAAACACCTTTTTTATTTTCATTCTTAATACACTTTATTTGAACTAAATTTATAGTTTTGTTATCTCTTTGCTTGGCTAGTTTAAACATATATCTTTCAAACTCTTTCGTTTATAATATTTTTTAAGGAACATTAAAAGTGAAAATCTTAATTAGCATTATAAATTATTCTCTTAGACTTCCAACAAGGCTATTTTATATTCTCCAATGCTTTAAGCTTTTTACATCCAAAGCAATTTTTATAATAAAACTTCCTTTTTATCTTTTCTTGCATATTATTATTCCAATACCAATTATTTTTATTCGAAAGAACTTTTCTTTTTTATTCTCTCATAACTTATTTAATAGTACTCATTACTTTATCCTATATAGTATTAGGTTCTTCATGAACATTTCAAGTCCTAATATAATAAAATTTACTTATGAAAATAAATTTATTTGTGTTTTTTAAGTATCCTAATCTAATTCTAAAAAATATTTAATTATATTTTCTTCTTCCAATATTTCATCTTAAAATTCAAAAGCAATAATCAATGTTGTTTATTTAAATTTTTACTTGGAATAACCATACAATCTTTACAATCTCAAGGATCTATTTTTTATAAGAAAATAATCAATTTTTATTTTATTAGATCCATTTTTATAAGTGATAATCAACTCATCGTTTTTCTTAAATAATGTATTATCAATGAAATTTAGATTTTGATGTGAATTTCCATCTTAGAACTGACAAATTAGATTTTGAAGTGAATTTTCATTCTTGTTGTGGAAATTAAATTTCGCATTGAAGAATGTAGTGAAAACTCTTATATCTTAAGAAATGTTTCCTTCTAAGTATATACTTCCAGATGTTTGGTCAATCAAGTAAGGGGCTCGGTGACGAGCATGTTTAGTTTAATTATTGGTTTTATAGTTGGAAACAAACATGCTTGTGTGGGATTGGAGTAGCTAAAATTGAAGATAATATTAGAAAGAGACATTATGAAGTCTAAATAAAAGATCGAAATAAATTTTTCTAAATATAAAACAACAATTACTGCTCGAAAATTTATTGATTTTAATTTTGACTCGGATTTTCTTAGAGCTGACAACAATTAAGCTTGAAAGATGAACATTAACAGCCTACTGAGGCTGTTAGGGCTATTTAAGATCGATAATGGGTGAACATTTGTCAATATTTTATTTCTAATCTTATTTGTCACCATAGCTACACAAACTCATTCCCGAGTAGGGTTGTAAACAAGCCGAGCTGGAGCAAGTTGAGCCTCGGCCCGTGTTCAGGTCGTTCCAATTTAGATCATGTTTGAAATGACTCATAAACAATGTGTTCGTGTTCGGCTCGAATAATATATTCTTGTTCGTGTTCGGCTGAAAATAGGCTCAGTAAAATATAAAATGTTGCTGAATCGCACAAATAATACTGCAGATGGTGGAATAACACCAATAACACATCGATAACACCCGCAATAACACCTGAGTAACACTCAAATAGTGCAGGTCGTTATTCCGCGGTGCTTTGGTGTTATTCTGTGGTGTAACATCGTAGAATGACATCGATAACACCAATAACACCGCAGAATAACAACGATAACACCACTGACGACATAATAATACTGACAACACAACGAGTGTTACTCGGTATTATTCTGCGGTATTAGTGGTTTTATTGGTTTTATTCTGCGGTGTTATACAACAGAATAACACCAATAACAACACAGATGGAGGAATAACATCGATGACACAATGGGTGTTACTCGAGTGTTATTCCACGGTGTTATTGGTGTTATCAGTGTAATTCCATAGTGTTACATTGCAGAATAACATACCAACAACATCGCAAGCAGAGGAATAACACCGATAACCCAGAGGGTGTTACTTGAGTGTTATTTTGCGGTGTTATTGGTGTTATCAGTGTTATTAAGGGGTGTTACACCGTGGAATAACACCAATAACACTGTAGAATATTGAGTATACTTATATTTTTATTTATTTATTTATTTTAGAGCCAATTCGAGCCGAACACAAGCGAAAAAATATTTGGTTGTGTTTGGCTCGTTTATATTTTGAACTTAAAAGTTTGTTCGTGTTCAACTCGTTAAGCTTAACGAACGAGCTGAACATGAGCTGTTCGTGAACAATGAACCCTTTTTACAGCCCAATTCACTAGTATATTTTACTCACAATTTATCTATAAATGTAAAACCAGTGATCTGTGTGGGGTTTACGAATAGCTATTCACTTGGAGACAAAATATGAAACAAATATAGCTACAGTGGTGTACAGTATTAGAGAAATACTCCTTAATCAATTACAAGTCAATGTGTGATTGTTTGATTTTTTTCAACATAATTAATATATTAAGATGTTAAACAATCCGACTTCAAGCCGAGATGATGTAGATACCAACCAACCAACTTAAAATATACTAATTAATCGCATACCCATTTATATCACAATCACTTTGAACAAGAGATATCTAGAATATTCACACTTTTAAATAATTTGATTACTCGTAGTTACAATTTTGCCACCAGAGCTACTACTACTAAAATTACATTTCAAGTGTTAAGTTCTAGATCAACTCAAACGAAGGACTTTAGACTCCAATAACGGCCTCCAAAATTTAAGTTTTTCCTAAACTCTTTCTCTAATCTTATTCACGAGAAGGATATTTCCCGCAAAAAGCATACACCAACGTGCATCCTCATGTAAATGTCTAGTAAGAACATCCATAAATAAAGCAAAAAATATATGTGCTTAAAGCTAATCCCTGATGTAATTAGGGTTGTTAACGATCTGATTTTGAGCTTCGCTGTGATCGGCTTAAAATCTGCTAAAAAATAATTCGATCCAAAGTTTTGGCTCGTAGCTTGGCTCATTGATTTCGATCCCAACCAAAATTTGAATCATTTTTTCAATGATTAATTATCTTCGAACTAAATTCACAGTCATATGTTGTTAACGATCCGATTTTGAGCCGAGCTAGGGTCGGCTGAAAATCAATTAAAAACAATTCAATCCAGAACTTTGGCTTGCAGGTTGACTCATTTATTTTGATCCCATCTCTCTCAGAGCTAAAATTTGAATCAATCTTCGAGCGTTTAACGATGTTCGAGCTAAATTCACAGCCCTAGATGTAATCCAATTGAAATAGAAAAATATTTGGCAAACTTCATATTCCCTAAAACCTAAACCCTAAAAGCATTCTTCAAAGAAAATGAAAGTAAAATCGAAAATGAAGATAACAAGTTACCTTTCTCTGTCTTTTTGGGTAGCATAGAAGCAGAAGAAGGATAAAAATGGGATTTTCGATCACTGTAAACTACGATCTCGCCGTTGCATTCCCATCTATCTCCTATTGTGACTGTATCGTGAGGGTTTCAGACGAAGGTGATGGTTTTGGATGAAACTGAGAGGGACATGCGTGAGGCACATGCAAGAGTTTCAGGGAGAGGCAAGAGAGAAGACGAGGCTGGGGAGGAGGGACTAGGGCAAGACCGGGAGGGAGGTGATTTCGGCAGTATATAGGATTAGTGTCACTGTCTATCAATGACTTTTGTTATGGCGGTTATTAATACTATTACCGACGGTCATTCACGTCAATTAATAAGAAATGCATCAGTTAAATCCCCGTCAGATGTCGAGTTCGAAAATAACCAACGAAATATAGCCGTCAATTAATAATTGCTTATAACCGCCGGGTTATTCTGTCTGTAATAATTAAAAGCAATCAAAAAATAAAATGTTGTTGATAAACGCCGATATACGTTATAGTTATGTCGTCGCAAATAATCAAGATAAAAAATATTCATAAAATCATCGATAATTATAATAATTTTTCCGACGTATAATAAGTTATCGATTTTTTTCGTCGGTTTTAGCGCTTTTTCCTATAGTGCATCTGCGGCCCACACAACCAACTAATACCATGGCTTTCAGCTACATCATATACAACAATATGGAGCTACAACCACCATATATAAAATTCACGGTGGACTATTGTCTCTATAGTAATCGAATACAACACTTACAACTTGCTATCAACGAGAACTACATTCATTACAACTAGACTACTACTATTATCGATAAACCATCATTAAATTTATAACTCTATCTTTTTTAATTCATAAAAAGACTGAACAATTGCACTCATTATTTATAGTGAATTATTTTAATTAGGCTAAGTCCCATAATTTTTTTCCCATTCCAAAATTTTTCAAGTAAAATGCTAAGATGTCCCTTACTTGTTACTTTTCTTTAATTACCTAAGTATATGTTAGATTCTCATACAATACTAATATAATAATTTATTATTCTACTATCGTGAATCTTCTAACACTCATTAACAACATTGATATTATAATGATATGCCTTAAAATTTGATCAATGATGTTAAAAATAAAGAGCTCAAGGATCCGTCATAAATTTATAATGAAGGTCCCTAGTCCCTGTAGAGTGTCCGTCGCCAGGGCATTCTAAGACGTCGGCAACTTTTTTTAGAATCAGGTTTTGTGATGATATAATAAATACCATAGATCACTTATAAGCTCAAATTGACGTACGACATTGTAGAATAAACCATCATTACTTCTGTACGTTCATTTGGCAAATTAACAAGTATATGTCGTTCCAATAAAAACAATGTCACTTACCATAACGCGGTGGATCAAAGTTCAAAGCCTGACATAATACATTCACTTAAGAAAATAATAATATATATTAAGGACGGCAAAACCAAGAAAGCGGCAATCTTGCCATCATGCCGCGATGAAATAACTAAGAAGGACATTTTACGAGCTTGTAATTCTTTTTTTGTTTTGTAGTTATTGTCTGATCTAAATGCCTCGTTCCACTTGGCACATTGCCCATTTTAATTCGCCCACTATCTCAGAATATTACAAATATACCTTCTGACTCGCCTAACCGGCCCTTATTGCAATTGGGTTAAGATGAATATTTAATTACAACAGAAATTTGTGGGGCGTTTGGGGTTGATAAATCATTAAAAAAAAGCACCTGAAATCTTGCTGAATCTACCTGAAATTAACATAATTAAATAAATAAGATATATTGTAATTTCATGCTTCTTTGCTTCCATTCTCTTTTTTCCCATAATTTTCTTTTGGAAAATTAAAATTATAATACATTTATTTATTTAACAATAAACTCAGGTGAGTCATATATAAAACATTCTTTATTCTTGCATGTAAGATACATTCCAATAGTTCGTATGATAATTTTATTTTTCATGAAATTAATTAATTTTCCAAGGTAAAAGAACAAAAATAACTTTCACATACAGAAATATGTTCTAAATGTAGAAAGAAAAACTTGTGTACCATAGATTTAATTGCCATGTTTATTAGATTTGTTGGTTAAACAATAATGCTGCTAAAATAATTATATATTAGTAAACTTTAGTGCATATCAACATATATTTCCAGCACCATGATCTAGAAATTAAAGTTAATGTAACTGAAACATTCAATTTCCGCTTGCTAATCCTCAACCAGAAGAACATAATATCACATCTAATAAACTAAAATGATTTCTAAATTGTAATCCAACATAATTGGTATATTGATTCTAAAGGATTATAATTTAATTGCCAACTTTGATAAAACAACACTAAGAACAAAGCCTAGACTATAAATTTTGAGTTAATCATTGGTTTGATGAGGAGATATAGTTCATTAATATGTCAGGCATCTCTCCTATTAACATGTGATATAGTATTTGAATGATAGGAAGATAATAGCTTTTGATTTGATAATCATCTTAACAGCTAAAATTCAAAATCTTTTATATTACATAACCAAAAACGAATAGATACTTGACATGATATTTTTATAGTTCGAATAAATAGTTCATTATTAGTTCAACAAAATAATAGTAATCACTGAACCACTTGCCATGCACGTAACACAGATTTATTATTCACAGCACAGTCGCTAAATAACAGCAGAGTTCATCAAAACACAAATCCTATAACCTATAAAATTTAATGACAGTATCCCATTCAGTACACCAACTTATTCTCCTCTCTCATTCACAACGAAAAGAAGAAATTACCAGGACTGGATATGAAGCCTCCATCCATCATCCCTTTGTTGCCATGCAAAGCCGGCACATTCAACTCATGGAAAAAATTGAACTGATTTATATCCACCACCGACGGGGAGAAAAAGTTCGGTGATATCGGCTGAATTCCATTGGCGGAAGCGCCGCCTATTACTAGCCGCCGGAGCTCATCCGTGTCGTCCTGTTCCTTTGAAGCCCTGTTTTGAGCGGGCGAGCTCTGTTTATCGGCGGATAAGTTGCCTTCGGAAGGGTCGGTGGCGGCGGCGGCGGCGGCTGCTTCGGAAGCAGAGCAGCCTGTGAGGCGTTGAACGAGGGACATGAACTCGCTCGGCTTCGTGTGGATTATCTTTGGGGAGACGGTGTAGATGATGACCGGAGGGCGGCGTTGGGCGGCGGGAAGATGGGTGGGAGGAGGAGGAGGAAAAGAAGGTTTTTTGAGCTTGTGGGAGTCTTTGTTAACCTTGAGGGGAGTGGGGCGAGGGCCCTGGAGTTGGATTCCTCGCTTTGGAGAGGGTCTTCCTCTTGGCTGTTCGAAGAGGTCCATGGAAGAAGAGGTTAGGGTTCGAGGCAGAGGGAAGAGGATGGGAGGAGGTTTTAATGGCTTAATTTGTTTCTTGCAGTTCTATTTAAAAGAGAAATTTGGTTAATTGAAAATATAATTTTTTTTTAATAATTATTTTTTAATATTTATTTTGGCTGGGAAGAAAAATATTTGAGATGATTTTTTATTTTTTTATTAAATATATGCACTTGAAATAAATGTATTGTTTGAATATATATATTGAGTTTTTATTAAAGTTGATTTTTTTTTATTTGGTTTTATTATGAAACTCCTCTTTCTATTTAATTTTATTTATCTTGGGGGTTCATTTAAACTGCTTTTTTACATCCATATGTTATGCATATGTTATTGAAAATTGATAATTATAAATATAGCACCATACTATTTATTAAAATTTTGTTTTTTTAGGTAAAAAAAGCTACCAAATATTGATAAATATTTAAAGGATATGCATGGAATTTTTTTTTATTAGTTATCCCTTCATATAAATTATAATATGAGACTCTTTGGATCTCATCTAATAGTAATTCTTCCACCTTCAAACTTTCTATTTTTCAAAAAAAAATAAATTTTTATAAATAGCCTCTAAATTTTTTTATTAGTTTTCATGATTAATATTTGTCAAATTAACGAATAAATTTATACGACCTACATTTTCTCTAATAAAAAAATTGACTTTACGTCGCCAACATCGATGAAGTTTGATCAAGCTGAAACTGTGCTAAAACTAAAAAAATGCTCCATATGTTAAAAAATTGGAAATTGCGTTATTTTTAAAATAAAAAATTTAAAAAAACTTGTCCGTTGTGAATGGATTTTGTGAAAATAACCAAATATTACAACAAGAACCTACATGGAATTTCCGTAGGTGGGCTTTATGCGTGGTGGGGTTTCTCTGGCATGCTGACCGTTGACTTGTCCTTGGCAAATCTGTGTTTGCTGTTACAAACAAAACAGCTGATAGTTGCTATGTGGCCGCTTGGCTTGGTCAAATTACAAAAACAGCTCTTCCGCCTCAACTATAGAAGAAAAAACAGCCCTAATGGCCTTAGGGAAGTGAATTTAGTCTCCGTTTTGGGCAGTTTATTTGGTGCGGTGGCATTTTAAAAATGCACCTAATTTTTTTGAGTAAACTACATTTTGGCAGCTTATGCATTTTCAAAATGCTGTCACACCGCACCTATTGAGGTGTGGTGACAGCTTTCTAGCAGCGGTCTGACTTTTCGAAAAAAAATAAAAATTTATAATAGTCACCGCACCTAGCTTATCAGCATATTACTTTTAATCAACTTATCAGCAAATTATTCAATAAGTTGCACTTGCCCAAACAGACCCTTAGTAAACTTAGCTCAAAGAGCATTAATCACTGGAAATTTGATTTGATTTTTAGCTTGGATTGATATCCTATCGAAATAAACGAGTCGGGCTAAGAGCAGCTTAGCTCTAAATCTGATTGTTAACATCTCTACTTCCTTGCAGACAATTGAGAAAATTTTACCTCA
Source organism: Phalaenopsis equestris (assembly GCF_001263595.1). Taxonomy (NCBI): domain Eukaryota; kingdom Viridiplantae; phylum Streptophyta; class Magnoliopsida; order Asparagales; family Orchidaceae; genus Phalaenopsis; species Phalaenopsis equestris. The sequence continues at coordinate 59,173,657 of NW_018164444.1, read as the reverse complement.
CCTAAGAAAAAAAATACCATGTCGCATAAGCATTTGTTATTAACTAGGTGGGTCTTTAACAAATTTAAAATGAAGTGTAAATATCGACTTAGGCTTGGGATAATAATATATAGAATGATTTTTAGTTAACCAAAATATTGGTATTTAAATGAGACATGAATGCATTGGTGATAATTTTTTTGTATCAATGAATGCCTATGAAATTAAAAGGATTACACGACAAAAAATGAATGTAAATATAATGAAGCATCTTCATAAGAAATTATATATGAAGACAATCCAGACAAATGAAGTTTTTTTAATAGATTATTTTTTCTTATCACTTATCACATGTTTAAGAAATTTATACACTTATGTGCTTTAATGGACATATGAGATGTCATCATGAGAAAATAGAAACGTCAAGTTTCTTTAGTCATTTATCAAATGCCATAGCATGGGGTCATTTTCATTGCAAATATCGAACATTTGTATCAAAGCCATGAAATATGATAGGGCTTATGTGATGTTAGGTTTATGTCATATAACAAGTTAATATCGTCTTAGATCACATGTTTGCTTATTATAATTACACCTTAAGATGAATAACTCAAGATATCAACGATAGCATAGCTCACTGACATTCCTAAAGCCAATTATTTATATACTTATGAGAAAAGAGAGGTTTATGTACACTTTTTGTAAGAAAAGGTGATCTCAAATGACAATATATACTACAGGAAAATGCCCTAAAATCGAAGAAAAAATAACGATTTTTTTACATATTGGAAAAATTATTCTAATTACCGACGGTTTTTTATCTTAGTTATTTACAACGACATAACTATAATATAAACTGTCGCTTATCAACAATATTTTATTTTTCGACTGTTTTTAATTATCACCGATAGAATAATCCGTTGGTTATAAACAAATAAAAACTGAAGGCTATAGTTCGTTGGTTACCTTCGAACCTGTCATCTGGCAGGGTTTTAACCAATGCATTTTATCATTAAGCATTGAGAGCGACTACAAGTAATAGTTTTAATAACCGACGCAATTAAAGCTATTGATAGACCAGCAAAACTAAAAATTTATCCCGCCTAAAATCACCTCCCTCCTGATCTTGCCCTAATCTCTCTCCTGACCCTCGTCTTTCTGCCTGAAACCCTCACCTCACCCAAAAACCCTCTACCTGAAACCCTGGTCTTCTCCACCCGATTCCAGAATCTCTATTTTTTCTGAAAACCATCGCCTCCTTCCCTGAATCCCTCGCAATACAGTTGGATAATGAGCTAGTTGGGAATGCAGTGGCGGGATCATGACTTACAGTGATCGAAAACTCCCATTTTTCTCTACTTTCCACTCCTCTGCTACCCGAAATGACCCAAGAAGGTAGCTTGTTTTTTTCATTTTCGCTTTTATTATCATTTTGCTTTGAAGAATGCATTTGGGTAAGGGTTTAGCAACTAGGAGGTTTGCCAAATACTTTTCTTTTTTAGTTTGATTACATACAGGATGGGAGGAGGTTTTAATGGCTTAATTTGTTTCTTGCAGTTCTATTTAAAAGAGAAATTTGGTTAATTGAAAATATAATTTTTTTTTAATAATTATTTTTTAATATTTATTTTGGCTGGGAAGAAAAATATTTGAGATGATTTTTTATTTTTTTATTAAATATATGCACTTGAAATAAATGTATTGTTTGAATATATATATTGAGTTTTTATTAAAGTTGATTTTTTTTTATTTGGTTTTATTATGAAACTCCTCTTTCTATTTAATTTTATTTATCTTGGGGGTTCATTTAAACTGCTTTTTTACATCCATATGTTATTGAAAATTGCTAATTATAAATATAGCAACATACTATTTATTAAAATTTTGTTTTTTTAGATAAAAAAATGCTACCAAATGTTGATAAATATTTAAAGGATATGCATGGAATTTTTTTATTAGTTATCCCTTCATATAAATTATAATATGAGACTCTTTGGATCTCATCTAATGGTAATTCTTCCACCTTCAAACTTTCTATGTTTGCTTTTCAGTTTGATTACATACAGGGTTATGAGTTTAGCTCAAACATCATTAATCACTCACAGATTTATTCGAATTTTGGCTCGAATTGAGATCGGGTTAAAATAAATAAGCCGAGCTGCGAGCTAAACTTTTTGATCAAATTTTTATGAGCCCTAGCTTGGCTCAAAATTGAATCGTTAACAATATATGACTACAAATTTAACTCGATGATCATTAATCGCTGAAAAAAAATTTATTTGAATTTAGGTTGGATCAATATCATATTGAAATAAATGAGCCGACCTTCTAGCCAAATCTTTGGATCAAATTTTTTTCAAGTCGATTTTGAGCAAATCCAAGTTTATTACGTAGTTTGTGTTTTCAGTTTTAGAAGTTTTACCTTGCACTTTACAATTTCGTCTTCCTATTTACTGCATACTTATGTGTTTTATGTTTATTACGTACTGTTCTGTTTTTATTTTGTTAAACAGTTCGTGTTATGTGCAGTAATTAATAAAATTTATTCTCCTTGTTGTAGATGTCGACATGATGCAATGACAGTCTCCCTCTCGACACAATGGGGCGAGGACTACAACACTATCTAATGAAGAAGAATGTAAGAGGCCACCCCGATATTGGCACTCACTCCCACCCCTGCTACCACACCCACCCTCACCCTTACCTCGACCACCACTCCCACAACCGCTCAGCCCCCCCCGCCACAACCTTGACCCCACCTCTGCACCTGCATACGCACTTGCCACAACCCTCGCCCCCACTCTCACCCCCACCTTTGGCACTACCCCCATACCCACCCCACTATTACAACCACCGCCACCCCCACCCCC
>NW_018164444.1:59156202-59170708 GCF_001263595.1 Phalaenopsis equestris | reverse complement strand
CTCACTTCGAAGCCGCACAAGTTCTCGTAGCCTTCATGGGCCTAGCTGAATGCCGCCTGAGGTGTCTGGAAGCTTGCGTTTAAGCTGCGATTTTTTCCTCTCCAGTTCTGCCCAAGCTCTTCTCTAGCTCAATCCTTGAGTGGGCCTAGCTGAATGCCGCCTGAGGTGTCTGGAAACTTGCGTTTAAGCTGCGATTTTTTCCTCTCTAGTTCTGCCCAAGCTCTTCTCTAGCTCAATCCTTGAATCAATTCCTACTTAATGTAATGCCAAAATTGAGCCTTTCCCGCCCTAGCCTCACACAGCTGAACTCCACTATGGTCTTCCCTCATGCGACTCGAACTAGCACATTAAATCGAACCCAACTTGATCATCTATGCCCACCAGAGCACCAAAATTGAGCTATTTTAGGCCATTTTGCTTCTTATTTTATATTATTTTTTGTTGTGTATTGTAATAAAAAGAAGAAGAAATGTGTTGTATTTTTGTATTATCGTCAATGACGTCAGCGGCATCGAGGTTTGAAAGGTATAAGTGTGGGGCAATTGAGAAAGTTTTGAAAAACCTCCATTCGAGGAGAGCAAAGTACCCATTAGGCGTGGAAAACTGCAAACTCATCTGGAGAATTCTTTTTTAAATAATTTTGGTCGTTGTTTTCCTGTAGTTACAATATTTGGGCAATTGGGAAATTTTCGAAAACCTCCATTGTAGCAAAGCAAAGTATCCATTAGGCAGGAAAAAATACGAACTCATCTGGATAATTATTTTTAAAATCGGGAGGCTCTTTGTTTGTAATCTAACCTTTTTTGCAGGTACATTGAAGTCCCGTTGTGTCTTTTAAGACCCCAGCATGAAAACTTTTTTTGCTCCCTGACCGCAGTGTCTTATGACACTGGCCAACGATTCTTTTAAAGTAGTTGGAAATGTTGACACACTCCCGTGCCCCATAACGTGGATTGTCGTCGGAATGTTGCCGAAATTCTGGGTCATTTGGACGGTTGACACACTCCCGTGCACGTCGGAATGTTGCCGAAATTCTGGGTCATTTGGACTAGTAATTAATTTAAGATTTTAAAATATTCGGGTTTATAAAATAGCATTAAATTTTACTCTTTGAATTTTAAAATGATTTGGAGGACTCGAGCTTTTAAAATTTAGGCTCTTAGGACTTTAAAATATTGGTAACCCGAGCTTTTAAATATTTAAGCTCTTAAGGTTTTAAAAAATTTAAAATTTTTGGCTTTTTAAAATATAAATTTTCAGGGCTTAAAAATATTAAAATTTAGATTTTAATATTTGAAGCTCATGAACTTGAATATATTTTAAAAATTGAGCTATTTAGACTCAAACTCCTAGAGTTTAAAAATCAATTAAAAGATTGAGTTTTTCTTGACTTAGGCTTCTAGTGGGCGAAAAGTGTGGAGTGTTCTGAAATCAATCGTTGCCGCCACCAGATTTGCAACATGTCTGTCGGTGAATAAAAGGTTGAAGCTACAACATTGCATTTGATAATTTACAAATTAAAACATATAGTTTCAATATGGTTAAAGGTCTATAAAGCCTATATAAGCTTCATGTTATTCCTAAGTCAAATGTAATAATTTGGAATATATGAAAATCTTTTGAGACTTAGTTTGTACTCTCTTAAATTGTGTATGTTTTAAGAGATTCATATAGATAAGATTCTGATTTGTGATTTTAAAATCTCTTGTTCAAAATTGTAAATCATAACTATGGTTTAAGGGTTACACAAGCCTTTAAAGTCTCCTAATTATTTATGCTATTCAAATATATAAATTAAAAGCCTGCATCTGCTCTAATCAATTTATTAGATGCTCAAATATTATGTTCGAGAATGCAACGCGTGCTAAACAGGCTGCCTTGTCTATATGACAGGTTGTAAGTCTCACCTCACTATTTCAATCCTCTTCCTCATAAGGGTTGGAGTCAACAAGTCTAGTAATTTTAAAATAAACATCCAAATCTTAAAATAAAATTTTTGAAGTCCAAATCACTCCGATCCTTTGAAATTACTAGACTTGTTAACTCCAACAGTTTGTCAAGGATGACAAACTTCTGATTGAGTTTAGCTCACAGAGCACAAAAGTCATATCAAATGTATCAATATATTCACGATCAAAGTAATTGCATTTTAGTAAGGACATGATCTGTGTCTTTTGTCCGCGTGGTTCTACCGCAAAATGACACCACAAAATAGTGGGTACGACCAGAGCCCCTCTAATCTGGTGGTTGCCGCCGAATGACACCTTTATATTACGGTGACGGTCGCAACCCATATGTTCCCAATGATTTTCTACAATTTGAGTTGTGAATCTTAAATGTACAATTGATTGGCATAAGACCTTCTATTAGCTAAGGTTGATTTAAATTTGTTCTCCTGGATGCAATCTATAGCTGCTGCCTAGAATCCTTCTGTCTGGTTGGGTCGACTACCTAATCTGACGAAGTAGTTCAAAGATCATGACAATTTGGGATGACAGAATCATGAATTTTGATCGGGTTTTGTCTTCGTTCATCTACCATCCAATTTAAGCTTCAAGTGGTGAATTCTTTAATTTAAATCCTAAGTTTACTGTTATTGTATGTCGAATATTCAATTTTTAATAACTAGCAATAATCGAAAGCGCTCTCCCGTTATCGAGAGGGGTAATTAACCATAGGGGTCTGTGCCTATACGGGCTTATGCTTATGGGAAACCTCGAACCCTAGATAAAAAAGTCCTCACCAAATGAGAGCAAAATCTCTGGGTAGTGTTTTATCTACAATCTAATATACCTTCTGAAAATTTGACCCTCATAAACTCTCTCTATAAATCAAAATTAATATAAACTGTAGAGAGGATTGAAACTGGAGGGTTGCTGATAGCTGGGAAGACTGGGGAGGTAGTCATCTCTGCAGGATATGGAATCAGAAATCACAAAGAAACAAAATGGTTAGACTTAAGAAAATAGCAAGCAAAAATAGAGAAAGGGAAGATGGCAAGGGCAAGATCTTGAGAAGGAAAGCTGTGAAAAATAGAAGGCTTGCAACGTCTAGGAGCGGACCAGAAGAATAGAGCACGGGGAAGGAGGCGAGCAAAGCGCACGATGCAAGATGGAGAGTGGGGCGAACGATTAAATGTATCGGCATTTTAATGTCATGGACCGGTCTGGTATGACATAGAATGCTGGATCAGAACAATGTCATACCCAGTCGACGATGTGAACTTGGACAACCTCGCATCAATCCCTCGAGGTTGGGAGACTTCGAAATCATCTGTCAAAGCTTGTGGTTCCTCGTAGTATGGGGTGAGATTCGCGAAATTGATTGTAGCTGAAGTTTTAGAGTCGCCTAATAGGTCGATTTTGTAGGCAATGTCAATGAACTTCTTAAGTATGTCGAAAGGTCCATCGGCTCGTGGTTTTTGTTTATCGCCTGCTCTTACGAGAAATCGCTCTTTTTTAAAGTGGATCCACACGAGGTCTTCTTCTTTAAAGGTTTTTTTCGCTGATTTGTTAGTCTGTGATTGATATTTGTGGTTTTGCTTAGAAATCATTTCCTTGACTTCCTTGTGGAATTGTTGAATTTGGTAAGCGCATTCTATAGCATCCTAGCTGATATCTGCTGCGGTTAGAAGTTGTTTGAGGTGATTGTTTGAATGTCGACTGCTGTAAGGAGTTTTGAGACTTGCTTTTGTTGTTGTTCTACTTTTAATGCAAGAGTATGGACATCATTTATCGTCCAGCATGACGCACTTGTACAATGTTGTTAACGGTTGGTTTTAAACCCCTGAGATAGCGGGCTAGTGCATGCTCTTATTATTCGATCAGGTCGCACTTCATCTGTAGATAATCAAATTGGGTTGTGAATTTCTCGACTGACAGGTCACACAGTTGTAGGTTGTGTAGCCGAAGGAACATGGCCTGGCGATACCGGGGGGGGGGGGGGGGGTTTTTTTCATCGCCTTCCTTATTTTGGCCCACTTAGTGATCTTGTCGTCCCCATAGCGATGTTGTTGTCGTTGTAAGCTGTCCCCCCATAATGACATGTATTTTTTTTTTTTTTTAGGTTGATAATTGGCAGCTTACCTGTTTGTCCTTGGGGACCTCTTTGTAATCAGAGATAAGTTTGATCGCTTGCAACCGATTGATGAAGTCGTAGGGGTTCATGCTTTTTTCGAATTCTGTTAGGTGCGTTTTGATGCCGAAATCCTGAGGGGTGTCGAACGTGGGCTCCTGGCGTGACATTCTGTGATAGTGAATGTCAAAGCGACGTGGACGATTTTCGTCTTCGCGGTGAAACGAATTTAGGTCGTTGTTGCGGTCTCCTCTGTTACTCTCGATATCACGGTCGAAAGTAACGTTGCCTTGAGTCTCGTCGTCCATCTCGACCAATCGTTGTTATAAGCGACGAATCTCTTGTTATATTTCTTTCATGGTCGGATCCGTCATGCTTCGACATGGTGGTATGATCTGAAGTGTTTTGGGAAAAAAGATGAGAGAAGGAATGCGGTGAAGACGAGAAGAGAAGGAAAGATGAGGGAAGAGGAAAAGAAAAGAGGGAAGAAAAAATTTTGGGTGTGGATGCTATGGACCCAAGGGTAGGTTTAAGGTTGAGCTAATTTTGATACCAAATGATATCGGAGTCAACCCCATCCACGACTTAGACGCGACAAATTTTATTGTTGAATGTAAAAAACAAGCGCACTGACGACTCCTTACATCAATAATGCATAAATAGTAAAGGATATAACACAAATGATAAAAGAAATAACACATAAGGGGTAAACGGAATTACAAATGCAGAATAAGCTAAAGTATAAGACAGAAACAATCCTGAATGGTGACAAATCCGGTGTGACGGTGAGAGATAATAAAGACCGCTGTAAGGGGCTAGGGGACCCGGCGACTACTAGGAGTGGGTGGGTAGTGGTAGACGAGTGGCTGGGAGGACCTGGAGAGTGGAACGCCTCACTGGAGAAGGTCGAATGGGGGAAAACTGCGGGTGTGGAGGTGTGGTCCGGTGGTGTGGTGGTTGTAGGGAGGACTTAGAAGGGATGGCGGTCCACTTATGAGAGCGGGAAGGCTCGACAGGGGCTGATGGGAGCAGCATGATGGCTGCTGTGGGAAACCGGCGAGACTAGCACTGGTGGGAGGAGATCTGAAGCTGGAAGGTTGCTGATCGTTGGGAAGAGTGTGGAGGTAGTCACCACTGCAGTTGGGGTACAATCGAAGCACCACCCGCCAACCCGCCAACCCGCCATTTGATATAGGCCTCGTAAGAGGGAACGCCTTAGGGCGGACCTGGAATCAGAAATCACAAGGAAACAAACTTGTTAGACCTAAGACATTTTTGATATAGGCCTCGTAAGAGGGAACACCTTAGGGCGGACCTGGAATCAGACATCACAAGGAAACAAACTTGTTAGACCTAAGACATTAACACGCGTAAATAGAGGAAGGGAAGATAGGAAGGGGAAGATCTTGAGAGGAAAGAGGTGAAAAATAGAAGGCTTTGCAACGGCTAGGAGCGGAGGCTAAAGAATAGGGCACGGGGGAGGGTTGAGCGGAGAGTAGGGTGAGTGATTAAATGGACCGGCATTTTAATGCCGTGGATCGGTTCTGTCACGGACGGCTGGACCGGAACAATGTCACGCCCGGTCGACGGGTGTGAACTTTGACAGCCCCGTATCACATTATGCAGTCACACATTTTGCACACAATCCTGCCATTACTTCCAAATTGTGATATTGTTTTACCCGCTTTCTTCCACTATAGCCGTTTGCTTCTGTCTCCTCTTTAAAACGCAATACATGAATTGTAGAGGAATAAACTACTTATGTGGAGAATAAGAAAAAAACTACAAAATCAAAACTAATCGGATGAGCAGCCTTTGTACTAAGTTCTCCTTTTAGTTGAACGTTGATTCGATTTGGTTCGAAAGATGACTGCCCTTTGTGTTTCATTGATCTTTGATTTGGATCTAAGAAATTATTTCTTCAGCTATTAGCGACCATGCTTGCCTTGTCTAACTGATTACCAACCTCAATGCTCAGATTACATGGGAGGGAGGGCAGATACCCATTTCAAAAGTTTTTATGCAGCTATCTTTTGATTTTTTTTTTTCGTTTGTGTTTTTATGTGATTGTTTTAGGGTATTCAAATTTTTAAATGCATTTCATTTTGATTTTTGATTGTCTTGGCTATTGAACCAGCTATGCAGTTTGCACAGCTAGGCACAACTAAGATTTTTTAAATTTTGTGATATTTTGCTTCCATCTCCTTCCCATTACAGCTATTGTGATTTTTCTGCTTTTATTAGTGTTTTCTTAATAATGCTTGCACTCTGAGCTTATTTTCCTTATAGCCTGCTGTGGAGACTATGGGATTTAGAGTTGGAGAACTCAGAGGCTTTTCAAGATGGCATTCACGGTTCAAGAATATTGGACTGGATGAAAGGCTTATTGAAAATGCAACAGAAAAGACTGGAATGTTCCTTGTGCAGGTTGAACGGTTTGCAAGGGTTCTTGCAGTAGTGATCCAGCTGGTATGCTTCATGTTTGCATAAATTTCACTCTATATGCAGGCTTGTAAAATATCTTCTTTTATGTTTTCATTTTGGCATGCAGTTGCATTAATGAGAGACATTGTTGCAGATAAATATATGCATTCTTAAATTCTTGTACTTCATTTTAATCTGTCTTGGTGATTTCTTTGTTGATTTAGTTCTTTGTACTTGTGGTTTAGAAGAATAAAATTGTTCATATCTAATGAGCTTTGAGCATAAAAGTCCTACTTTACCCTCTCACCATCTCTCACCTCCTACATGAGTACAATTTCCAATTATTGATTGCACATATTTTTCATCATTAATTTCTGTAGAGGAAATCATAAATGAAACCGACGAAAGCATAAAATTATTATGTGAGGAAGTAACATTATAAATTCCTATATGTTATTCTTACATTATATTCAAAGAAGTTATGTTGGGAGAAGAATGATTTTCCATTTCATTCCATAGATATTGAGTATTTGAAGTTTTAATGTGAACAAATTACAATTTAATTAAAAAATGCGTATGTATTTTGGCATTGAGAGGTAATGTAAGATAATATTATTAGTTAATAATGAAGTTGTTTTATGTAATTTTGCAGCTTGTTTATTTGCATCTATTAAGGACGTTGTATCAATCACCCCTTTCTTTGATTTCTTGATTGGAAAAATATTTTCATCACGATGCTTGATGGTACTCAAGATTTTCTTAGTGTATTACAAATTTTATTCTCTTTTTTAATTATGAGAGCCTCGCAATTAGTCTATTTCTATGCACCGCACTAGTAGAATTTATAGGTATTTCATGAGATGGATAACCCGGTCAAAGGGTCACGTGCCAGGATGCACCACACATTTGGTAGGACATCGATATGTACTGTTAAAATTGTGAATTCTCAGGTGCTTGAAAACTCTGCTCTATCTATGTGCTGCAACTACTGTCATCTCATCATGTTTTTCCCTTTAGCCTACACGATTGATAAGCTGTTGCTTCATCACTGTCCTCCAGTGTTCCTTATGTATGATCCTCTTATGATTGTTTGCAAAGATAGAAGAAGAAAGTATTCTGGTGATTGTGGGAGGTGCAATTGTTGCATTGATGTCCCTAAGAACTTTATCTCGATCCTCTTGTTGCAATGATCCTCTTGTGTGCAAAGATAGAAGAAGAAAGTATTCTGGTGACCGGTTCTCTCATTCTTGTTTTCAATTTAATTCTCCCATGTTGCCTCCACAATTGATGAGATGCAGCTGTAATGCTGTCCTCCAATAGGACTTGGCTAGAGTCCTTTTCCCATTGCTGGTGATTATAGAGGGACAGTCTTAGGAGATTGAAATGTGCTCTGGATGTTAGAATTGATATGCCATTGTCATATTATTATATTTTATAAATTTATATACATCATTAGACTAAGTAAATATATGTTTAATCGGTGTAAAATCAATTGACATCTTATTATTCAATTAGCCATTCAGTAAAGTTAAAAATATTCAGTTGTATAGTACAATAACTTGTCTATGTCTATATCTTTTACATCCCTCACAGAAGCACTTTCTAAATTGTATCAGCTAATGTAATGCAATATCAATAATATTTTTCATTATAGGTGCTCGAGTACTTTAACGTTCCTAATTAGTACCCTAAGAATGAGTGCTCAATCATATTCAATATGTACTAGAACCACTCTTTATGTAATTCATGTCATTGAATTTTTTTGTAAACAATGTGTAAAGTTTGTCACATTTTAAGACTTCAAATATTAATATCGGAGTACTCATCTCAATATTTTTCACATTTTTTCACTTTTTAGTTCGTCATTCCTTCAATTGAACACGTATAATATAGAAAATATTCATAATCATAAATTTTTATCATATTGCTTGATTATGCTTTACTTAATTGTTATTTATTATTTATTTTCTTATTATATTTTAATTAAGATTATAACTCTTCAATTTTAAGGTTAATCATTTTACTTTTATTAAGTTGTTAATCTTATGACTTTACATAATTAAGCATTAATTTTTTTTTATTTAAATTATGATACCGAAACTAGATGGAATTCAGCGGAAACATGAAAGAAAACTTTTATTAATGTAGAGAGAGGGTTACAACACAATAGAAAATATAAACGACACAATCAAACACATCTAAGGTGTATTCCAAGGGCGGTGGAGGTCGGCTAGGTGGTTCGATATGGTTGGCAAGGGTGGTCGTAGCAAGGGAGTGTTGATGGCGGCAAGGGGAAGGTGCATAATTTTGAGGATGCGAGTATGGAGGGTCGTAGGTGACCAACGACAGACGAATTGGTGGCTAGAAGGTTTTGGACAGTAAGGGCAGCAGAAGTGGGGTGAGGAGCAGTTGATTGGGAGTGCTGGACAACAAGGTAAAGTTGCGGGCATGAGCCAGCTTGGTGCAGGAATGAAGGAGGGGGAGGCCGGTGGTTGAGGAGAGGGGCGGAGAAGGATTAGGAAGGGAAAGGGAAGGATAAAACAACACCTCTGAGGAGGATACACTCGGAGCACCACTACCATATCAGATACAGTGGAGCACCACTACCTCAGATACAATCCAAGAACAAGGAGAACAACTCCACAAAGGAATCTGAAATCAACGCTTAGCAAAAACTGCTAATAACTCAGAATACAAACATATAAATAGACCTAGCTATGAGGGAAACAAGGAAAAAAAGCCGACGAGAAAGGAAGGAGAAGAAGAAAACAAGTGGCAATGCCACCCTCTCCAAATGTTGCTCGAATCGGGAGGGAAACACAAAAGGATGTCGCGAGTTCTGTTCGCCTTAATGCCATTCGATTCTCTTTGGAGTTCTGGATCGGGTCCCCTGGACCGGCCCACTAATGTCAGCTGGCAACAGATTGGCTACATTCTCGCATTCATGCAAGAAAATTATGCACGCGCGTTAGTCTCCCGGTGTTGAGAGAGCTTCGACCTCAGTTGTCTGAACTTCTAGTTCCACTTCTCTAATCTTGGTTGCACCTGGGTCCCACTGTCGGCCAAAGCATCGAAGAAGTCGACACCACTTGTGCGCTCATGTCCCCATCAATCCACTCTTCTGAGACTGTGGCTCATGCTTGTACTGTTGGATCCTCCCAAGGTAACCCACGGTCGGGTTGGTTTGATGTTTCATGAGTAGCTTGAGTCTTTCCGTCAGGTGGTGGAGCTGGTGGTACGATGTCAATTGTGAGGCCCCAACATCCTTTCTAGCTTAACTGGCCTATGTCTAGAGCCGGTGTTTCAGTCCTCTCATTCTTTGTAGTCACTAGAACTGGTCTCACTGACGCCGCTCTGCTGGTAAAAGTTTTCATGATCTCGGGCTCTGCCGAAGAAATTAGAATGATGTGTTCCCCTCTTTGGTAAATGAGTATATATCTGAATCCATCTTGTTGAGTCCTCTGGTTAAATTGCCATCGTCGTTCCAATAGAATGTGACAAACATCCACACCTGGTCTTGCAGTTGGCCTCCGATCGAAAACTCTACCAGACATCTCCGGTCGATGTGACTCGATTCTCTTTCTTCAACCACGTTAGCGAGTATGGATGGGAATGTCTCTGCGTCATAAGTTCCAATTTATATACTATTTGAGTCGATGCAACGGTCTTGCTGTTATCGTCGTCGATAATAAGACTACATACATTTTTGTTCACTGTGCAGCAAGTGTAGAAAATGTTATGTGAAGCCACTGCGGATCTCTCGTATCCTCAGTCTTTAGAATCTGTCAAATTACAAGTGATTCTCTCTCATCAGGTGGAAGCTAATACACCCCCACCCTGTTCCTCAGCTTTCTTCTTGTCGCTAATCTCTTCCACAGCTCCTTGATCCAGTGAGTGTGACTACCTTGCTAGTGGGACAGTTGGAGGCTATGTGGTCGTAGTTGTGGCATCAATAACATTTCCTAGCCGCTATGGTCCTGGAGGAGCTACCTTTCTCCTACTTCTTCCTGCTTCGATCGAGAGTGTTACTCCCTTGTCCGACCTTGCCTTTGTCTCCTGTGGTACCTCAGTCAGTCGTAATAACTGAAGGTAATTGACTGCCTGAAGGATGACTGTTGTCGGCTCTGCTTTTGCTATCTTTCCATTTTCAAGGCTAGTGTCTTGACATCCCTCAGTGTCCAGCATGGCTAGGTACACCACATTACTAATACTAGACTTCATGCCCCCAAGGTATCTGGTTAAAGGATTTTCTTATGGTTCTGTCAAATCACACTTCATCTGCAAATAATCAAATCGCTTTGTGAACTCTTCTACTGACAGATGTCTCTGCCGCAGGTGGACTCTCAAAAATATGTTCTAGCGGTAATGGGGTGGGAGGTATTTCCTCTGCATTGCTTTTTTTATGTTCTCCCACCTAATAATCTTATAGTTGTCCTCTCTTTTCCTCTGCCTCTATAAGTTCTCTCACCACAAAAAACATTCTTCTTCAGCTTAATGGTCGCTAATTTGACCCTTCTATCCTCTGACACATTTTTATACTCAAAAGTTCTGCTCAACAACCTGTAACCAATCAATGAATTCCTTATGATCCATTCCTCATTGGAACTCTGGCTGATCTATCTTGATGTCGAAGTCTCACTATCCTCCAAATGATATCTCCTTTCTGTGAGTCTCCCTCTGAGGGGGATTTAGATATCCTATCTAGGCTTTCTTTGGCACTGGATTTTGAAATGTTGTGACCTATCTTATTCATCGCTGAAATAATTCCTATGGAAGGGATTCAAATCCTCATTTCTTTCTCCTCTTCGACTCTCCAGATCTCGGTCGAGGCTAACTTATTTCAGTGTTAATTTTTTAATCTTTGCAAGTCTTTGTTGAAGGCGACAGAGCTCGCGTCTTATCTCTTCTTGAGAAGGCTCGGGCATATATCTCTTTGGCTGCATGGTTAGGGATTAAGAAATAGAAAATGAAAATTTTGGGTTATGACAGATGCTAGGAAACTCTAGGATGAGATTTGAGTTGGGCTAGCTCTGATACCAAATGTTACTGGAACTAGGTGGAATTCAACGGAAACACGAAACAATTTTTTATTAATGTAGAGATAGGGTTGAAACAAAACAAAATAGAAAATAACAACACAAAACCTAAATGACAAGCAAACACCTCTTAGGTGTATTCCAAGTGCGGTGGAGGTCGGCTAGGTGGTTCGAGATGGTTGGCAAGGGTGGTAGCAGGAAGGGAGTGTTGATGACAACAAGGGGAAGGTGCATAATTGCGAGGACAACAAGTATGGAGGGTTTTAGGTGACCGGTAGCAGGCAGATTGGTGGTTGGAAGGTGTTGGACAACAAGGACAATGGAAGTGGGGTGAGGAGCAGTCGATTGAGTGCTGAGAAGGATGGAAGAGGGCTGGACAACAAGGTAAAACTGTGGGCATGGGTCGGCTAGGTGCAGGAATGAAGGAGGGGGTGGCCGACAGCTGAGGAGGGGTGAAGAAGGATTGAGGAAGGGGAAAGGGAAAAATACAACACCACCTCAGAGGAGGATACAGTCGGAGCACCACCACCTCCTCGGATTCGACAGCTGAGGAGAGGGGTGAAGAAGGATTGAAGAAGGGGAAAGGGAAAGATACAATACCACCTCAGGGAGGATACAGTCGGAGCACCACCACCTCCTCGGATACAACTTTAAAACAGGTAGAACAACTCTACAAAGGAATTCAAAATCAACACAGCAAAAACTTCTAATAACTCAGACAATGAACACTTAAATAGACCTAGCTTGGAGGGAAGCAAGGAAGGAGGAGAATAGAGTAGGCGACAATGTCGCCCTAAACTTAAAACAGGTAGAACAACTCTACGACGGAATTCAAAATCAACACATAACAAAAACTGCTAATAACTCAGACAATGAACACTTAAATAGACCTAGCTTGGAGGGAAGCAAGGAAGGAGGAGAATAGAGTAGGCGACAATGTCGCCCTCTCCAAATGTTGCTCGAATCGAGCGGGAGACACGAAAGGAAGTCATGAGTGTCGCCCGCCTTAATGCTGCTCGATTCTCTTTGGAGTCCTGATTTAGTCTCTCGACCGACCCACTATGCCAATAGTTTCAGCAGGCTTGCTAGTTTTCGGCATTCATGCGGAAAACTCCTGCACCCTCGTCAGATTATTTAGTTACGCTTAGTTAACTTTTATTAGTTGTATTGGTTCAATAACCAAATGATATTCGCTAAATTTAATTGTTAAACTTCAAATACTATTCTAATATATCACTTAAGTATTAAATTTTTTTTTATTATTTGACATTTTTGTAGGGCTCTTAATAGTTGTCTAGCAGGCAAGTTTTGCGGGGAGGTTGTTGTGAAAGAGAATGAGGTGTTTAGGGGCGGTCAGCGGTGTATGGAAGGAGATGGATTGTGAAATCTACTGTTGAACAACAAATTCAACTTGTTTGATGGCTTTCCAGACTGAAAATAGTGGTCGAACGGTGAAGCAAGGAAGTATGAGCAACTAGAAGTATGGATCATTTGTTCCCGGGCAAGCTACAAACACATCAAATATGGTGAAATGACACACTTCGATGATGGTATAACAATGCACTTCACATACTTTGCAAGCCCTCCCGAAGACGGTATATCAATGTTCCGCACATACGGTGCAACGACTCTCTAAGACCGTGTAACAATGAATCTCAAATACGGTGCAACGACACACCAATGACTGTGTAACAATGCACCTCACATAAGGTGCATTGTCATCTCTCAACGGTGTAATAACACTAATCGAATATGGTGCAACGATGCAATCCGATGATGGTTTAACAACGCATCTCAGGTACAGTGCAACCATACCTCTCGAAGACTGAAAAAATGTGTTTCAATACGATGCAACAATACACCATTCTGATAATGTAATAACGCAACTCATACGTGATGCAATGACGTCTTTCAAAGACGGTGCAACAACACACCCCACATACGGTGCAACGATTCTTTTCGATGACGGTATAACAATGCACCTCGAAAACCGTTTCAATACGATGCAACAGCACACCATTCTGATAATGTAATGACGCAACTCATACGTGATGCAATGACGTCTCTCAAAGACGGTGTAACAACACACCCCACATACGGTGCAACGATGCTTTTCGATGACGGTATAACAATGCACCTCGAAAACGATAACTTTCTTCAGACTCCTAATGCTCTCCTTGCAGCTCCATGTTATGATCTATTTGACCAACTACTGTCTACATAACTTGTAGCTCATGCAGCTTTAGACTTTGACCTCTGTGGCTTACGATCGTCATCACAACTTACAATTACGACCTATGTGACCAACTACGACCAAAGCGACCCACAGTTCATACAACTCTTACCTTCAACCTCTTCTCCTACGAACATTATCACTACTCGACACTACGATTTGTGATCAACTACAACCTACGCAGCTCACAACTCATGTAGCTCCCAAATCATGTCTCTACAGCCTACGGACGTCAACACAACTCACTGCTACGACCAACATGTTTTGCAACTCATGCAACTCCCGCCTCCGGCCTATGTAGCATACAAACATCATCATAGCTCACCACTATGACCTACATGACTTGTAGCTCGTGCAGCTCCTGACTCCGGCTTCTGTGGCATACGAACGTCATCATAACTCACAACTATGGTCTATGTGACCAACTACGGACTACGTTGCTTGCAGCTTGTGCAATTCCTGACGCTGACTCTGACTTTTGCGGTCTAGAGACGTTATCACAGCTCACTACTCTGACCTACGTGACCAACTACGGCCTGTGATCCATAGCTTCTTACGGTCTACAGACGTCATTGCAGTTCAACACTACGTGATTCACAGCTCGTGCAACACCTGACTCCTGCCTCTTCGGTCTACAAATGTCATCATAGCTCACCACTCTCACCTACGTAACCAACTACGGCCTATGATCCACAACCCTTGCAACTTCTTATTACAGCCTTTGTGGCCAACCGACGCT
>NW_018164444.1:59142006-59156163 GCF_001263595.1 Phalaenopsis equestris | reverse complement strand
CGCTCTTGAAGCAACCGTCTGCGGCCCACATGACCATCCACTACCATGGCTTTTAACTATGGCTTATACAACTAGCTGGCGCTACAACCACCATCTTCAACAAACTTTTGCCTCCATAGCAATTGAATACGTCCCTTGCTGCTCGTTATTACCATGAACTACATTCATTAGAGTCAAACTACGACAATTGTCGTTGAATTATTGATGTATTTTTATTATAATCAACTTAATAAGTTCATCTTTCCTAATTTGAAATAAGAGCGGACATGTTTACTCAACATTCTTAGTGAATTGTTTTAATTGGGCAAAACCCTATGATTTTTTCTTTTTTCCAAAGTTTTCCACATAAAAATTAGAGGCATCTCTTTGTACTTATCTTTAATTGTCTGAGTATGTGTTAGATTTTTGTGCAACGCTGTGATGATAATTCATTACTCTGCAGCAGCGGACCTTTCAACACATATCAAGAAGTTCTCAAGCTTCAATCTTGTGATTTATCTCTCTATTTTGTAATCTCTTTTACATGAACACCTAAAAATCGAATTTGCTCATCTTATTGTCTTTTATTTCCATATAAGATCCTACATCTGCCCTCATCTTCTTGTTCACTTCATTCCCTAAGCCGACTCCTCTCTTTTGTAGCGCGATACAGAAGTGACTCATCTCCCCTTCGCTCTACTCTTATGAGGCGTTTAGTTTGAGGATTCCGTATTTGATGGGGGTATAATATTGGCCTGAAATGCATTTGGAATTGAATTATTCATACTTCCCGGTTCATTTGTTGTAGAAGCCTTTCTTTTTTAGGATTCAAGGAATAGGTGTGGGAAACTTGGAACTGGAACTTCAGCCCTCTTCCATAACCATTTTATCCACCCTTGCCAACGCTCACCTCAATCCTATCTTGGAGCACTGGGGTGCTAATAAGCCTTATAGGATGTCTTCAACTTTTTTTTTGGCACAACACCACCACCACCGCCAGGATGGATTAAAGTGAATATCGACGAAGCATTACTTTCAACTGGGGCGGCTGGCATTGGAGTCATTATCCGAAATGAAATGGGTGAGAGAGGAAACGTTTCCATTGGCACAATGCACGAGTGGAAATGCTGGCAATCTCCTATCTCCAATGGCCTTTAGAGGAATGGATGACTAAATGTCTGTGTTATTATCGAAAGTGACAATGCCAACGTTATAGACTTTTTTCAGAACATTATGTAGAAACGAAAGTGGTGGAGTGCTATCCCCGATAATCTAAATCTTGACTTTTTATGCAGTTTCAAACAGGTAATCTTCAAACACACTTTCAGGAGCAACAAAAAAGCTGCTTATACATGCGCTGACATGGCTATTAATGGCGATTTTGTTTTGACACATTAATGATTCTGATACTCTTTTTTTTTTTTTTTCCCTTTTGTTCGTGTCCACAGGACATAAGTTTTACACCTTTTTATAACCTTTTATTTTATTAATGCAATTTGCACCTTATCCTTTAATGGTAGTACCATATTATGAGCTAATAAGTTTACAGATTGGCTGCAATTCTTTTAGCGTAGTTGCTTCAGTAGTGGTCTTCTTCAATAACGCCATGTTTTTCATGTTTAACCGAATAAAAAACTTTTTTAGGTGTATATTTTTTAAAATTTTGCAATAGAAATGATTTTTTTTTTTCAATTGGAAAGGGCGGCAGGTCTGCAGGATTTGTTCAGGAACTTATCATAATTCTTGGCTAACCTTTTTCCTTTTCTTTCAGTTTCAGAATTTCTTCATTTGGGTATCGAAGTGTATAAAGATACTTCTGCCTGAACCAACTGATCAAATTCAGCAACCCAATAGGTTTAATTCAGATGATTTTCTTATATATTGTTGGCCTGTTAGGGATTACTTTATGTACGTTTAATGTTGGTTCTTTATTTCTTACAGTGAACTTGTTGTCCTATTCTTGAAGTATATTTTTGATCACGACCCGGTTGGACAGTTTCTTGAGAGTTCAGATGGAAACCGTGGCATTGCAGCTAATCCGTATGCTCCTTAGCAGTTGGCATAAATTCTGTTATCTGCTTTGAAGAATTACAACTTTGCTCCTTTGATGTTTATTTTCTAGGTTTTTCTTTAATCTCGTGATTTTCTTATGATATATATTATCTGCATTTCTATCCTAGGTCGCTTAAGAGCCCTTGATAAATTTTTGAACCATTTTGTAATTCAAAATTAGAATCTTATATTTCAAGTTTTATTTTTATTATCATTTTAGATAAAATAGTGTAGACCGTCATATAAATTCAAAATTAGAATCTTATATTTCAAGTTTTATCATTTTAGATAAAATAGTGTAGACCGTCATATTCTCTCCACTTGGCGACGTGTTTATGGTCAAATGCTTCAGAAACTGCAAGCAACGGTCATCATATCACACAAGTTGGTGTCGAGACGCTTCACATTAGAGGGAATCAATTAGCAATTGCTTGTTTCTTAAAATAGAATCCGTCAGTGAATATGGGATGTTGAATTGCTTAATGGAAACCACTTCGGGAAAGGTGACGGACAATAGATGTGAGACTTTGCATGAATTCAGTCCACATCATCTCAGCACATATTCAATTTCCCAAAATCCCTCAACAAAGCATTAACAGTCGCACCGAAACCAGCTCCCCTCTCTCTCTTTTCACTTGAACAGCCAAATAAACTCTTCAACTACAAACTAAAGGACAAAATTGAGACTTAAAGTTGTTATGTAAATTATCTCAAAAGAATGAAGCGGAATACAAAGTAGACCTGCATGAGACTTACAGGGAAATGGTTTATAAATCTTCTCTGTATGTTTTTTCCTGAAATTTTTGCTTTAACTGCATTTATAGGTGTGTCCTTGTCATACTCCATCATCTGAACTGACAGAAAACTAGTGAATTCAATGCCTTGACCATTTTAATTAGTCTATTCAGATGGCTTTCAAACTTTTCGCCGAGCAAAACAAAGGGAATATGAATCCTATTCATTGCAGAAAGCGTTGTATAATTTGTTGCATGGATTTTATATTTTTTTGCATATCAAACTACCCTTTTGCGGTGTAGATAAGGATTTGCATAGGTTAAGGGCAAGGGTTTTTTGGAATGACTTCACGCATCTTATTAGCCTCATTCTACTCGGGTTTGGAAAAATCTTCAATGTCATAATTTTTTTGAGTTTTTTCCAATGACGGTTGCAAACTAAATCTTTATTTCTTTCATCTATTCATCAACAAAATAAAGGATTACAAGGTTTTGATATAACTTTGGGCTCAAATTTAACAAACCTCTGCCTTTGATATGAGCGAATCATAAAGAACATGAGAAGTAAATAAAATTTGACCATATAATCAAGCCAACCTATTGTCTTGGATTAATGCACTCATTTGCCACCATAAATATTAACAGATCCAACATACTGCAAACATTTGAATGAGTAGTACCTTTGAATACTAGTAAAAGAAATATAGAGAAAAAAAATGCTAAACAGTCTTGTGCTGAAAGATCTTTGCTTTGACATTGGCGTATTAGTTTGCTGATTTAAATCATTTCTTGCATAATATTTTATTGAAGTGGTTAATCTTCATTTATTCTGATTCAGAAAAACGCTAGGATTTTAAATATATGCCATGTTTCATCATTTCATTATAGAAGAGAATATCAGTCTCTTTGCAAAACTGGTTATTTTTATCTTTGTTCAACTATTTTATAACAGTGCCGTATCAATTTTGTAAGCTTGAAAATTTTCCAGTAGAAATGAGTGAGATAATCGGGACAACCTTCAAAGTTTAACAGCTGAACTATTTTTTCTTTTTTATTTAATGCATTATTTTCAGTGATAGTGGACTCTCCTAGCAAGCTTTTTTTTTTCTTTTGGTAGTGACACAACTAAACAAATTGAAGAACTTGTGGCATTTGGAGGGTTCTCGGACACTGGATTCTTGGAAAGAACTTTGTCCATGGAATTTAATCAATTGGAACAGTGGTAAGGATATTCCTTTAATGTTCAAATGAAAGAAATTTGTTTTTATGTGCGTGTGAGTGTGCATGTGTATCGATTCTATGTTTTTCCACTGAAATGTAACTGATGTGGTTGAGCAGGGTCCTGATGAAGTATAAATTTTCTTCTTGAGTCTTTTATTTCACTTTTTTTAGCAAAGTCAAGTCATGAAACCCATTTAATTCAGTGTTTCATTTTTTCATATTATGTCTAGTTTATTGACCATC
This sequence comes from Phalaenopsis equestris, assembly GCF_001263595.1. Classification (NCBI taxonomy): domain Eukaryota; kingdom Viridiplantae; phylum Streptophyta; class Magnoliopsida; order Asparagales; family Orchidaceae; genus Phalaenopsis; species Phalaenopsis equestris. The sequence goes on along the minus strand of NW_018164444.1, from coordinate 59,151,934 downwards.
TTTTGAGAATTATATGTTTGCCATCCATCTTTTCTTTGTTCAGTTTTATCTCTCCTGGTTGAACAGACTTTTTCACCGTTTATTGCTCATTTGCTACCATATTCCACTGTGAAAGATGATCGCTTTTTGTAAGTAATGTCCAACACATGTATGAGAACCAAAAGGAAAATTCTTTGGCCAAACTTTTCTTATCATTTTATTTTTTTGCATATCATGGAATATCTTGTATTCAATGGAAGATTTCTAATCGTGGATTTAGGAATAATAAGCAGCACTCTAAGGCATTTTAGAGAGCTACTACCAATGCATGCCAACTTTTTTAACTCTTACCATTGTATGCCCGCTTGTTTAGATTACAACTTCCTTTTAGAAAGAGGAGATCCATCGAATGCTTACTTAATTTTCTTTTATTCATCTTACCTTTTATTCAATGCTCAGCTCAGTCAATTAGGACATGGGATCGACTTTTTTTTTAGAGAAGTCCAAATTTTCTGAAATTTGTGAAGGTCTTGATAGCTTAATGAAGTAACCTGAAAAGAAGAAGCAGCTTTGCGTTGGAGTTCTTATTGATATTAGGATTCGACTTTGTAGTAATTCAGAATTTTAATAATGCATTAGATTTTTCTAGAGAGAAAGAAAGAGTTGCAAGAAAGGCTGTAGTTAATGATATTTAAAGAGTGAAGGGGAGGGCAGGGATGTTGGGTGGTATGAGACTTGACGAGGCATTTTTTGTTGAAGGGAGAATGTATAGAGGCGGTTCTGCTGTTTGGCTTATGGGAAGAAGAATAGATTGATATAGAGAACCTAAAGGAATTTGGATTTAGAAGTGGGAAATTTTGGGATAGTGATTTTGAATAGGGTTTGTGGTGTTTATATTATATATAAAGAGGTGTTTGCTATAGTTTGAGAGAAACGTTGGAGAGTTATTTAGTTTTGCTAGATAAGGGGAGACTGAAACGAGGGAATGGGACTTTAGATATGATGAAGGGGCATAAATAGTTATAGGTGAAAGAAAGGGAGAGCATTTGATGCCTGTTAGAGATGATGTTTTTCAAAATGGAAGTGATGATTGAATAAATGGGAGAAAATTATCCAAAATGGAGTGCTAAGTCTTTGTGAGTATGGGTCCCGTCCAACAAAAATTATGCAGCCATTTCACATTGATCAATGGATGTACGCATGTTTTCATTCATACGTCCATATAAAGTATGTTAACATTACCAGAAATTTGATTCTATCTAGCACTTATATCATTTTCGAATTGAGTTGGGCTACATTTGTTAATCAGCTCATTGACTTCAATTAGAGCTCCATTCGAAGAAAAAATTGATCTAATTTTGGATTCAAATTCACAGCCCTGTAAACAACAGCTGAAAAGGACCTTATGATGATGATCATGGTTGTTTTATTATTATTATTATGAGTAAAGTGTCAAAATGGTCCCCAACTATTTATATGGGGCAATTTTAATCCCTGAGTTTATAGAAGTGCCAAAATAGTCCCCAAACTCTTTAAATTGAAGCTGAAATAGTTTCTATGAAGGACATTTAAAGCTCAATTTTAAAATAATTAGGGATTATTTTGGCACTGGATAAACTCTAGGACTAAAACAACCCCATGTAAATATTCAGGAACTATTTTAGCACTTTACTCTTATTATTATTATTATTATTATTATTATTTGTAAGAATATTGTTTTACAAATAGGATTATGAAAAATATCTATCAAACTTACACAAATGAACAATGCTTTCCTTGATTGTTGAGGCCTTTTATGATTTTTTTTGTCGTTTAGTTTTTTTTTTAATGACTTAGTTCAACTCATATTTTAAAACTTTTTGAATTCTGAGCTCAAGGGATGTTTCATGTTTTGTTCACTTGTATCTGTACATTCATTTAGTTAAACAAACTTTTATGTTTGCTATGAATTGGATATCCATGACTAGTTTGATTCTCAAGTAAATGAAAATCTTTGCATTCATTCTCCAAATGATTTCCAATTAATCAGAGCTACATTTGTTAATCAGCTCATTGACTTCAATTAGAGCTCCATTCGAAGAAAAAATTGATCTAATTTTGGATTCAAATTCACAGCCCTGTAAACAACAGCTGAAAAGGACCTTATGATGATGATCATGGTTGTTTTATTATTATTATTATGAGTAAAGTGTTTTATGAGTAAAGTGCCAAAATGGTCTCCAACTATTTATATGGGGCTATTTTAATCCTTGAGTTTATAGAGATGCCAAAATAGTCCCCAAACTCTTTAAATTGGAGCTGAAATAGTTTCTATGAAGGACATTTAAAGCTCAATCTTAAAATAATTAGGGATTATTTTGGCACTGGATAAACTCTAGGACTAAAACAGCCCCATGTAAATATTCAAGAACTATTTTGGCACTTTACTCTTATTATTATTATTATTATTATTATTATTTGTAAGAATATTGTTTTACAAATAGGATTATGAAAAATATCAATCAAACTTACACAAATGAACAATGCTTTCCTTGATTGTTGAGGCCTTTTATGATTTTTTTTTTTTTCGTTTAATTTTTTTTGAAATGACTTAGTTCAACTCATTTTTTACGGCTTTTTGAATTCTGAGCTCAAGGGATGTTTCATCTTTTGTTCATTTGTATCTGTAAATTCATTTAGTTAAACAAACTTTTATGTTTGCTATGAATTGAATATTCATGACTAGTTTGATTCTCAAGTAAATGAAAATCTTTGCACTCATTCTCCAAATGATTTCCAATTAATCGGAGCGTTCATCTCCTTATAACTTTTGGTTTAAACTTCTGTTGCATCTTCTATTCAGCTTTAAGGAGGCTTTCTTCATGCCATTTTCTACCGTGTCCAAGAAGATATATTGTGAAGACTTTCTGCCACTATATCCTTCCCCTACATCTACAACTTCAATATTGAACGCGCCTACGTCAGTTTCTTATTATAAGGTGATTCTTTCTTGGTTTTTCACACTTTCCTTCAAAAAAAAGAAGGCCTGGTAGTTCCTGTGAATGCTCTAGTGGAATTGATAGTATATAGAAAATGTTGCGTACTTATATTATCATGGACAAGAACATTGGTTAGCATCTGTGGATTTTATGATCTCTGCACAAAATATTTTGTTGTGGAGCAAAATTATCATGGCTGAAACTAACATGCGTCAGTGTGTTCTTTAAAGAAATGAAGATTTAAGAAAAAAAGGGAAACTTAAATATTTCCATATTATCATTGCCTTCTTGGATATTACTCATGTAACTTGGCGATGTGTGTCCTTCTATTGTGATGACTCACTTCAAGCCTTAATATATCAATAACTTGGAGCAATGCTTAACTATCCTCCCTTTTGATTTGGCGTTCTAGGGGTAAAGTTGCATAAATCCACTTCTTTCCAGACTAACACACATGCATACTTGCTAACTAGCGTGTGCTTAAAGGTAGTACTTAATATAGTGTAATTTATGGCTGAAAGGAAGTATTTAGACAATCATCTTCTTCATCTCGGCACATTCATTCCTCTACCTTGGTTCCAGGGTCTCCTCTCCTGTTTTATATTAGTAATCACTCTTTCTCTTTTCATTCCCTCTCTTTTTTGGTTTTATTGTTTTCCTTGTTTTCTTGCCTTCCCTTTCGTACATTGTTTTTTTAACTACATACTTCACATTACTTAATGTAAGATCTGGATGTCCTGTACCCAAAGATTTTACATCATCCATTCTTTCTGGGTGATTTTTGCATGAAGTATTCCACTTATTCTGCATAAATCTTCTTGAAAAACATTGTTTTGTGTATTCTACGTGGCTTAGCCCTGCTTTTTATTTTTTTTACCTTATCATCAAATGTTCTTTCTACAACTTTCTCTTTGACATAATTATTCTCAATTTATCATTCTTAGTCTGCTAACTATCCATCTTAATATTCACATTTTTACTACGCTCAACTTTAGTATCTGTGATTTCTTACAATATAACTAATTACAATTCACTTTAAATTTATTTTTAATTCTCTTGATGTTTCTTATTGCATGATGTTCATGAAGTATTTCTTCAATTCTTTTAAAAATTATATCTTAATCAATTTTCACATTATTTGGTATATCCAATATACTTAAATTTATGGTACCCATGTATAATTAATTTTTATATAATATTGACCAATAATTATTATTGTTATATGTACTTAAATTGCATGTTCAATAAACTTTTTTTTTTTACTAATTTAAGCTTTGTATGTTCTAAACATTTTTTTTTTCTTTTTCCTTTCTTCAAGAACGTCTTGCTATTTGGGAATACCTTCTACATAAATTATACAAGTTACCTTCATCTATATCCTTTGTCCGTGTCGCTATAACTACAACCGAGAAATTATATGAACATAATATTGTTCTTGATATAATCCAACTATTGAGTAACTCTGCAAATACTTTTAATACTAATCAGTTTTTTATCATATGAATCTAAGTAACTTTAATGTTCCTTTTGCTGGAAACTTTCTTACATAATGCTCACGGAGTCAATTCTTGTGATATTCAAATCTTATGCCTTGTTAAAATTAATATAAATAGAATAAAAATTGTGTATCTACTTTAGTAAAATTTCATTAATTGTTTTGACCAAAAAAATTACCCACTTGGTAAATTTCGCAAAAATAATATTACAATCTTTTTTTCCAAAAAATTTTGACTATCTTTTTAGTTCATGGTCCATTTTTTTCTCTTATAATTTTGTAATGTGAATCACAAGTTTTATTTCCCTATATTTATGTAATCATTAATATTTTTAAAATACATCTTTTCCAATTATGTCGCATCCTCTTATTCTTTTTAATTTTTTGAAAAATTTTATGAATTGAAACATTGTAATATCACACATAGTTCTCCACTCTAGAAAATTATTTCATCTAAAACTCCATCTTCATCAAAGCTAACTCTACTTCATATACTTCACCAACTGCATTTCCAGCTTTACTGGGGTGATAGGATTGTAATATAATTCATCAAAGCTAACTCCTGCCAAATATCTTAAAAAGTTATGTATAAAATATGGCTTTTTACTTTTTTGACATCAAAAAGATTTGGTTGGGTCAGTGAAACATGCTATATGTCCATTTGGTTTCAGAAGAAGCCCTTGAGTAAATCCAAATATACCTCTTACAAAAATGAACCATACAACCTTAGTTTACATTCACATGGCTAGTTGGTGTAACTGTTGGGCTAGTCAAGGTTCTAAATATATCCAATTGTATGAGTCATCTATCTTGGTGGTGTATCCTCGTGGACAATATTTAAAAGTGGCGTAGCTTGCTTTTCATAGCTTATTTACGAACTACCAGCCTCTGCTTCTTGAAGATCATGTTTTGCTTATTTTATTATGGCATTTTTGTTCAATAGTAGAGATTTTTTTGCTATTCAATCAATTTATCTCCACTACTCTGAGGACACATTGTATTCTTTCTTGAGATGATATTACTTCTACTGTAGGGTGATTTTAGTTATGTAACCAATCGTGAGACTTCTCAGCCGTGCCTATTGGACTATATATGTTTTAGAATACCAGATGAATTGTTAGATTCGGCCAATTGCATTGGTATACTGAAGGGTTTAACGTGCCACTCAAGCTCAACTGACAAAGGGCCAACATCCATTGCAGCTGTTTTATTACGTATTCCTGAAGGATTTCAGTGTGTTGATTTGTCTTTATATAAGGTAACATGCAAGTTCTTAAATTCTGATTTCGTATGGAGTTCTAGTCTTTCAAACCTCTCTCTTTGTTGCTGCTAGGAAAACCAGCTCATTCTATTGCTGACCGAGTCAACCTCTTCTTCTGAGAATCCTGGACAATCATGGATGATGATGCTTCAAATGAGTATTCTTCCCTTCACATCAATTTCAAGAGCATCACTTGGAAATCTCTGGAGCTTGCATGAGTTAAAGGTACCGCAATGCATGTCATTTAAAATAAAGTGGATGCCAAAGACATCATGAGCTTTCTTCATCCTATTTATTGTGATCTTTACTTTGTTTCTTGCTTTTGTGGATGAATGAGATAATCAGTGTTACCTATTCAGTTTGACTTTTGATTTATCAGTTCTCATATTTAAATGTGAGGAAGGTTATCAGGTATTGTATATTGGAAAGCTTCACAATAAAAATGGGGGTGGATAGTAGTAGATAAATATTTCACATATAAAAAATTATTGAAATCAATAGAATTAGTGATAGTGTGATCGCTATTTTGAGTTGAGAAATGTTGGTTTAATTACAATTTTTTTCATTATAATTTTGAAGGCTAAAAGAATGACTAGTGATTGGAGAAGCATCATTTTGGTATAAATATTTAAAAACAGACTAGTTGTTTAAAATTATGGTGATTATAAAGGAATCAAACTGTTGAGTCTTAAAATGAAGTTATGAGATAATAATGGAATATATAATCAAAAGTATTGTTAAGCGGGTAGCGCATGAAATAAAAGTTATAAGTTTTATTGATTTATATAATGTACTCGGTAATAAGAAAGTATAAAAGATGGCTTAAAAAATTTCTGATATAAGAGAATATATTTAAGAATTTTATTTAATTAACTGCATTAAAATTGAAGATAATATGATTTTAGTAAAGATACATGAAAAAGATGAAAATTTTACTTTGAAAATTTCTAAATAAGTTTTTAAAGATTAAATTGTTTTAAAAGAGTATAATGAATAATAAGTTGAAATAAATTTTACTTGAAAAAATGCATTAAGAAAATATTTTAGCTCCAGATAAGGTACTTGTTGAGATTTGTGTTACAGGGAATTTTTTAATGATTTTAATGAAATTTTGAAGAATGGAGGAATTAATGATCGTCGGAGAAGCATTTTGGAGCAAATATTTAAAAATAAAGATAATGTTCAAAATTGTGTAAATTATAAAGGAATTACACTTATGAATCGTATAATAAAAGTTTTTGGTGCGAGTAATAGAACATGGACTTACAAAAAAAATACATCGATAATGAATTTGGTTTCATTCTAAGATCTTTTGTAGCGGATATTTTTGTACTAAAACATATAATGTAGAATTATATAGAACAAAAGATATGCTATATATATATAGATTTATTTAAAAGACATGATTGAATATTATGATAATTTATTTCATGTGTTTTAAGTGTCTCTAGGACATGTTAAAATTTTTAAAGATATATATAATGGAGCATTGACAAGTATTAAAAATAGTTTTGTAGCAATTCAAGATTTTGTTAGTTGCCATATATTTACATTACGGATCAGCATTAAGCCATATCTTTTGTATTGGTTATAGAGAAATTTATAAATAAGATTAAAAACTAGGTACCTTTGTATATATGTTTTATGGATACTATAGTTTTAATTAATAAGACATCCATTGAAGTCAAGGAAAAATTAAATTGATGAAAGAAGTATTTATTGGAAAAAGGCCCTAGAATTAGTAGAAAAAAGACTGGGCATATAATATATATAATTTAGTTGGCAAAATATTAATAATTATCATTATGTTTTGTTAAAAGATAAGATGATATATTGGTGTCTTAGGTTTTACTTGGATTTATCATATAGAAGAATTGAGATATAGATCAAGTGCGGGCGGATCACACATTGAAGATGGGTAGAATCAAGGTTGTTGGTGGTCTGCTTGTTGCGGTTGGATGGAATAAGGAATGCTTGCATGATGAGGAATACAATCGGAGATTACATTGCCCCACATCACATCTCGCATATAATCGGGATAAGGCTAATTATGATTATGTTGGAGTTGACAAAGCCATGCTTGATTTGATTGTTTAATAACACTTGTTATTTGCTGCAGCCTTTTTTTTTTGGGGTTAAATGCTGATTTTTTTTTTTTCTTTTTTCTTCTGTTGCACTCTAGGGTTCTGCTGTGGAGTTGAACTTGAGCAGAGGTAAAGTTCGTTGCATTCCTCACATGGTGACTGCCCCGTTGGCTGTGAGTGGTAAGTCTGTCCATTTTAAGTGCAACTTCCTTTCTCTTTGTTTTTCGCTATTATGCCTCTTGTTTTCAATTCAATGTTTCTGCTTTTACAAAGTAAGCATAGATTGTAAAGTTGCATCCATTCTTGTGAACTAAAGTATCAACCATCAGAACCGCTAAAATTTTAATCTTCAATTACTGTGACCCTCGTGATTCTTAGGTTTTTAACTGTTTATTATGGTAGTCATAGTATTATGACATTTACACTCATCCAAAGTGTCATCCAAAGTGTCATCCAAAGTATCATCCAAAGCATCATCCAAATATTATTATGGTAGTCATACTATTCCGACATTTACAATAATCCAAAATATCATCGAAACATTTAAGAGTCACTAAACATCAACCTTTCTAAATATTTTTTAAAAAATGAAACTATCCAGTTTGCAATAACAATTTTTTATGAAATTTGAACCATTTCATTCTACTTGAGGGGTTTCGCACCTTAGAACCATGTAATCAATCAAAGAACATTCTCTTGTCATTATAGATGATAACTATAGCATAATCATTCATGTTATTTATCCAGTATCCTTCAGTAGGATTTTAAGCCGTTTAAGTTTTAAAATGATTCAAACTCAACATTTCACTGCTTTAGTTTGTATCTGTTGATGATGCTGTATGATAGTTTTTAAGTAATTATGATTCACCATTTTCTCCCTTTTTGTGTACTGCTCCCATTCATTTTTCTTTTCTTTTTTTTTTTTTTTTTTTCATGAGAGGCACGTCCCCCCGAACTTGAGTTTTGACAGCTTTAGTTTGATTGATCAAATCCAGATAAATTCAAAAGTGACCGGACTTCAACTCATCACAAGTTTATGGAATCAAATTTGATGTCTTAAGTTGTGTGAATCATCATAGCAAATTGGTGCACAAAAATCAAAGTGACAATTGGCTAATTATTTAAGCTTTAGCCATAAATTAGCTAAATTTGTAGTCTTGCAAACTTCAGATAAAAATAATAATAAAAGAAAAAAAGAGAAATTAAGCCAACTAATTCCCGCATTAGTTGTTTCCACGTTATAAGAAGGGAAGGAGATGGAGACAAACTGTAGGTATGAATAACAAAGAGCGAACGAGAAAGGGAGATAAAGGGATAGGATGCCTGTGTTCAAATAACCAAAGAACGGGAAAATGAGAGATTAAGCAAGCTGGGATACAAACCAAGAGCGAGAGAGCAGAAATCATGATTGGAGGGAGGAGGGGCTACATTGACTTGTGCGGCGCATTCAAATTCGTGAGATCGACATGATGATAAATCTTGAGCAGCGAACGATACATATATATTGAATGGGTGACGTTTTGAGCAGGGTTGTCAAGCAGCTAGGCAAGATGAAGTGAGAGCCATAGTCATATGAGAAGTAGATTTAGGGCATTCGAGCATTGCCATAAAGTCGTGGGGGAGGTGGAAGGTTGGCTGCCGAGAGCTATCCACACAAAACACACAAAACTCAGTTAATTTTTTTCATTTAAGATTGTATTTTATTATAGCTTGTCTAAATGATTAAATTAATATGTTTAGTAAAGATTTTGTGTTATTTTATTTAAAATTAATGAAAAAAAATTAAGATTTAATTTATTTAAATAGAAGCTCTATTTTAAATTATAAATTTGTGCTTTTTTAAGTTTAAAACTGAAAATAATATATTCAATCATTAATGTAGTGCCAAGCAATAAATTAAATATTTCAATCATTAAATGACAACTTATATTTTTAGTAAAAAATTATTAATTTAAAATGATATGTACTAAAGAAATATATATAATTGGAGAAATTTTTGAAAATTTATTATTAATTAAATAGTTGTAAAGATATAAAAGGGACAATTTTTGAAGACTGTGTGGCAGAAGTATACGCTTAGTTATAGTGACATGATGAATATTTTGTTTGTTTTATATATATATATATATAT
>NW_018164444.1:59099455-59141955 GCF_001263595.1 Phalaenopsis equestris | reverse complement strand
ATATTTTTTTTTTATGAAAAGCCCAAGGGCTGATTTTATTGAAATAGAAAATGATACATAAAGCTTGTATGAGAAGAGTCCAAAGAGGCACCCTACCCATACTATACAAGTACATAAAAACTCCAACAAAAGGTATAGATAGACTCAACAAAAATTAAAAACAAATTTAAAACATGCAGAAAATAGTAGCTAGGGACGAGCCAGTTTAGTCCTGCCTCTTCGAATTAGATAACAAGCTTTGAAGAGTCGTGTCTTTGTCAGGAGTCACCAAAATAGCATCCATTAAGTTTCCAAGTTGGAGTGAGCCGTCAGGCTTTTTCTTCCGCCGAGAAGTGTAAACATGTCATTCTTCATCTGAAGACTAGCTCATATGATTTTCGTTCTGATTTGATGTTTGAACAGCAGTAGGAGGAAATACAGTCGTTGCCACCGCGATAGGTTCCAGTGTATGTGAAATGTGAATTGTTACATGTGCACCTGATGTTTCCTGAATAGGAGCTGCGGGACTATCCTGATTTTCAGTTCGAACATTATCCATTGTAGTATGGTCAGGAGAAGGGATCCCAGGGGCAGACACTAACTCATGTCTTGTGGTGTTTCCCTCCTCAGGTTTGCTGTCATCAAGTTTGCTAGGAGCGCGTTCAGGCACATAGGTTTGTTGTCATCAAGTTTGCTAGGAGCGCGTTCAGGCACATGAGGTGCGCTAACAGTTTGTTCCTGCTTTTGACTATTGGTTCTCAACTGTGGGTGCAATTTGAAACATTTCTCATGCGGGTGTCCAAACATCTTATAGTGCTTGCAGTAGTATGATTTTTGTTCCATAATGATTTTTTGTCAATAACCATTGTGAGCAGATCCAAGCCAGACTTCTTCTACATCCAGTAGTGTAATATATCGTTCAATCAAAATCCTTGCAATAGAGGGTCTTTAGAAATAAACTGTAGGTAAATCTACCTGCAAAGGTTTTCCAAGAATAGTCCCAATTGTATATAAGATATGTAGATCAAAGAAATGAAGCTTGAGTTCAGGTAATGAGAACCAGATAGGTGCAATTGGGGGTTTGCCCTCAATTGTGATGAATTTCTTTGAGAAAATCCTCATGTAATCATCTTCTGTGCTCAGCAGTATCATAACATGTCTACCATCGAAATGGCCCACCTGCCAATCCTCAACCAGTTTGAAATCTTCAAAAACCTTCCTGATGATCTTCATCTTCTGGCAACCTAATTGAGACTTTCCAACTAGTGTAAATTTGTATTTTCCTGCACGAGTTGAAATTTCAGTGTCAGAGAAGAAAATTGCTGGTTTACCCGTCTTTTTTTCTACTTTTTTTATGAGATTGTAATCGCCATTTCCTGCAACAGAATCATGGTAACTCTGCGGGAATACTGTCTGCGGGGTGAAAAGGGGAGCTGTGTTTGTGAACTACTGTAGCATAGGAGGGTTTGGCGGGGGTATAAGCGGTGAGGGGGGGGGGTGCAGTGGGAAGAAAAGCTGCAGGATCTGTCGCAGATGCCTACGCCAGAGGCTGAAACGAGCGGCTCTGTCGCAGACTCGCGCGCTGAGCCGAGCTGAACGACGAGCGGCTCGCAGACGGTCTTAGCCGAGCAGATGACGAGCGTTCTGTCACAGACACAGATCGAGCGGCTCTGTCACAGACGAGGCGCAGACAAGAAACGCAGCAAATGACACGAATGGAATCAGACCACCGAGACGAAGCAGACGATGTGAGACGACGCTGAATCCCGAAGCAGAAGGGAAGCAACATGTGATGCTAGGGTTCGCCATGGGGCGGAACCCTAGCAGAGCGACATTTTTACTATATATATATATATATACACACACATAAGAATGATATTTAATTTTAAAGGTACAATTAATATGATATATCAAATATTGAGCTAAAGATTTGTTGGTAGTGACCATGAGTTATGAAGTTGAGAATAAATATACATTTAACTAAGTATGAATCATTTCTTTACTTAAAAAGCAACATACTTAATGTAACAGCTCAAACTCTCATCCATCGAGATGCTGTTCATTTTGGCCTAATGACGTCATTGTTTTGTCCCATTGGTGTAACTTAGGAGTACTACAAGCATGATTAACTTTGGTGTTTTTGATGAAATTTCGACCGTTGTATTAAAAGACATATCGATGTTTAAGAGTTTAACTTCATTTTACTTGAGAAGTTTCACAACCTCTTTCATTTAAGTAATTGACATTCTTGTGAAACTCTGCAAGTAGAATAAAGTTGAACTTTTAATATTGAGGCATTTTTTGGGGTAATCTTTCGAATTTCATCAAGAACTCCGAAGTTTAACTATATCTATGCAACTACTCTCGATGGGTGACAGTTTGTACTCTTGCAAATGATAACAGAGCATTATATTAGTCTGAAGATGAAAATTAAGTATCATATAGAACAATACGACTCGTTTTTGGAGCTGCCTCTTTAACCCAAAATAGGACAAACTGTTTTATGGTGGGAGCCACCTCTTAACTATGTAGGGGTCACCTATGAATCCTTTATGTCTAGTGGATGATTAATAAATAAGAGTAATGTCCAAATCGAATTATGTAATAGGACGGGTATAATTTTTTCTCTGATGCCTTATGAGGGAGGTCAATAAAATTTCCATTTATTCATTCATGTGTAAGGAATGTGTGTGTGTCCAAATTATATTGAAAGTCTCATTCTCTCACGCCGATATTGGTTCAATTGCCCAATGCAAACAAGCTTTCTATTAAGATGATCACATCATCATTCAGCATTAGCTTTCATCCACAAAATTTGAACTTCATCAAAGCTCCTTTTAATATGATGGCTCTATACTGATTATTCTGCATGAGCTTTAGAAAAATATGAACCAATTGATGATCAAGTTAATTCCCTCATTAAGGCAATTCTGTTTAAATCTATCATATTTCCCCCTTTTTTTAAGTTAGTTAATTCTTAATAAAGTGAAGTGTTTTCACAGCCTCCAGAGGTGTGGCTTCTGTTTTCTCTGCTCGGAAGCATGCATTGGTTTATATCCTCGATGAGGATGAAGATGAAGTTTCTGATATGGAATGAGATTTTTCAACTATTCCAATGTCACAGAAACTCAAAGCAGAAAGCACTGTGCGCAAGAAAAGGAGTTGTGAACCAATGATGGAAAAAATTTCAGAGTTATGGATACATCCAAATTTGTGGGCCTCTCACTTATTAGGATATATGATTTTAGATCAAAAACAACACTAATTTATCAGTTCTATCTATATTGGCAAGTCTTATCAACATCCTGATTTAAGTTTTTTATTTAGTTTTTATTGATTATGTTAAATATGAGGAAATTCTAAGGATTTTGTAAATGTGTTCTATTTATGGTAGTTTTTCTTTTCTTCCTTGAAAGTGTTAATTGAGTTTATATTACTTTGAGGTTGTTGGTTAATGAGTTGCTTTTATGTTGTGAAGTTGTTGAAGAAACATTAATGGTTATTTTTTAAAAAAAAAATTGAAAAATTCAGACTCCAACTTTCTAGCAATCACTGATTCGGATCGGAAATTGCAGGTTTAAGCTATAGTTTTTTGAGAATGTAGGTAAAATGTAATTTTGTCAAACAAAAAAAAATTGTTGTGGTGATGCCGCAATGCCACCGCATCGCAATCCCAAATGAAACCCTAAATTGACATTTTTATAAACTCGGGATTAAAATAACACCCTTTGAAGAGTTGGGATCCTTTTGACACTTCTCTCTCTATCTCTCTCTCTCTCTCTCTTTTCTTTTTTCTTTTTTTACTTTACACTAAACAGGCAAATTATCCTTTAAAACCATGATGTTGTATAACTACAGATTAGTGTCAATAAATTAGGTTAAAAATGTAAAATGTAACTTATATTGTACTGCCAACAGAATATTCTCTTCTAGTAGTTCAGAGCAATAATCAAAATTATTTATTACAACTGCTTCTAAAAATATTTTTTTTCTAGTCTGTTAATATTAGAAATTAGATTCCTATAAAATATGTGTGCACATTAAACAATAAGCTGATGAACACTGAAAAACCAATTCAAATGACATTATATATATAGCTCCCCTCATCAAATTAGCTTAAATATGCAGCTAATTTGGATCACCTTCATGAAATGGGTAAAATGCCTCTAATTTTATAAACTCCCCTCATCAAATCATTGAATTGGACATGAACTTGCTTTTTAGGTCAATAATATTGAGTTTGTCAACCATGGTTGCAATGATGTGAGGTGATTACCATTGTTTTCAAAGGCATTAAATAGAGTAATATTACATGTGATCATTTTGTATGTGCGGTTTAGGAACGTACACTCAAAATACACCCTATTTGCGAGTAATAATTTTTTTTCTAATGGTGGCATTATGTGTTACCATATGCACTCACAGTAAGTAGCAATTATATTAAGCTTGCAACAGGCACCATCATATGAAACATATATTATATAGACATAACTTTATTCATCATGCGAATAATCAATGAAAAGTACATCAAATTATCATCAAATATATTATATAGATATCATTTTAAACATGTACAATTACATAAGTTTGTAGCGTGTATATATTTCTTAGACTGATATCCCTCATTTAAAAAAAGCTATTACTCTCAAATTTAAATTCATGCACATTCATTTAATCTTATTTCCAAATGGAGTTCTCTTTTCACATCGTCCTCATTTTCAACATTTAAAATATGAGCACTTAAGACTTAGAATCAAGGCAAAGAGCTCACCTTCCTGCCCAACATCCTAAGCATGCTTGGTCATGCTGCGATCTATAGTGCCTTTACCATCTATATGTCAATTACAAATTTCTCTTTATGAAAGGACGACAATCAACTTCTCTCTTTGGTTTTTAGAACATCACATCCTCTTCATCTCTTCATGATGGTTCAATATCCTCCACACTTTCAAAAATTAATCTATAGATGTCTCATCTCATTGATCATTTTACTTAATAGATTACAACTCTACAAGTTTGTTTGCTATCAAAGCAACAAGAGGTGTTCCTTGCTTCGCTTGCTTTCATAATCTTCATTCTACCTTGATAATGCCTTCTAAAATGCTTTCTCCCTTCTTCATTAAATGCAGCCCACCATATAATCTCCATAGAGTCTTGTATGATCCATACATCGAATTGAACATGCGGGCTTGGCCCTGAACCAAGCTGTGACATTAGACATCAACTTATGTGGCTAACCCTAATGTTAGTCTGAAGTCGGCGTGGCATTTTGATTCACCCATATAGTTTGGTTGTCTAGTTAACCAAGCTCAATTTGCATGAAAGAGACTAATAAATCATTGTGTCTCCCTTTGGCTTCATTTGCTACTAGATAATTAGTTACTAAAAAATTATATTTTATGGTTGACCCTCAATCAAGTAACCAAACAGGTTAATGTTGCAGCAAGTCATGTTGGTGGTTTGGTCGACCCACGCAATCTAATTGGACGTGTCCAACTCAAGTAGAAATCATCCTGCTGTTAGAGTAGGCTTAATAAGGATAATGGCTGGTCTGGCTATTTAGAGTTGGCTCAATGATGATGGAGTCACTGCTAAAATTGGATTTGACCAAATCACATTCTGAAGGTGGTCAAAACAGTTAATTTATTGGTCCAAAATGCATAACTGATAGGGCTTGTTTAGCCCTATCTATAATTTAGGATAAATATGTAAGCCTTGCAGTGTGTTGAAGCAATCTAATTGAAATGAGTATCCTAATTTGGTAAGTTACAGTCCTTCTCAAGAAGCAAATATAGATACATCTTTAAATATCAAATGAGCGCTTATGGATAAATCCTCTTCAACCTTAGCACCTTTAAAGGGAGTTTGCATTACTTCCTCCTACAACCTATGTCTTAGATACACATAGCATCTAACGACGAACCCGTGGTCTTCGTCTTTATTCTTACAGTCTTGTAATATTTTTGTTGCACTAAATACCTAAACATGATAAAAAGTTCTTTCTCTAAGAATTGTTCAAGGTTATGAGCTAAGCTAATCCAAGAACAAGCAACTATAATAAACTCACTGTTTCTTTCAAGTCCTTCTTTGATTAAGTGGAGGTTTCTTTTTTAACAAGATTTTGAGGAAGAATGCTATGGTAGATTTGAGGTTTCTTCTTTAGAATTTACATGATGGAGGTTTATGAAAGAGTGACCATGATTACAAATGAAGTACAAAGGAAAATAATATGGGATTGGTTTGGTTAAGACCTTTAAAATAAAAAATCCTGAATCAGTTTTTCCTGCTTGTGTACTGAACAGGCTAAATAATAGAAAAGGCAAATTGAAGAATTAGAACAAAAGAGACGTACACTTTGAGAAAAATATAGCTAAGAATTTAATAAGCAAAGAAAGCTTTACACAGATTAAGAGAACCATACATAAGTGGCTTGTTCCTCTTTTGTTCTTGCTTGGATCTTCTCCTTTCGTCCCTTCGCTTTCTTTCTTCATCTTTTTCTGGCCTTGATATTGCTTCATTGAGTGTTTTTCCCTTCAATACTGCGCCAGAATCCTGTTTTCCTCTTTTGAGATATAGAGGATTTTTATGAGCGAGAAATAGAGAAAGACAGAGAGAGTAGCAATGATTTGATTTTCTTAGAAGGGTTTGCTGAAAATTGTCAATAAAGGCCACCTTAACTAGTTAGAGAGGAATTGAGAGGGAGAGACTCAAACTGCCATTAAATAGAATCAGAAATGGATGAAACTTTTAATCATTAAAAACTTCGTACAAATCTATTATATATATATCAAAAAGAAAAATCTATGATAAGCATGGTAATTGATAAGAGTGAATCCCTTGAGCATGAGATATAAGTTACCAGATAGCACAATTCCCCAATATTAATGAGATTTTCACTTATTTGGAGATTATATATATATAGGCACACATATATCCTTCAATAAGATCCCATTCGAATGCATTTCACTCTCCTTGTGCTTTTTATGATTGATCCATTCATCTTAAGTGAGGTGTTGTTGATTTTCAACTAAAGGACTCTTGATTCAAATTGTAACCTATTGTAGCCCAAATATAGATATGTATGCTCCATGCATCCATTAAACTTCTAAATTTAACCATAAATATTTTGCCTTGATTTTAGTTTTCACTTTGTGCTTAAGTTTAAGCCTAATGTACAAATCTTAAATTTAATGCGATATAGATGCATCATTTTGATCCATCAACATAGATTCAGTGGTTGGTCAATCAAGCCCAAATTGACTGAAAATACCTCGCCTATGGTTTATCTAACTTATTTAAGCTTTGTGCGGAGAGGAAAAAAAAGAGAGATGCTAAATTCTTAGGTAAGATGAAATAAATGACCTAGCACTTTGAATTGCTAGACACAAAAAAAAAGTAGACCTTTCAGTTTCTTCTGCTATTATGGAACTAAAGTTTTCAGCCAAAGAAGAAAATTAACTGAAATAAATACCAAAGAAGAAAAGGCAGCAGAATTGCACAAGGATGAACAACCCTTTAATAATTCCTCTAATGTTGAAGTGGGACTACATTAGTTATGTTGTACTCCATATCAACAGAACACTCATTGGAGATGTAGCAGCCCATCCTTGAATTGAAGTTTTGCATGAAGCTCCATGTACGCCTTTCGAGCTCCAATGAACTTAGCTCATGCCTTATTGGTTGGTTAGACAAGAAGAGTTGACTATGACGGAATTCAACAAATGTACCCCTTTGCACTTGACTAAACCATATAGATAGAGAGGGCCTCAAGATCACAAATAAACCATGCAAGTAATCTCAAACACTAACTCAACCTGAACATTTATTCTTAATTATGGTCTTAATCTATCAGTATTGCTTCTGATTAGAAATAAAATCACTAGCTCGCCAATCATCCTAAGCTTCAAAGTACAACATGTCGCAAAGTTTAGCCCCAAAGCTTCAGAAGGATTTCATGATGTTCCTAATATTTTTTCTTGCATAGCACCAACATTCCTTAAGCATATCTTATATAATCCTCAAGTCAAGGGATACTGTGCAGTAAAATCCAATGAAAAATCACTTAAAAAACAAAACTTTCAATGATACATCATAAATAAATTAAAAAAAAAATTTCCAGTCACCTTGCACATTAAAATATGAATAAAACATCAAAAGTGCAAAAACTCTAACAGACTTCTAATGAATTATATAACACATAAAGCGCAGTAGATAATATTAATGTAACATTCTTAAAGGAGCTCTCAACTTCAAAGCAGATATACAATTTATCACTAATCATTTTGAGTGAAGATGTCAGCAAATCATCTTTTAAAATTTTGTGAATCACAAATACATATTTTCAATTAAGACTGAAAATAGTAAGCAACAAGGATTTCAATAAATACCACCTCAGCTTAACCATGCTCAACTGAAGTTCAAAGTGTAAGCATTTTAACTATTATAATCTATTTCCTTAAAAACAGTTAAGAAGCACAAATCAAACAACATTTGTTGATCACTTTTATTTCCCTGTCAAGTAATAGACACAACACTATACTCTGGATTCTGCTGATGGAGCTTCATCATCCTTATGCTTCACAATGCCTGAATCAACCAGAATTGGCACCTCCGCTGCCAACCACGGTGCAAGACCCAAACACAAAGCATGAGCGATGCCAAATCGCGGACTGTTTCCATGAAAAAACCTCAATTAGAACCAAGCAAAACCATAACAGGAAGACAATAATCTCCATAAACCAATCAAGTTTGATAGATAAAAGGCGGCTCATTTACCAATTCTTGGCCCAAAGGGGCTTGAAATGTACTGTCAGGCAGATCTTCCCTCCCCTATACATCTGATCAAACAAAAACACAGATACACACATGTCAAGCACCAAAAATATAAACGAGAATCAAAAGAGAAAGGCGAGAAACCTTATGTGTCTTTCCATCGAGTTCGGGGAGCTCGATCTCAGGGGCTGTAGCGGGATAGGTGACAGGGATGTCGAATTGGAGACGGAACTCGTAGCGTCGGAGATTGTGGACGTACCAACAGAATCCCGTCCATCGGGTGCCCTCGGGGTTGTCGGCGGAGATCCGGAACCAATCATTGTCGTTGGATTTGTTCATCGCAGTGTACGCAATTAGGGCACGGTACTCCTCCTTCAAGCGCTGAGTCCAGGCCGCGCCATCGCGGGGTCCGGCCCGGGTAGAGAGCAGAGGGAGCTGCGTGAGGGATGACTTGGTGCTCGGATCCCATCCCTCCATGGCCAAATCTACTGCTTTTCCGATTGGGCCGCTTCCTGTGCGGCGAAGTTCCAACTTTGAAGAGCAATGGAGATGGATGCGCGTGAAAACGAAAAATTTTAATCAATTCCTAAATATTTGCATATTTAACCTCTATATTTTATTTATTTCTTTCTGCATACATGTCATCTTATCTATTTATAAAAAGGTGTATTTCATTTTCTAAACATTAAAATGATAATATTTTTGGGCGATATGACATTTTTGGGTGGTAAAAAAGTATTTAAAAAAAGTAATGTATAGGTTTTAGATATATAAATACATAGGAATTAGGTGGATGTATCTAAATGCTCCAAAAAAATTATAACATAAAAAGTACAAATACGAGGAAATTTTATTTATAATAACTATGATCTTTCATTTTCATGAGAATATTTGAATAACTTTATTGGCTTACTGTATACACTAGAGCTACCGGCACGATTCTAAAAGCAAGTGAACGGCCAAAAACAAAGAGTAAATAGTTAATCAATAAGTTATTGTCAAGCAGGTGAAGCTACGTCTCTAAACAAGAGACAGTTCAAAGCCCTAGAGATGGTCCCTCGCCACATAGCGATAAGATCAGTTAAGGGAGAGATGTAATGCATCCTGACAACAAGTCTCATCGGATAACTAACACAGGAAACGACAAGAATCTCCTAAGACCTTGCAAATAGGGGTATTTGGTCGAGGTGACGAATCAACTAGGTCTACGAGACGTGGGCACTTGTAAGTCTTGAGCCAAAGCAACTAGTGAGCCACGATTCACCCGACAAAACAAATCGACTCATCAGTCGACCGGCCGACCTTCCGAAGTGTGGGCAGAAACCCTCTAGTCGTGATTGAACGTTTGACTTGTTCTTGTCGTGGCGGATGAGATTTTTGTTCGACCGAACGCCTTAGTTGACCAAACAGAATGCACGATTGTCTCTCAGTCTATCAACTGAGTCGGTTGTATTATAGTGAATCGATCAACCAAATACCATCCTATCAAAATTCAAATTGTAACACAAATATGAAATAAAATTCATATAATTTATTAGAACATTAATCATATTAAGAATTATTTTCATAATTGTTCCCTTTTTATGCACTTATACAAAACACATTTTTATAAATAAGAGATAAAAGGACGACTGGAGGAGGCCCATTTGGACTCTCCTGGTTCTCTTCGCAATAACTCTTAGTTTACTTCATTCTCTCATTCACTCGACTCTAACTCTCGAGGTGAGTTCACAAAAGATAATAGGAGGTCCAACATCCAACAACTTCTACATGTTTCATAATCTCAATGCTTGAGAGAAAAATCTCCTAAGATAATTTTCAATATCTAATTGGAAATGTCAAAGTGTGAATAAAAAATACATCAACATGAATCTTGAGGAGATCCAACGAACAAATGTACAAAAGAGTACAGTTAAGAGGAGCTCACTGGTAGAAGACCAAGGGCTCATGAGCGAAAGACCAAAGGGCTCATGAGTAGAAGACCAAAGAACCCACTTGACTAGGTGCATCCCTCTGAACCAATGCTAGAGGTCAGTCGTATGCAGTCCAACCAAACCAAGGACCAAGGCTAACCAAGCCAAGCTAGATACATTCGCCTGCCTCTCACCACAAACCAACTTAAATGAAGTGTTCGACATAGCCAGCCATCTCGCTGACGCCCTTGATATTCCTCATAATGGGCCGAGAACTGGCTATAACATAATCTACAAAGCATCTCGAATGACTCCATTGTCAAGGAATGAGTTATCTATTTGATTACAGTGATTTAACCTCTATCTGATGACATAGTTTCATTCTGAAGACATGAGCTCTTTACCAAGGATCAATAATCAACAACTATACGAGAGCATCTAACCAGCGAAGCCAAGCCGATCAAGCATCATCTTGCTGACCTGAAGACCATCAAAGGCCAAACGGAAACCCCTATCCAACACATTCAAACGAATATGTCTTGTCAAACCAAGACCCATTAATTTCAGTCGACTGAGTCATAGGATAGCCGAACCATATATCTATCCTTGTAAAATACTTAAAATATCATGCAACGCCTCCATTAATGATAGGGCAAACATGTAATTGCATATATTATACCTCCTCCTATATAAATAGAGGATTATTTTATGAGAATGGACAAACCAACTATTCATATTATTGTTCATTACTATGCATTTCTCTCTCTCTCTCTCTCTCTCTCTCTCTCTCTCCTACTCTCTCTCGTCTTACGTTCGATTCCTTAGGTGTGATTCACAAATAAATAAAAATTCAACATCTAAAAGATGCGATGAGTGTGGATCATGCAACAAACAAGAAAGAGAGCTGCACACGGAGAAGAAAACCCCAAAAAAGACACTAGTAACATAGAGTGCATCAGGAAGTTTGTGCAACAGTAAATTCAGGAGCTGAAAGACTAGATGACAGATACCCTTTGAAAGGCATTGGCTCAAGGAAGGAAGCATAACCCCTGAGAGGAAAGTTTGATGTCCAATGCTCGAATGTCTCCCTTACTTGTAGAAAGGTAAGTAGATTCCCATAATTTTGATAGTGATGGGTCTTCATCAATGGATTAACAACGATTCAGGCATATTGGGCTTCCCACTATCTAGAGAATGCATTCTCTCGGTAGATTTTTGAAGCTGAGCTCTCAGAATGGTTCAAAATCCTTGCACTGGAATCTTATGAATATTTTTTGAATATTACATAAGCATTAAAGTGCACATTTTTTCACCATGCTAAGGGAGTCGTCCCTCAAACAGTTCAATAGATTTTCAATAGGGATGATTACTTGGTTCACTAACTTTAAAAGGATGCTTGTGGCACAATTCATCAATGCCCAAATATTCTTAAAAAGCTCACAAGTCATTCTATAGATATGGTTGAGGCAAAGGAAGAGCCTTTGCTTGCTCATTACTCGATTCCAAAAGAAGATGTTTGAGGTATGGGATCTATATACTATAGTAACACGTGTTGTAATGGCTGAAGAAATGTTTGTTCTGATAAGCTTTGGGCCTGCAGCTGTCGAAAAGCATAGTCGAGTTGTTGGAGCTGGCCAAATATCGACCAAAAGGTGCAACTCCACCCCGATAATGTCAGAGGAAATTCTTTCACATGTCGTCTGCATAAGAGGGCTCTTAGGGGATACAGGTGGAGAGCGAGGGATGATTCACATTCTTCTTCTCACTCGCTTTATGAAGACAATCAATCACTTAGGGACCATAGGCAAGGTGATAGATGATCCTGATTTTCTTATGCAAGGATTTATGAAGTTGACATCACTACAGCGCCGAAAACTTGATCATTATATGAAAAGTAAGTTGTGTAAAATATATATAATTATAGATAATTAATAAAGAAATTCTACGCAAGTATATGTATCGTTATCAAGTAATAATGAACTTTCTATTTAAGCCCCAAATATCGATCCCATATGGAAGGTGTAAGTTAGCAATGATAAATTTTAACATTAAACTTACAGAAAATCAAACGAAATCACTGTCACTAATTTCGAATGTTGGGATATTAACCAAACTAAATTATTTAACTATTAGCAAAACAGAAATGCGAATTTTGAATAGTAACTACTAATCTATTAACTATGTTTATGTAATAAAGATTTCTTATATGAAAAAATATTTTTCCCACTATAATGAAATTCTGGTGAAATGAGATGAGATAAATGTTTATAATATGTATTGTGCCAAATAGGAGCAATTTTAATTCTCTTCCTTGATACAGTGCATAGAAAATCATTGGTTAATCTTAAGTTTAGTCCCTAAATCTGTGGTTAAGCTAGGAGAATACATGCTCCCACTTCTCTTCACCTGAAGGCTAACTCTCACTTTAGTTTTTAAACACTAAAATCAAATTGGGGATTTTAGTCTGTCACCCTAAAGATTCTCCAATTCTACACCCAACGAAGAATATTTCCCTATTTATTTGCACTTAATTTCATGAACGAAATTTTTCTTCATGAAATCAAATGTGATCCTCACTTTATTGTAGAACGCATACTCAATTTCCCGGATCATATATTTTGCAACATACTTTAACAAATCAATTGGCCAAATTGAAAAGTAAATTAAGTTCGGAGTTGAAAAATCATCACAATTTATTTTATATTTTAATTATGACACATTCATATTATCTCTTTATTTCTCCAGTTCTCAAAGTATGGGGAAAGATACAGGAAACTACTCAAACTTCATGAGAAAGATACGACAAAACACAAATTTCATATATAAAAGAAAGTTCATACAACACTAAATAAACAAACAAACTTATTTGAAACTCTTTCTCAAAGCAAATCCTTTGTAGCCTTTCCTTAGAAATGCAAGAAGAAGAACTCTCTTGCTTTTCTCCTTCTCCAACACTCTTACGGAAAGTTTCACACTAAATCTCACCACAAAAACTCTAAACTATGAAAGCAAAATTATTAATTGACTCCAATATGTGGTGGAATGAAGAAGGATTATGGAAATGTAGCATGGTGGAATGTTGTAGAGCGAAAAATGAACGTAGAGGAGCCCTTTTCTGATGAAATTGGGCCCCAAATAAAGGTCAAGGTCGGTTCTCCAAAAGGTGCCTCCAAAAACTCTTAAAAAATCATCCAAATACATCGAACCTTCTAGAAACGTGGTCTGAACCGCCTTTGGCGCCGTCAGCGCTGAGTAAAAATACTCCAGCTTTTGGTTGTTATGGGTTGTTGGCAAAATCCTCCAGCTTTTGGTTGTTATGTGTCGTCGACGCTAACCTTGGCGCTGTCGGCGTTGACCTTGGCGCCTCCGACGCTGATTATTTCCTCAAAAACGTCATTTTGACTCTAAATTTCATTATTTTTTCTTTTTTTTTATTTTAAGCACTAAAAATCAACAACCTGCAAGAAAACATCAAAATGACTTC
Organism: Phalaenopsis equestris; assembly: GCF_001263595.1. Classification (NCBI taxonomy): domain Eukaryota; kingdom Viridiplantae; phylum Streptophyta; class Magnoliopsida; order Asparagales; family Orchidaceae; genus Phalaenopsis; species Phalaenopsis equestris. The sequence continues at coordinate 59,127,807 of NW_018164444.1, read as the reverse complement.
TATTAAAGTGCAATATCACCAAAAATAGGTATAAAATATGAGTATAAAAATTCCGTCCACGCTCCCGTTGTTCAGCTCCACTGCTTCTGCTTCTTTCGTTCCCATCATTTGGCATGATTATTATGCTAATAATACTTATGCGTGTATTAAAAGGATTATCAAAGCAAATTAAAAGATCAGCCAAAACTGTCACAGCATTATGTAAAAAATACTATATATTACGCCACCAACAAATTTTCATCATTTGACACGAATCTTGAGGCATGACACGAATCTCGATGCAACCTCTTGAGCAAGAAACATTCAAACTTCAATTAAAAGTCATCCAGAGCTCTGATTTCAGCAAACTTATAGTCAAACTAATAAATTTATGGTCAAACTGACTAGCTCGATGAGACGGACCCAATGATATCAAAGTTAGTCCAATTTGAGTCAAATCAAGCTCAGATCAAGGCTCAGATCAACTCTTGGAAGATTTTTGTACATATTTAAAATGTATGTCGAATTTAGCGAGTTTATAGTCGAATCAAGCGTCTCAACAAGATGAATTATGGTGAAGTGTTGCGGCAAAGTGTTGCATCTCAACAAGACGCATTGCAGTAAAGCGTTGCAGTGCTGATTTGCGGTGCAGAGTTGCAGTGCCGACCGAGCTACGGTGCAGAGCTGCGGGGCAGACTTGTGGCAAAGAGTTGCGGTGTCGAATTGCGATGCAGAGTTGTAGTGATAAATTGCGGCGCAGAGTTGCAGTGCCGACCGAGCTACGGTGCAGAGTTGCAGTGAAACGTTGTCTCGTGGCAACGTTGTAACACATTGCGTCGGTGCGTCGCGACTAGGCATCGGGGCGACACGTTGCAGTGGTGCTTCGCGGCAACACGTTGCGACGGTGCATTACAGTGGTACGCACATTGGATGTCCAATGTCATATAAGAAGGTTACCGTGGGGATAAATTGTCAGTGGCCTTTAACTTTGCTGAGCCTATGCATCAGAATATTAATCGATGATGTTAACCTGCATAAGAGGAGCCAACAAAAGTCCACCGAGGACTTATTAACCCATCCGAGATTGTTTGTCGGAGCATTGCTCACTTACTGACTTGTGTGGAATGGTTCATGTGTAGTCCACCAAGGACTGTTAACCTATTCAGGGTTGTTTATCGGAGTAAAAACTCGATGGTGTTAACCTATATGGAAGAGTTTAGATCAAATCCCTCTGGGATTGATCGTGCTTCGACTAAGATACAATTGAAGTTGTATTTCTTGGGTCGAGAGCATGAAGTGGCTCGTGAATGAGCTATTATACTTTCTAAAGATATCCTTTATGTAGAGGAGAGTAAATGAATAATATCTGAGATTCATTGATCACGTATGAGCTGTGATGTAATAACATATGTGAACTACATGTTTGGGGTGTTACTGATAGTACTTGCAAAAATTTTCTGCATTCCAAGTCCGGGGCAGGATTTTCCCTTCTAAATCATTGAGCTTGAAGGTTCCAGGCTTGATCATGATAGCTATGATATATGGGCCTTCCCACAGTGGTGATAGTTTATTGCGTTGGGGATCATGACCGACAGCTTTAATGCTATGCAAGACCAGGTAACCGATGGAGTTAGGTCGAGGCTTGACTCTCTGGTTGAAGTGGTGAGCAATTCTTTGGCGGTAGGAATCAGCTCTGAGGTGGGCCACATCGCGTATTTACGGGAGAAGATCCAACTGTTGTCGGAGCTTTTCTTCATTGCTTTCTGAGTCGAAAGTCTTGACTTGGGAGTTTGGAATTCCGATATCAACGGGGATGACAGACTCGGTACTAAAACATAAGTTATATGAAGTTTCCCCAATTGGAGTTCACGTGGTGGTGTGATAAGCCCAGAGAACATTATGCAACTCATCTACCCATTGCCCCCCCAGCCTTCTCAAGTCGAGTTTTCAATCCTTTGAGCACCGTACGATTTGTCACCTCTGTCTGTCCATTTGTTTGAGGATGCACCACAGCAGTGTGCACCAATTGAATGTAAAGATCCTTGCAGAATGATGTGAAGACCCTTCCAGTCAATTGAGTCTCGTTATCAGTGATAATCTTCGCATGAAGCTCAAAGCGACAGATGATGTTTTTCCAGACAAACTGTTTGGCATTTGCCTCAGTGATTTTGGCAAGAGGCTCTGCTTTTAACCATTTGGTGAAGTAGTCGACAGCTAAGATGATGAATTTTCGTTGTCCAGTTGCTATCGAAAATGGCCCCATGATATCCACCCCCCATTGGGCGAAAGGCCAAGGACTTAGAAAGATGTGAGTTCCACTGGCGATGCATGTGTAAGATTGGAGTGTGATTGGTAATTCTTGCATTTTTATACAAACTCTAATGCATCTTGCTTGATCGTGGGCCAGTAGAAGCCTTGCCTCATTATTTTAAGAGCAAGTGCCCTGTCCCACATATTTCAGATGAACTTCTCGTAGAGCATAATCAGCTTCAGATGAAGGAAGAAACTTGAGATATGGACCTGCAAATGTCTTCTTGTACAATTCATCCCCTATAAGGATGAAGTTGGCAGCCATGCGTCGGATGTGAATTGATGTAATAGAATCATCTGACAGTGTTCCGTCTCGGAGGAAGGAGATGAGATGATGGGATCCATCCAAGATGGCTCCCTTGGGTCATTTATAAGCAGTATCTCCCATGGTCCATGGATGTTAGGAAAATGTATCTCCTCAATATATCTTATTTTATAGAGATCTCCAGTTGTTGAAGTTGTAAGCATGGAGAAGGCATCAGCTCGGGTGTTATACTCTCGAATTATATGAATGAGTTGACATGTTTCAATTTGGGCGAGAAGTATTTTTACCAGACTAAGATACTCCACCAATTGTGAGTTATGAGCATCAAATTCTCCTTATACTTGGGATGCAATGAGTTGTGAAAACAGTGTAAATAATCATGTTTCGTACTTCACAGTTGGTGACAAGCTTTAATTCGACGACAAGTGTTTCATATTCAACAACATTATTGGTGGCTGTGAATTTCAAACGAAGTTCGTACTCCAAAATGTCTTTCTTTGGGGAGATGAGTAGTATTCCTATACCAGCTCCTGAATTTCCAGATGCTCCATCTACGTATAGTGTCCACTGAGGTGATCGTGGAAGAGAAGAGGGCGGTTCATCAGAGGTAGGCACTGTACATTCTACCACAAAGTTGGCCAATACATGTGATTTAATGTTTGGTCGTGGTAAATAGTGGATATCAAATTCTCCCAATTCTACTGACCATTTAACTAATCATCCTGATGCTTTTGATTTTTGTATGCTTATGGTTTTTGTAGGATAGCCTTCAAAGGGAGTTGCGTGTAAATGTCAATAGTGTGAGCCTGGAAGTACGGACGAAGTCTCCTTCCTGAGAATACCAGGGCTAACGTAGTTTTATTCACCATCGAATAGCAACTTTCTGTATCAGAGAGAATCTTGCTAACACAGTATACTGGTTTCTCGATTGAGTTTTCCATTCTGACAAGCACGGAGCTTATTGCATGAGGTGAAATATCCAAATAGATATATAACGTCTCTCCTTGGATGGGCTTTGAGAGAAGGGGCGGTGAAGCCAAATATGCCTTGAGTTGCTCAAAAGCAATTTGACAGTTATCTATTCATTCAAAACCAGTGTTTCGAGAACCTCTAAGTATCTTGAAGAATAGCAGATACTTATCCCCAGAACGAGCTAAGAAACGAAATACAGTGGCTATACGACCATTCAAGCATTGCACCTCCTTGATGTTCCTTGGGGGCACCATATCTCTCAGTGCCTTGATTTTTTCTGGGTTTGCCTCAATTCCACTTTGGGTAACCATGAATCCCATAAACTTTCCTGATGTGACTCTGAAAGCACATTTAGTCGGGTTGAGTCGTAAATTATACTGACAAAGGTATTAGAAACACTCCTCCAGATGAGAAATGTGTTGGTATGCTTCCAAGCTTTTTACTAACATGTCATCAATATAAACCTCCATTGTACGCCCGAGAATATTTTTGAAGACCTTGTTCATGAGTCTTTGATAATTTGCACCAGTATTTTTTAACCCGAATAACATAACCTGATAACAATATAAGCCCTTATCTGTCTAAAAAAGGTGGCCTCCTCATATATTGGGTTCATCCTTATTTGATTATATCCTAAGTATACATCCATAAAGCTTAGCATCTGATGTCCAGACATGGCATCGACGTGTTGATCTATGCGCGGGAGGGGAAAACTATCTTTTGGACAAGCTTTGTTGAGGTCTGTATAGTTGACAAACATTCTTCATGAACCACTAGATTTTTTCACCATGTCGATATTGGCTAGCCATGCATGATGATGTACCTCTTGTATGAACTTTGCTTCAAGAAGCTTGTTGACTTCTTGTTCAATATTTTGTAAGCGATCTGAGGCAAAATTGCGCTTCTTTTGGATGATCGGTTTAAAGGTTGGATCTATTTTTAAAGAGTGCATGATTATTTCAGGGTCAACTCCAGACATGTCGGTCGGGTCCATGCAAAAATGTCTTGGTTCATTTGGAGAAGATCTATATACTCTTACATACTCCGACCTTTGCTTATCGGAGAGTAGGGAACCAAGCTGCACTATTCTCGAGGGATGTTCGTCAAAGAGTGGGATAAGAGTGGGATGTGAACCAAGTCTTCCACAAGAGAAGCCCGTTGAGATACATCTTCATCTTGAAGATCGAAGTTCTTAATGCTAAGTGTCATTGACGGGCGTGGCTGAACTTGTCTAAGGTAGCATGATTGTGTTTTCAATTGATCACCTCGCATGATGCCGATCCCTGCTGGGGTTGGAAACTTGATCTTCAAGTGTGTTATTTACAGAAGTCACGATGCTAAAGATTGATTGTAGTGGTCTCCCAAAGATGACATTATATGTCGATTCTGATTTGACAATAATGTACTGGACTGAGTGGGTTATCTGTCGAGGAAAATCTCCCAAGATAACAGGGAGATTTATTGTTCCATCGACCCTCACTGGTCGATTATCAAAATCATATAATGATCCGGATGCAGATTGAAGCATTTCCCTTGTCAATCACAAACTAAGGAAAGTTCAATAGAACAAGACATCGACAGAGCTCCCATTGTCCATTATAATTCTCTTTACATTATAGAAGGACTCTCCAATTCCTGTGCTAATGACAAGAGGATCTTGATGGGGGACTCGAACTCCTTCCAAATTGGAATCATAAAAAGTTATAGGCTCGAGGCACAATTTCTTCTACATTGGTTCAACAGGTACAATGACAAGGACTTGATCATTCAGCAATGGGCCTCCGCAATTGTTTGAATTTCGGTCACGGCTGAGTGACTCCCATGTTGTTGTCTTTGTGTTTGTTGCCCCCCCGGTATGAGCATTATCGCTACCAGCTAATTTATTTTGTATAAATCGATCGAGATATCCCTGTTGGATCAACCTTTCAATTTCTTCTCTAAGGAGCTTACATGCCTTAGTGGTATGACCACGACTTCGATGAAAATGACAGTATTGTTCTTGATTTCCCGAGTTAGTTTTTAGGGGTGAGGCCACTTAACAGCTAGCTCATCTTTGATGACCATCAAGATGTTAGCACGTGACGTGTTGAGTGGTGTATACTCTTTCTTAGGTTGATATTCAGTTCGTTGGCCTGCAGGCTGAGGAAGGAGGTCGTGATTCCTCCGTTGCAAAGATTGATTATCATCTCCAGTGTTATTCTTGTGCTTTCCCCCAAATTTCTCAAACTGCTCTTTATGTGCGTTGATAGCCTCATCCGCAGTGATTTGGGCCTCAACACGGTGGACAAGGTCGGCATAAGAATGAACTGTCTCACGCATCAGTGATGAGTGAAATGATCATGGGCAGAGCCCCCCAAGGAAGACTCCCCTTAGTAAATCTGGATCTACCCCTGGGATCTGACGGGCTTCAGCAGAAAAACTGCGAAAGTAGTCATTGAGCGGCTCTCTTTCAGTCTGATGAATTCCCGGGAGATGGGATTAATCCTTGATGATATTTTTATTTGCGATGAACTGCTTCGCGAACAATTTGACAAGCTCGTTAAAGGTGTTTACAGTGCCCCCTAACAGAGAGTAGAACCAGGTTTGAGCTTGTCCTTTAAGAGTAGCCGGGAACTCTTGACACAGAAGCGCATCAGAGGCACGCTGAATGTGCATGATGGTTTAATAATGATCAATATGCTCGTAAGGGTCGGTTATCCCTTCATATGTATCGATGTTCGGAAGCTTGAAGCCTGTTGGGATGGGGTGATGGAGGACTGCATCCGCTATAGGAGAAGATTCATAGATGTTACGGTGAGTGTAGAAGAGATTCTTTATTTTCTAGAGAGAACTCTTCTTGGATGAGTCCTCGTAGTTCGTTATGAATTATATTATCTGGAATTGCAAGAAAATGTGGCGATGTCGGGTGAGCTGCGCGAGATGGATGAGTGGAACTTGCGGTATCTAGGAGGTCAACATCATGACCTAATAGAGGAATTGTTCCTTCTTGAGGAGGTGGACCGGTACGAGTTCCTCCGAGCGGTATGTTTCTCGTACGTCGTGGATCCAATGGTGTAGGCAACAACTATTGAACCCCTCGTAGGAGTTGTAGGATCTCTAGTTGAGACTCTTTCATTCTACGTATTTGATCTTCAATAGGACCCGAAACACCTTCGTTGGCGGGATATCGTCTTCCAGGGCGGGAAGATGAAGAAGCATGATGCCCTTGGCTTCGTGACTGCTCTCTGGAACGATAGATTTTGGAGCAGAATGCTTCGTTGTCACGAATACTATGTTTGGTGGCCATATAGTTAACCACTTAAGTACTTTAGTTGTGGGATTGAAACTTTCCCACAGACGACGTCAAACTAATGTGTGCTAGAAAACTAGCGGCGGTAGAGTAATGAATTATCTTCTTAGCGTTGCACGAGGATTCAACACACACTCAGATGAAAGTGAAACAACCAGTGATAACACCATAAGTTTTTTACGTGAAAAACTCGTAAAGGGAAAAAATCACGGGTCTGTCCCAGTTATAAAAAGTCAATATATGTTGATGATTACAACAACCCCTTGTCCCACATAAGGGAAAGTGTTACTAAATTTTCATATTACAGTGTCGCCTGACAGTGTCCCATCAGCGGTAGTCGGCGAGGATTGACGGTGGTCAATGGCAGTTGAGGACGGTCGACGGAGGTCAGCGGGAATCGACGGTGGTTTGCGATGGCCGGCGGTGGTTTACGGAGGTCTACAGTGGTCACTAACTGTTGGTGGTGGTCGACGACGATCGACAATGGCAAGGATGATGTTGGACTTGAGCTCCTTCTCAAAGCCTCAAACTCTCTCCCAAGCCTCTCCCCTCATGTGAAGGATGGAGCTCTATTTATAGTGTTTTGGGTGCAATTAATGCATGAATATGAACAATTTTAATCGGACGGTCCGGAGAGCTTCCTTCGATCGGATGATGTTTGATGGACATTTGAGTGCCTTAACGATGTCAAAATTGAGAAATCTTGGGCTCGTTGAATTCATCTTGTCGAGTCGCTCGATTCAACTATAAACTCGCTGTATTCGCCATTCTTTTTATATTTCAAATTTGATCTTTCAAATGTGTTCGGAAATCTTCCAAGAATAATTTAATCACTTGATCTGAGCTTGATTTGACTCAGATTGGACTAACTTTGATATCATTGAGTCCGTCTCATTGAGCTGGTCAGTTTGACTATAAGTTTAGTGAAATTAGAGCTATGGATGACTCTTAATTGTAGTTTGAATGTTTCTTGCTCAAAAGATTGCATTGAGATCCGTGTCATGCCTCAAGATTCGTGCAGAACTCTGGATGACTCTTAATTGAAGTTTGAATGTTTCACTAACTTTGATATCATTGAGTCCGTCTCATTGAGCTGGTCAGTTTGACTATAAGTTTAGTGAAATCAGAACTCTGGATGACTCTTAATTGAAGTTTGAATGTTTCTTGCTCAAAAGATTGCATTGAGATCCGTGTCATGCCTCAAGATTCGTGTCAAATGATGAAAATTTGTTGGTGGCATATCGTATACAAATCTTCAATAGATTCATCATTGATAAGGTCTTTTACATTAATGTCAGATGGTCAACAATTTGATAGACACCCGATGATGGACCGAAGTTCTCTTCCTTTTGTCTCATTAAATTGTTCATCGATATCAACGAGATTGGTAGAAGGATTGAATTAGTACATGCGAGCTAAGAAGAAGAGCTCAGAAATGTGAACATGCTCAACTGAAGAAACTTGCTCGAATATCCAAGTTCAACGAACCCGGTCAGAGGAACTCGAGTGAAGACAGACGAGCTTTAGAGATACTCGTGGGGTCCTTTTGAGCAACATGAAGTTCTATAACTAGTCATTTCCAAATGCACGACTAATAAGCATTATTGGTATGGGCCCATTATTAAGTGTATGATCGGTAAGATCGAGTCATTAGGCCCATTAAATAACGGGTTTTTCTTTCTTGAGAAAACTCATTTTTTGATCTACGTACATATAAAAAGTAAGCCGCATGTATGTAAATGCTCCTTTATAATTTAATTAATAAAAAATTATATAAAAATACATTTATATAACATTTTATTGCATATTTTATGTACATAAAATTATTCATTCATTGTTTTCTTTGTTTAAGTGAGATGAAACATTATTTGATAATTTAATCCGCAATTTATTTATTTATTTAATTTTATTTAATAGCGGCGTAGCGTTTGAAACCTACATTGAACATCAAATTCAGCAAAACGCTCCTCCGCAAGGAGACGATGTCTGCCATAGCTGTCGTGGTATCAGCAGGGCATATCCTCCTTTATATCCAGCTCTTCCGTGATTCGCTCTTCCCCCGAGCTTTCCCAAACACGAGAGCAGAAGGAAGAAGAGGCAGAACCCGCTCCTGCCATTAATGTCCGCAATAACAGTAATAATTGCCATGTCTTCCTCTCTCCCCTTTCTTCTCTCACCCCTTTCACGCTCCTGCCTCCAATTCCTTTATTTTTGATCCGACAGAGGTGATCGGCGTGGAGGTGCAGTCATAACTCGTTATCCGGGACACGAGATTCTCATTGCGGGATTTGAAGTGGGAAAGCAAGAATTATTTGGCACAGTTTGGGAATCATTCCCCAGGCGAAATTCTGATACTCACCAACAGGTCCATTTGGAGAGAAGCGTCCATGGCTTCCACCGCCATCCTTCTCTGATTCGATTCCCATGTGCAATTTAGGAGCTGAGGGTTCTCTTCCAGAAGAATTCCTTTGCTCCTCCGGGGCTGTTGCCGGCTCCATGGACTCCCCTGCCGCTCCATCTCCGGGTTCCGGCGATGAGCGCGGCTCCCGTGCCAAGTTCCTCTGCAGCTTTGGCGGCTGTAGACTCCCTCGCCCGCTTGACGGTAAACTACGTTACGTTGGGGGCGAGACTCGAATTGTTACCGTCCCCCTCGACGTCTCCTACGAGGACCTCCTGGCTCGGATGCGTGAGATATTTGAAGAGACGTCCGTGATAAAGTATCAACAGCCGGAGGAGGATCTCGATGCATTGGTCTCTGTGGTGAATGATGACGATGTGATGAACATGATGGAAGAATACGAGAAGCTCAGTACCACCGGGGATGGACTGACTCGCCTCAGAATCTTTCTGTTCTCTCAGTTTCCCGACGCAGACGAAGCTATCGCTGCCGCCCATTTGGATGCTGATGAAAGGGAGACGGAGAGGAGGTATGTGGATGCCCTCAATAGCTTGACCGATGTAAAATCTCTATCGCAAATGGATTTTGCCGACCAGTTCTTGAGCCATTGCTCGCACTATCATTCTCATGGGCAGAAATACGGGGAAGTAGATACCCCATGGAGCCCTGCATACTTCTCTCCTGCGTATTATGGGGATCACAGAGAATACCCGTGCTCACCATCATCTGTAAGATACCATCACTTTGGAATTGGGGAATTCACTGATCATAGTGCAATCCAAATCGAGCATCAGTCTACTCCAGCAATGGAGAATATGATCTGGCTGCCCCCTGGAACCAATGTTCAAGAGAAATCTGGCTTTCCTATTCATCTCGGTTATCCCCAGAACACCTATGAGGGAAATGCCACGTGTGAGCATAGCCACATGGTTCTTAAGAGAGGGCAAACACCTATGCCAAATTCATGGTTTCCTGATTCTCGATTTATGCATGGTCAGCATCAGTTCGATCAGTACAATGCATGTGCTGATTGCTACCATGGCAGAGACCCTTATATTTTGAACCACGACAGGAGAGTGGACCATGGAGTCTTTATAGAGGACTCTCAAAGGCATGATGGGAACTGGATTCTTCACCCTCATCACAATAATCTGAGGATGGATGATCCACGAGTTCACTTACCCAAACCTGGAAGAGTAGGGGAGCACTATACTGTTGATGTGAATGCTGTCAATTCTCCTTATGGACATGGAAATTTTTATGAAGCAAATGAAGTGGATCAGGCTCAACAAACAGATAGAGCTATTCCTCATATGCATGTTGATGGTTTTGAAGACAATGGAGTCTGCTATGGCAACTATCCTTCTGTTTATGGAGAGGATAACTTCTACCAGCTTCAGCATAATTTGCCTCCACTTCTTATACAGAGAAAAGTGCAAGTTCCACCAGGTCCTGGAGCTTCTTATGAGTTGCCTGGATTGATGGCGTCAAATGGTACAATGAGCTCGGGCCCTGTGCATGGTTATCAGGATACACACCCTAATATTACAGGCCTTGGGATGGATGTTAAAGCTCAGAGTTCTTGGGCTGTACGAAATGGACATTTTTTACAGAAACCTGCTGCATCAGCCTCTCATAATGAGCATGGTTTTAGAGAAAATAGTAATGTAATTCCAACTGATGCTACTTATGATGCATGCCTATCAATTCCGGCTTCAATCATGCCTAATGGATACCAAATTACACCCACTTATGTGCCCAAAGATGGCAATGTTGAGATTTTGGAGAATGATGGAGCTTTGGCAAAATTGGTTGAGAAGAATTCTGATACTGCTGAAGTTGGTGACTCTGATGCTAAGGCTACCATTGTAAATGCTAATGCTGATGCCAGAGTAGAAAGTTTAGAATTATTACCCGAGTTGATTGCTTCTGCCAAGAGAGTGGCAGTAGAAGGTGCTGAAGTGGTAAAGGCTGTGGCTGAAAGAGACACTGCTGATGTTTTAACTGTTGAAAATGCTGAGGAACCTCCTTTGAGTGAGCTAGAGCAAGGGGTAAGGGCTTAAACTTTGTTCACAATGATGGTATGCTTCCATCTAGTTTCTTTCTGAACCTTTTGATCAGCAGAATGTGCATGCTGAAGGGGCAGTTGAATCTGATGAAGATGATGAAACCAAGATTTTTCCAAGAATCGAACCTACAGCAGCGGAAACTGAAGCGTTGGCTAAAGGGTTACAGGTTTTTGTCTATTTTGTTACACTCATCAATATCAAACATCTATTTCTCATTTTTATTCTGATTAATATTCCTGCAGACTATTCAAAATGACGACTTAGAAGAAATCAAACAGTTGGGTTCAGGTACTTACGGAGCAGTGTACCATAGCAAATGGAGAGGCTCTGATGTGGCTGTAAAAAGAATAAAAGCAAGCTGTTTTGCTGGGAAGCCATCTGAAAGAGAACGTTTGGTGATTTCCCATTCTTTTGACTTTATCTTCCACTTTTGCTTATTTCTATTCAGTCTGTTTTTTCTGCCAAATTGTGGTGTTGTGCCTAGACATTTAGTACTCTTGCTTATTTTTATTCAGTCTTATTTTCATACCAAATTGTGGAGATTCCTAGCAACTTAAAGACCGTTTAGTACCTTGCTTTTCGTGCCCATACGTTTGGTGATTTTCCATCCTAATAATTCTGGCGTTGTCCCTTTAAAGATTGCTAGTAACTTAATGACCGTTTAGTACTGTATGATTAGCCTTGAAAAGTCAATTGCAATGCGTTAATATGCCACCTTTTTTGCAACATACTCTGAGATATCTGTGTAAAGCTGGCTTCATAAGTTGTATCTTATAAACTAGGAGATAAACTTGCAGCTTTAGTAAAAACAATATTCAGGAGGAGCATTTTTTTTTCTGTTTCTTATCCTCTCGATACTCTATTTATGAAAGATTTCATGAGTCACGGGCCTCTTGCATTCCCTATTTTATGTGAGACAGTGGAATTGGTCTGATATCAACTACCACCATCTTTTTGTATTGATTTCTACGTGGAACTTTATTTGAGGGCTGTGGAGCTTTCTGGACGTGAAAGATGATGAAATTAGGCAGTAATAGATTTGTGAATATGATTCTTCTGATTTTTGAATTACTGGTTAGCTGTTCTAGGCATGGCAGAAATTATTATCTTTTGGGATAAAAATTGTTGGGGCTGCAGATGATGCATAATAGTTCATGTTGACCATTAAATACTCAACTATTGTAAACAGAGCGGCCAGGTCTTCTCTGCTTTTTTAGAGAGCTAATTTATTGTGTAAATGAAAAACAAATTTGATGGCATTAGAGCTGAGCATGCATTTCTTTAAATCTAAGTTCTTGATCTAAAATCATTACTTCTCGAGCATTATTGTTTTTTAAATGAAATACATTTTGACTTGATATGGCTTTTTTATATTCTACAATTTCTTACACTTCATTTATTGTTGTCACCATTAACCTTATCATAAGAATTTGAGGTAAGTTTCATAAACATTATTCAATTCATCTTACCGTTACATTAAGTACTGACCTTGTTTTGTGTGCTTTTTCAACATTGCATTATTATCAATGTCTTGTACTTTTTTGTTATTCGTGACCTATCCAAATTATTTTTTTTAACTTCTTTAAATTCTATATTGTTTTTCTCTCCAATATAGATGTTCATGGTATTGTTTTGTACAATCTTCTAACATTTCATATGATCAGTGCAATAAGCCACAGAGAAGAACATATTATGCTATGAATACTCTGATTTTGAACCAAGCTAAGTATGTCTCGAAATCATATCAATGGAAATTTTGATGGCTTGAAATCAAATGGTGAATTGGTTTTTAATCTATTTGAGCTGACTCGATTCATACTGGCTTGATCTTGAGTTGGCTTGAATTCCAGCATGAAAAGTTAATTAAAAAAAATGAACTGTAAAAATTCCCATGAGGCTATTAACATATTATTAAAAAAGAAATTTACAAATTTTAGTTTTAATTTAATGATGAGAAGAAACAAAAAAAAATGTAAATTAAGAAAAATCTTGCATTTTTAAGTCACAATCTTAATATAGATCACACTTTTAATCAATCTACAGTAACTTGTAATTATATAAATTACTTTCTATCACATAAATTTTTGTACTTTTGATTTTCCAATTACATTGCCAGATCTGAGGCAATGCTTTTGGTGTGAAATATGAAAGCCTGTGAAACATCAATGTTCAAAAAATAATAACGCAAATACAAGATATTAATTGTATAATTATAATTCTATCTGAAAACAAAGATAATTTGTGGAATTGTGGACTGAAATTTATAAAATGAAAACTACAATAAAACCAACAAATTCATGCAAAGTTGAATTTAAATTTCTATTCTCTACTACAACAGAAACATAGGATACACTGTAAGGTGGTATAGATGAAGACATCAAGACGATAAACTGACCAATATTGGTCTTAGCCCAACTACCTGTAGGCTCTTAGCAAGGCACCAACAATGCACAAATTGTCAAGCAGCAAAGTAGTAGGCTGTAAGGCAACAACCAACAACAAATACTCTTTCCACTCGAATCCTAGGGTCATAACAACACTACAAAAGCAAGCAATACAACAACAACAACAAAGCCTTAATCCCACTACGTGGGGTCGGCTACATGAATCCTTTTTCTCCATTGCGTCTTATTTAGTGTCATATTTTCATTTAGTTCTAGTAAATTAAGATCATTTTTAATACAATAAGCCCAAGTCTTCCTAGGTCTAGGTCTAGCTCTTCCTTTCTTAACATAAGTAGAATCTAAAACATCTACTCTCCTAATCGGATCAGCAGATGGTCGATGCTTAATGTGACCAAACCATCTAAGATGACTTTCTCTAATTTTGTCAGTCATAGGAGCTACACCAACTCTATCACAGATATATTCATTTCGCATTTTGTCTCTAAGTGTAAAGCCACTCATTCACCTAATCATTCTCATCTCAGCAACACTTAACTTAGTACTATGCTTCTCTTTTAAAGGCCAACATTCAACACCATAGAGCATTGCAGGTCTCACCACCGTCTTATAAAATTTTACTTTCAGTCTAAGCGGTACTTTTCTATCACACAAAAGGCCCGAAGCATTCCTCCACTTCAACCAACCAACTTGAATTCTACTAATAACATCCCCATCTATATCACCATCGCTTTGAACAGCAGACCCGTGATATCTAAATCGTTCACACCTTTTAATAATTTGATCACCCAAAGTTACTTTTTTATCACTAGAGCTACTACTACTAAAATTACATTCAATGTATTCAATTTTAGTTCTACTCAAATGAAGGCCTTTAGACTCCAATGTAGACCTTCATAGTTTAAGTTTTTTCTGGGCGTTTTGTCTCGTCTTATCCACAAGAAGAAATATCATCAGCAAAAAGCATACACCAAGGTACATCCTCCTGTAAATGTCCAACAAAAACCAAATGTGGCAGTTCAAACATGCCAATGCTGAATCTCAGCTGTCAGTAATTATCCAATATGGATTAGATTAAGAAAATGACCTCAAATAATCATTGACCAAATTGTCGCATCACAAAAGACCACCAAACCACCATAATATTCTCAAATTATAAGTCATTAAGTCATCTCAATTATTTTTCTTCATTAGGCATATAATCTAGCAGCTAAATTGCAATAGAACATCTAAAAATCTAAGCAGGAGAGACCATAGAACTAGGGAAAATGTAGCAATTTTTAAAACTTGTTATAGTAAAGCAAAGCAAAAACAAGTAGACTGCAATTTTTAAAACTTGTCGACACCCGTCGATTGCCGTCCCACTGCCGACTGTCGTCGACCATTGCCAACTGTCGTCTATAACCACGGACCGCCGTCAAGCACTATTGTCGCCATCAACCACCACTGACCGTCGTCGACAGCCGTTGACCGTAATTGATTTCTGTCAATCGTCGTCGACCTCCACTGACCGGAAGCCGTCATTTGATATTATAACTTGAAAAATCTAGTAACAATTTCCCGTTTGTGGGACAATCAGTTGTTGTAATCATCAACCTATAGTGGATTTTTACAACTGGGCCAGACCCCGTGGTTTTTTCCCTTTACGAGTTTTTCCACGTAAAAACTTCTGGTGTCATTAATGGTTGTTTTCTTTCACCTGAGTGTGTGTTGAATTCTAGTGCAACACTACGACGATAATCCATTACCCTACCGCTGTGAATCTTCTAGCACACATCAATAATATTATCTAAATATATTGTAGGTTAAAAAGACTAAAGTGTTACTCAACTATTTATGGGTTGTCAGTCCTCGACTATACAAAGAGTTTAATTTAGTTATTGAACCCTCTTGAAATTGAAACCAAAATGATCCCAATATAAAAAATGACGGAAATTAAAATTAAATTCATCGAATTGTATTTAAAATCAGGCAATTTTAGGAATTTATATTTTTAAAAAATTACAAAATTTGTTAAATGTTTTTTTTTTAATTTAGGATATTTTGTAGGAAATTTATTAATAACAATTGCTATAAAATATAAATTTAATGTATATTAATTTCATCATAGAGCATTTGAAATTGAAGAGTTCGGGAATGTTATCAATAGATTATATCTCAAAAGCATCTTAATTTTTAACATCATTCAATCGCTTTTAACTTTAATTTTCATCATTTTAATGGTGGCATTAGTTTGGCTCAAATTCTAAGAATCTAGAACTTAAATCAGAACATTTATATGCCCAAGTCTAATATGTATTTTTGTGGAGATTGTCAATGGGTTACCCTTATACCATCATTATTTTTTATGCAAAAATTTAAGTAGATCATTTGAATTTTTGAAGTAAAATTTTAATTTTTTCTCTCAATGTGGGAGGTTTTTAATTGCATTTCCTATGTTTTAGATAGACTTAGATTTATATTTAGATTTCTAAAAGAGTAGTCAACTATCCCATGTGAGGAGGGAGATTTGGAGTGCTTTTACTCCACTTCTTACTTTGCCTCGCTAAGTTATTATTATTATTTTTTTTGAATTCAAAGACTTGGAGTTTGATATATTTCTTTTAATACTTGTTGGAATGAATGGAAAAGAAGTTTTATTATTTTGAAGAAAAAATTTGAGTTAAGTGTTTCTCTTGGGTTGGAGCATGGTGGCAGGCTTCGCTAAAGATTCTTCTTCGTGAAAGTCATAATTATTTTTATAGGTAATTGTTAATCTATCTTCTCATTCCTTCCACAACGCCAACATTTTATCCTGCACCTTCCTCATCACCCATGTTCTTTTCCTAGCTTCTACATCCCCCATGCAATCCACACACTTCTCCAATAACATTCGGCCAAACGAGGACTTCTAGTGACGTAATCTTGGTCCTCTCCTCTACATCCTCTAAGCCCATTGGATCATAGTTTTCTGCTTCAAATGTAATCTATATACATTTTTCTAACATTTTTAAGTCATTCCATCATTTAAAGTCTTTTTTAAAACCTCTAACCATTTGAAAATCCAAAGTTAAAAGCCTAAAAATAGAGAGTATTTCATTCAAAACAAATATTATGAAATGCAAATGATCAATGAGAACAAAATAAGTTTGTAAAAGTAGGAAAAAAAAAGAGAAGATGTAGGGTACCAACATTAAGAGCAATGTTAGTGAAGTAGCTGCAGTGGCTATGAGTATAAATGAGTCGAGTGAAGCTCGAGCCACCTCTAACTTGAGCTTGATTAATTAATTGAGTTCAAACTTGATCTCGGGCTTAATTTTATAAGTTAAAGGTAGCTCACGTGCATGCTTATTTATTACAAAAGAGAGAAGATCATTGATATCAAGCATTTATTATATAATATGATTTGAATATCAAAGACTTATTTACTATTAACATTCTAATCTATATAGTATAACCAATCTATTTATTGTTTTATAAAGTTTTAAAGGAACAAGGATCTTTTTATCACTCAATTTTAATTCTAAAATTTGTTACCATCTACATCTAATATTTTTGTACAAATCCAACAGATTCAATATTCTTATTACAACTAAATTTCGTTCGGTGTTTCAATAATATCAACCTCTAATTTTCAATTTAGAATGAAATAATTGCATATTTTGTTCTCCATTTTTGTTTCGTCAATATGTATAACCCTTTCTATTTAAAATTTTCTTCTCTCTTTTAACTTCAAATTTGCATCAAAAGAGAGATCATCTATAAATAGCTTACATCAAGTTGTCTCACTTTGAGTATGCGTCATAAGCATGTCTCCCTCTAATAGAAAAATTTCAGGCTTATTACTAATTTTTGGTATAAGCCTGTTATGATTGGAGTTTTTTTAATAACTCCATGGTTGCTTTAAGCATATCCTTAAGTAAACTTTCTGTCTTATATCATTTCTTCTTATTGCCCCACCAAAACAGCCATAGGATTTTTACTCATACGTGCCTTTTTATATTCAGTAAATATTTTATGACGATCCTTTCATTGTTTTTATATATTTCTCCACTAAATGACTAATAGATATATCACCTATATAATAATATTATTTTTGCATAAACTAAAGTTGTTTCTCCAATTCCTATATGATTTTTTTTAGCCTATGTCCAAATTACCCCTACTAAAATGTTATGGTATGACCTGTTTGATTCCATGTAGTTACCATAATATTGAATCTTTCGTTTAGTCTTAAGTACTTATCCCAAAATAAATCTACTCTGAACATTATTTGTAGTCTAAGATTGTGCAAATCCAATGAGATAAAAACATTATTGTTTAAAAAATTCAACTATTGGGTCATTCACCGACAAATTTTCAACCCTAATGAAGCCTAATTATTTTGTTTTTATTATTTATTTTTCTTAGATTAGCATCTTCACGGTTTTTTTTATTACTTATAAAGCCTTTTAAAAAATTGAGCAATCTGCAAATTGATCTTCCGGCATTGGGCAGGTGTCAGCCCCCATAGAGCATCCGGTAACAAGAAGATGAAACCAGAAAAAAATTTTTCACTTGTGTGGTCTAATGGTATAAGGAAATAAAAAAATTCACTTCTATAACTGAATCTATATCGAATTTAAATATCAGAGTAGCTGATATGTATTTGTGTGTTTTTTATCCTGATACTGTATTTAGGTTCATATAATGCAAGTCTTTAGCTTCAAATTATTTATTTCATTAGTTTATTATCAAGTTGCCTGTGAACAGTATGCATTTGGACTAGTTATATGCAAAAGAGTACTTCAATATACTACTGATGTGTTGCCATATAATGCTGCAGTTTTTAGTATATTTTTGATGTATAAATTAAGATAGATATTCGTGTACTTTTTAATGTTTACATGGCTTGACATCCATTTGCATGGTTGGACATCCATAAATGCATTCATCTTGTTCTGATCAATAGCTAACATTTATGTTAGCATGCATGAATTTTCAAGAGGGCAGGGCTTGAGCTGTCATTAAGTTCCCACTGTGAAATGAAGTTCATGAGTTTAAATTTTAGAAATAATGTCTTTGTAGCAAGCTCAAGGCTACTAACGATAGCTCTTCCCCATGTGACATGAAGTTCATGGGTTCAAATCTTGGAAATAACATATTAGTCATTTAAATTTTAGGAGTGTTTTAGTTTAGCTCTCCTTACATTGTGCATTGATATTAAGATTCATGCACCGAGTACATACCCTATGTATTTATTGGCACATTTTAGCTGCCTTGTATCTGTCCACTTTATTGGTGGCTTGTTAATTCTTTTGCCCTCCTTTGTACATTAATTAAATCACCTAGATATGTATCACTATTTTGTTTCTATTGGTGCAACTCTTGTTTCTTTCTCTCTCTCTCTCTGATCGAGGTATAACAAAAGCTAAATGGCTAAAATTTGCACATCATAAAGTTAGCACATCAAATAGCATTCAATGGGAATTGTTAATGGATAATGATTCATATAGCTAACTGAAATTGTATGGACAGCACCAATTATGTTGATGATGTTGTTGTTGATGATGATGATGATGATGATATTAATTTTGAGAGATAAAATTGGCTGTGGTCAAATCAAGGTTTAAACTATTAAATGACTATATTTGCTCGAATGTAGATCACACCTGAATCAGAAGTTTTATATTTCTTATCTGATGCCATGATCATGTAGAAGTTTTGCGACTATTTCTTGTTTTGTCAATGAATTCCACATTATTGTAGAAGTTATCAGATGAATATTTAGTGGATTGAACGACAGGAGAGCTTTGAATTGGCTGCTTTAAAATCTGATTGTTCAATGTATATATCTAGATATTTATTTATTTCTATACGATATGGTGTTGGATATACACAGCATATTAGATATGATCGTTCTGCCAAGGACCACTTTTATGTACATTGTGGCTGGGAACACATCATATATCCGGCATCATAAAATCTATTCATATGGCCCGACTGTGAAGAGGCTTTTAAAACCTGATATAGACTCGAAGCATCACCGAGGTTTTGCATTGAAGAATAGGATAATATAATCTCTTACAGTTGAAGTTCAAAGATATGGTGGTTTTTTTGTTTGTATTGGGTTTGTATGTGGCTGTATCAAAATCTGATGAATCATTTTGAGGTTCTTGGCAGTTGAAAATCATAATTTTTTGAGGTAGCTGAATAGAGAAAATGAAGGAAATAATAAGAAGGTTCTTTGAATCCATGAACATAACATTGCGATAAAACTAAAGATGATGTTCGAGTACAAATTAGAATCGAATTTTGTTATGTATATATTTATTACCTGTTCAACCTGACCAGTTTTGTAGCCATAGTATGCCTGGATAATAGTGTATGGAATGCGATCTAGGAACAAGAGGTTTAATTTTTCTGCCATAAACTCACTATAATCATGCAGGATGAAAGAACAGAGTTAAATGCATAAGACTAAGCGATGAAGTCTTCTAGATTTGCTCTTTTTAATTTTCATTTCAGTTCTCAATAACTTCAACAGGACTATTTTAGTAGAATTATTTCATAATATGCTAATTTTTTATTTTGCTTTTGCAGATTGCTGATTTCTGGAGGGAAGCTTTGATACTGAGCTCACTACATCATCCCAATGTTGTATCTTTTTATGGTGTGGTTCGTGATGGTCCTGATGGAAGCCTAGCAACAGCGACAGAATTCATGGTGAACGGCTCTCTTAAGCAGTTTCTTCATAAGAAAGATAGGTACCCTTTTGTTTTTATTGCATGAGCGATTATGTTCATGTTTAAATTTTCTGCTGTTGCTTGTTTTATCTATTTACATTTTCAGGATTATTTTTAATTCTTGTATTGTCTAAGTACGGACTACTTTCTGTCTTGGTTTTAAGTACTCTAATTATGAAGAATCTCTTTGAGCAGAACCATTGATCGGCGGAAAAGACTGATTATAGCTATGGATGTTGCATTTGGCATGGAATATTTGCATGGAAAGAATATAGTTCATTTTGATCTGAAGTGTGAAAATTTGTTGGTGAACATGAGAGATCCACATCGTCCTATTTGTAAGGTATGATTTCTTTTAATTTTTATATACTAGTAAACTTTGCTGGTTTTATTATGATTATTGGAAATTGATACTGGAGTTACAAGTGAAAGCAAATATTATTATTCAAAAACAAATAGAGGTTACAATCAGAGATACTAAAATAGAAAATAGCAACTCACACGACATAAGCTCTCAACGTGGGTGGATCCTCGGTGGTAGTGGTGGTCAATGAGGATTAATAAGGTCGCGCGAGGGTGGAAAAAACAGGTGGCATGCAGAAACCAGCAATGCAGCGGTTTTCCCAGCGTCAGATGGCTAGTAGACATCTGGAGGACGATGCGTGAGGGTTGTCCGAGTTGATGGCAGCAAGGGGAAGGGGGGAAATGATGGCGATTGCAACGAGGATGCGGCCGGAAGCTGGCCGACAATTGTCCAACTTGTGGTGGAGGCTACGAGATAGGTTGAGAAGGGGGTGACAGTCAATGGGGAGGGTTGTGTGGGCTCCTGGGAGGATGGCAACCAGGATGGCAACAAGGTTGGCAACGGGTTAGAGGCAATAATGAGGATGGAGAGCTGGAAAGGCGACGGGGGATGTGGTGGGCTTCCAGACAGCCAATGGAAGACGGTCCTAGGCAGGGGCCGCGAGGAAAAGTACCAGACAACGAGGAACTGCAGGAAAACAACAAAAAGAACTATTATCGGGGCGGCCTGCAAAGAGAAGGAATGCGAGGCAGCAAAGCGGGAGGGATGCGGAGGGGATAGGGAAAATAATCACTACCTCGGGAGAGAAACAAAATTAGAGCACCACCTAATCCCTTGGATACAACCTTCAAATGAAGAAGAATAGATGCCTACGACTGTTCTAAACAAAACGCACGAAATCTAACTTCCAAACCCTAATATAATATATATATATATAGGAAATAACTAAAAAAAGAATGAAGGATAGTAAGAAAGAAAGTTTAAGAAAGGAAAATTGGATTATTTAGGTGCCTCTCTCGCCATACCTATTCCCGCGGTACTGTAGCAGCTACAATATCAAAAAAAAATTTAACGATGAGCTCCCGCATCAATCTCCCAGGGTTGGGGGAGCTTCGACCTCATCTAATGAGGCTTATGTCTCCTCATCGTATAGTGTCAGGTCGACCACATTGAAGGTGGTGGAAATATTGTAATTTTCCGATAAGGTTGGCATTCTAAAGCATATCTTGATAGACTATGTGTTCATTATATTTTGGTACAATCATAATTGGAACTGTACGTGGATGAGCATCCACACGAATCAAGGCTTGAGCCATTAAATCTGTAATTTGTTTCTTTCACTCTTTGTACTTGTTCAACTATATCTGATAAATAAATTTGTAAGGAGGAATCAACTCTGGGATGAAATCTATGATAAAGTGGACCACCTGAAGTATAGCCGCTCATGAGAGGTCTCTTCTCCTTCTCTGAAGGGACTTGGATCCCTTTGGAGGATTTTTTTCCCCACATACCTTCAAAGATAATTTTTAAAGTTATGGTTCATTCCTCCTGTATGGACATCCGATGGTGGGTACACTGCTGAACTGAATCTAATATCCGAATAATTTCATATAATATTCCAGACGTGGCACAAAAGGGCCTTATTCCTGACATAATAGACCTCCTTCAGTAGGGACAACCCAGAAAGGAGTCTATAGATATGAAAAGTTTGAATTTATCTTATATGGTGTTGTCATGCTTTTGGTGTCGGTTCCTCTACCTAAAAAATATCTTGGAAAATCACCGTTAATTTGGTTGGAGTCTTTCTAATGGGCTCAGCTGGAACTATGTGCATCTTTTAGTCATCAAATGGAAGCTAGTACTCATCATTTGTGTCCTAATCTTCTTTAGTGTTTACTGTGTCATTTACCCCTTTCTTCAACAACTTCGCTCTCATCGAAATATATATACTCGTTGTACAATTTGCTTCAATATGTCCAAATTTGTGGCACTTGAAGTACTTCCTTACTGGAATGGATTTGGAAATTCGGATTAATTCCCTCTAATCTCAATTTTGAACTAGTTTCTCCTCAGGCGGGTCAGCTTGGATGTTCACTTGGGTATACTTTAACTGTAAAATCCTGGGGTGGAGCCTTTTCTTTAAGTTGTTGTGGTGGTCGCTCGGTGATATGGTCTCTCTACCTTTGAAGCTTTGGTCTGAACATCTAGTATGTAGTGAGATAGTAGGAACTGAGACTACATCTCTCGTTTCATCTTAGATCATGTAGTTGTTTTATCTTTTCCTTCTCGCTGGCCACTAAAATAATCCACTCTTCTTTAACTTGCTGGCGGCTAATTTCACCACTTTGTTCGATCGGACGTCCTGACACTTGAAGAACCATTCCAATGTTTAGAGCCACTCGATAACCTTGTCTGGATTCATGTGGTCATTGAGGTATGGAAAATTCACCTTTATTTCAAAATTCTAACTTCTTCGATATTTCAGGTCACATCTTCAAGGTAGAGGTTTTTCATCCCTGGAATTTACATGATGGAAGAGGTTCACTCCATCCCTCTGATCTAGCAAATCATCATTGTAGCAATGGGTGACCCATTGTATTGCCTCATTCTCGAAAGTGGTACACCTCACTTGTAGTTGGCGGGTTTCTGAATGCATATCGTCCCTATAAATTCCCTGAACATCGCTTTGTGGATTTCTCATAAACAACATCATGTCATTTCCCCTCTATCAGGCTTCTGATGATTATATTCTTGGCAGCATTGCTAGGTTTTGGGTGTGGGTATGTGAAAGGAGGCGTTGTAAAAGTGATGTAGGGTGAGAAAGAAATATTTTGAGTGGAGATAGGTTTGGGTATGGTGGATATTAAAAACCCAATGATAGGACTAGGATTAGGTTAGCTCTGATACCAAATTATATCAGAGTTAACCCAAATTATAATAGAGAAAGTAGATATTATTATTTAAAAGCAGATAGAAGTTACAATTAAAAATACTGAAATAGAAAATAACAACTTTGAGTGGAGCCCAGGTGGTGGTGGTGGTTAATGAGGGTTAGGAAGGTGGCGTGAGGGTGAAAAAGATGGTTGACAAGAAGAAAACAGCAAGACAGTGGTTTCACTGGGACCAGACGACAAGTAGACACCTGAAGGACGATCCATGATGGTGGTCCGGGTTGATGGTAGCAAGGGGGAAGGGTGGAAACGACGGTGGCTGCAACGCGGATGCGGCTGGAAGCTGGGCGGCTATTGGCAATTTGGTGGTGAAGGCTGTGAGGAAGGTTGGAAGGGGGCGTCAGTCGATGGAGAGGACTGTGTGGGTTGCTAGGAGGATGGCAGTTGGGTTGGCAGTTGGGCTGGAGGCGATAGCAGTGAGGATAGAGAGCTGGAACAGCGACGGGGGATTTGGTGGGAGGTCGGACTGCCAAAGGAAGGCGGTCTTGGGCAGGGGCGCCGAATAAAAGGATTAAACAACGAGGAAATTGAAGAAAAACAAAAAAAAATTGTTGTCGGGACACTTGCAGAGGGGGAATGCGAGGTAGCAAAGCGAGAGGGATGCATAGGGGATACGGAAGATAATCACCACCTCGGGAGAGGGTTACTACCGGAGCACCACCCAATCCCTGGGATATAGCCCTCGAAGGGAGAAGAACGGATGCCAACAACTATCCTAAACAAAACACATTAAAAATTGGCTTTGAAACCCTAATACATTACATATGTAGGAAAGGACAAAAAAGAAATGAAGGATAATAAGAAAGATAGCATAAAGAAGGAAAATGGGTTATTTCGGTGCCTCTATCGTTGTAGCTATTCCCGTGGTACTGTAGCAACTACAATACCACGAAAATTTTGAGTGATGGGCTCCCACCTCAGAAACATGCATATTATTAAGCTCTACACTTTAAATGCTTACTTGCCTTTTTGTGTAAAATCAACAATTATGTCTCTATGTATGCACGAAAATCTTATATTTGCTTACAAATACAAAGTTTAGCGACAGAGTTAAGGGTGTGTTTGTTTTGGCCGTGGCTGTAGAAGAGCTGGTTCAAAAGCTGCTGTTGAAAATTTGTTGCTCAGAAACTGGCGTTTCAGAAATAGTTGGTCTGTTTGAAAAACACACATTAAAATATTGTCTGACGAATCCAATGATATAAAAATTAGTCTAATTCGAGTCAAATCAAGCTCAGATCAAACATTGATATAATGATTGTAGTACTCCTAAGTATATAAACACAGTTCCGTTTAAACTGTTTAAAAAATACAATTTTGAAAGTGTTTCATGTAAAATAAATTCAATGATAATTTATCAAGTTATTTTCACTCACAACACTATATGATAAATTAAGGTGAACATTAATCGAATCATAAGAAATCATCAAAATATGCTTTCTGACAACAACATAATCATAAAAGATTATGATAGATCAAATGGTCCCAGTTGCTGGGTTGCATAATTAAAGTCCAAAACATAATCTACATCATTTTAGCATAACAGATGAGTTAAAAAATTATGATTTCAAAACCTAATGCAACAAAATTACAAAATCAAACAAAAATAAAGTCTTCACAAGAAACATCAAGTTTTTGACATAAACATCATCAAAACAGATACAGCACCAATAACAATAAAAACAATGCTATGATGACAAAATCAATCAAAAGCAAGACCTTCACAAAAAATTTCAAGTTATTCAGATCATTCTTCACCGTACATCAAATGCATTTATCTTCTCACAGTCTTGCTCCTCTATTGCACCCATCGGTTCATCAATCCACTGAAATGTTTGTAGTCTCTATTTGTTAAATTTTTTTGATATCTATAAAATTTTCTTCCAATATTGTTACCTTTATGTGTCGTAAATACAACACACTACGGGTTGCAATCACAGAAGACTGGTCGATGTTTGGTTCCCTTAGATCTTGTCGAATTGTTTGAGCTTATTTTTGATAAAATATTCCTATAACAAAGAAAAATTTGAAGGAATAGGAGATGAAAAAATGTTCGAAATGATTCTTGGGATTCTTAAAATAGAAGGAATTGCGCATCAAAACATTTATTTTCATCCATGGGTTACATTGTGTGTCAAAATAATGACATACGTGTCTATTATCAGGCAAAACTTCAGACCCAATTCATTGCGTATCTTGGAAATTCCTTCTTTTAAGTAGTTGATTCATGGTAATAATGCTGACAAAATTTTGAAGCATATAAAAAAAACATTACAATAATCATTAAGAGTGACAAAATAGATAATAGTTCAACTTTGTTATCATACAAGATCAAATGTATGATAGTTGCATGACACTATGGCAAAATGCTTACAATACCACAAACAATTCTTTAGAAATCAGTAAATACAATAGATATGCTGTAGTACATCTCCTGACATGGTTTTCAGTAACTTCTAATGAAAATAAAGCTTCCAAGTAAAAGCAGCTAGATTACACAAATATATCTTTCATATAGCGGGCTCCAAGTAAAAGCTTCAATTACACAAAATTTTGCTCTCCTTTTTTCATTTTCCTCCAAGATATTGGAGCTCCAAAACAAATTCAAGATAAGAACATATAACAAATTTTCTCACATGCAGCTTAACATATTTGATCCACATAATAAAAAAAAAGGTTCAAACCCTTGGGCACATGGAAATAAAAGTTCTTGTGAAATCTCAGGTAAGGTCACACAAACCCTCGAAGCATACCCTTATATCCATAAATCCTAGTGGTACATATGTACATACCACCTACTAAGAATTGAACCTCCTTAAGAGGTAAGGGGCAGTATGCATCCAATGGTATAACAACACTCTCAACTAATTGTGATTTGATAGAGTAGAGAATTATCTCAATGGATACCTCCTAGTTATATATGTGAATACATAGTGAAAGATATCATGAACTAATGAAAGATATTTAGATAAGATGTTACTAAAGGCTGAATTAAAATTTTTCCCACTATGTATGTATCTGCTTCATCATATCACCGTATCTAGATAAGATTTTATGAACTACTTTGGGTGGTATGCATGTAAATACATTGAGATTGTGTGGTATGCATGTAAATCTAGCTTGTGCATATTACCAAAGCAATGAAGAAAACAAACAAGTAGATTATCCTTACATGCCACACAATTCTTATGTAATTAACACTTGTTTATGGCATGCAAGAATTGCAATGGGAATAAATACAGGCAGAGGCATGATAGGGGATAAAACGGAAGTAACGGTTACCCGCAACAGATGCGCAGGCCATCCAAGCTACTCCGTTGCCATTGGATGAGAGTACAATGCTTCTAATGAATTTTTGCACCACTTACATGTCTCACAGTCGAACTTTCATATTTACATACAAAAAACTTTAGAAGGGTACCACACATGTCAGAACAGTTTCAAAATAGCCATCAGAAAGCAGATTTAGCAAACAGATGCACACCACCGAATTCCCTTTCAACATAGATCCAGGGAATAAACTACTTATCAAGGAATTGTTTTCTTCCTCATGTAAGTAAATGCATATAACACGATTAAGCACACAAAATAAATACCACAATTTGTTTTTGTAACACTGGATGAATTCCCACTGATTGGTTACATTAAAACATAAGCAACAAGTTAATGAGCCCAAATGAGATGCATTACTTCCACAATTACCTAGTAAATTCCAACTTTTCATTTTAAAAAAGGGGCATTTACATGCAAAACACATAATTTTTGTGCATTGACATATCTAACACCTGAAATCACTAAGAAAATTCTGCCTAATTCTTTCAAAATACATATCTAACACATAATTCTTGTGTATTTACATATCTAAACCATCTATATCATCATAAATTTGAAAAATACATCCATGGTTTGATATTTAAGTTTAGAAAAAAAGAGTAATGGACACTTTAACACAATGGATACTCAAGTGCAAACTATTTTGCTCAAGAACAAATGTTTGAAAATACAACTTTTTGCTTAAGGTTTACCGTCAAGAATACTCGAGTGCAAACCATATCACCAAATAAATTCCACCCAAATCTTTCATCTCACAAAAAAAAGTACAACACATCTATAAAAGTCAGAATGAGTTATTTAGGGAGAGTTGACATATAAAGATGCATTTATATATCAATTAATAGTCTGGCAAACACAATAAAAGTCAACAATGCAACTACAATCAATTACATCACAACACATCAATCGTAAACCAACGAATGTGTAATTGCTTCACGAATTTCGGCCATCCCGTCGGCACTTTCTCCATCACATATGGTTGGAGTGTCGCTAACATCGTATTTTCCTATTGTTTGTCCCATGTGAAACTCATATGCTTATGGAGGAACAAATTCGTTTCCATCTACAGTTGCAAAATCAACATCGGACTGTGACCGATGACGCCATGAAGAGTAATTGTTACATCGACAATTTTAACCTGTTTATCAAACAAATAAGTTGGCATCTCTTAGGATGACCCGTTTTTTTTCCAAACACCGATCGCCCTCTCAATCACACCACGTAACGATAAGTGATGCTTTTTGAACATCTCTTTCCTTCCACTTACCCCTTAACTAGCCCTTTCAAAATCTGGTATATACTATCTAGTGTCCCAAAATGGATTAAGGTAGCCTCGTTGCAATGGATATCCGATATCCACCAAATAAAATATTTCCCTA
>NW_018164444.1:59095904-59099431 GCF_001263595.1 Phalaenopsis equestris | reverse complement strand
TTCCCTACAAGGATTTTCTAACATTATAATGAATTAGTCAAATTTATGAACTGTGTTAAGAGACCATAAACCAACCTTGTGGAGTATGTAAAATTTTTTGTGCGCCTGATCGGATGACAAATTTGAAGATACTACTATCGTTAGCGTTTCCCTCACATATAGCTATGACGAAGGTAAAGCGCATATTAAAGTTGTATATTGTCATGATATTTTGGGTGGGTGAATCGCACCTTCCAATGTATGCGTATTATCAGCATTTGACACATGCATCAATATGTCTTATCAATGACACCAATGCAATCCTGAATCACAACAACATTAACCTCTAACACATTATTTGTTTGCTTTCGGAAAAAAAGACACCGCAGAAAACATAACTTGAAGTACGACATATATCGATCATCACATGAAATTTGTCTAAGCATATATTGGAAAGTTTGGTCATCATGTTTGATGATATCGGAGGACATGCGTACCAAAGCATTCAAGTCAATTTCAAAATATCTACTGATGGTTTCCAATAAATACTGAAATCTCTCACAAACCGCTAGATTAATTATGTGACAGGATATATAATGTTAGAGCTAATACCTTCCGTGAAGTCGTTCTTGATAAACCATGAAAAGCATAAGTAGTTTAGAGCTCAGACAGAAGATCCTTGAAAATCATTTGACTCATGTGAAACATGTTATGGAATCTTGTTGGATGATCCTCAAGCATTTCACTGATCCATTTCTCCCGTAAAAGTTGAGATCATGCACGAACTCCGATAAATGTATGACTCATAGGGCTCGGTTAGTAGACAAGCAACTGCTGAAATAACTTTTCTGCAATGCTTTATATGTTCTATATTCGTAGCATCCATTGCTACAAAAAATTACAGACTACTGCATGACAAGTTATACCAATAACTAACATTGACAAAATATATTGTGAGCGCAACGTAGATGTGTGAGGTAAAACGAATGACAACACCATATAAAAACCACCAAGTTTGATATCATTGCAACGAAAAGCAGTAGTACAAAAGTTAATTGTTCAACCATAAAATAAAAATTAGTTAATTAGGATAACATTAAGTTCACAATACATTAGCTACAAGAGTAGCAGATCTACACATACATAGCTGAATAAGTAGACTCCACATAGAAAATGTTGAAATCATAAGGATTAGGTTTCACGATTGTCATAGAAGATGCGTAGATAATTAACTCTCATGTCAAGTGCCATAAATATGAAAAACTCCCTCATGACAGGATCTTCAAGTAACTTCATTGAATAGAGACATAATTGCATATTTTCGTAAACTTCTGCTTTTTGTTCTAAAATCTTCATCACATCTGGAATAGACGAATAGGTTTTCGTGGTGTTAGCCTCTGATGTTATGTTTGTGCATGCTATAACTAATTCTGATATTTGACTTCTAAGAAAAGCATACCAACTTTCTTAAAGCGATTTGCCCTTGCTTTTAAAGATGGTAGAGTCCTAACATGACTATTTTCACTATATTCATTTATCTCATGTGATGTTCTTTGAATGGGTTCATTTTTAGCTCTCTCTAGGTTCTTGCGAATCTTGAGGAATCCAGGATTGTCAAACATTTGCAACAACACCACTAAACATGAGATCGAGCTTATCTTCTAACTCGGGCTCGGGCTCGATTCCACCAAATCTGAATTTTTTGGCTTTCAGCACAACCTGTCATTCACACGAACAAAGAGAAAATTCATGTTTACTAATTCTACGTATATCATAACTGAACATGTTTCGTATAATTAAATCTTTATTTTACCCGTAACTTCTACTTCCACTAATCTGCTAATGCATCTATATTATTTTTAATTGGATCTTAACTAACTCTAGTTGAGTTCTTTCCAAAATTTTCATTCTTTTTTTAATTGATCATATTTGTTCCTCAATTGAGTTATGTCATTTAGTCTTCCCATTCCCTCTTGAATTTTTTTTGTGGTGTTTTGCTAGTCTTCTTTGCTGAAATGTGTTGTCAACATATTTTCCAGTTCAATCTCCCTCAAGCAAATGACACAAAAAATCATTTTTGTTTCTTTCTCCCAAATAGCGGATGAAGTGATCTCTTATATTGCACATTTATTATTGTATCTAGCAATTTCATATACGATTTGAAATGTTATATGATTGTAAAAGATATGAAGATTATTTCTTTCATCAAGGTATGCATGCAGACCACACTTGTTCCACTAATTAACGCTATATATACATACATGCCACTTGTCCTACTGCATATTCAGAAAAATATTGAAGCATAGTAGATGTCAAATATTTAAATACAAACAAATTGAGTGGTATGTCTGTAAATCCCTCAAAAACAAATATTTGATAAATCAAATCATCAGCAAACTGCATGATCACTAATATATTACAAACCCAGATAATAATAACCAGCTTTTAATCACAAATATATCACAAACCTAGATACTAATTAGTTTGTAATATGAGCATAGATAACAATGTGGCTTGCTATCAATCAATTATAAGCCTTGAGCACCATATCCCTCTAGAATTTAGTAGTAAAAATGGCATATTACTTTAATACAAAAAGCAATTGAAGAATATTTTTCATGACAACTTCATTCCTCTTCCAGGCAAGGAATTGAATGCAATCATCCTTTTGTACATGGTAAGTTGGTTTATCCAAAGCTTTTTTAGATCTACCAAAAAGGCTTATAAATTCAAAAAATATGCAGTTTGTAACAGGAACATAGATAACAATGCGGCTTACTATCAATCAATTATAAAACTTCAATTTTACCTAATAATATCATGAAACATAGCTCTTTAGAATTTTAAGACAAAAACCAATTGAGGATTTTTTTCATAACAATTCTATTCTTCTTCTAAGAAAGGAATTGAATGCAAACAACTATTCGCTCATGATAGGCTTGTTAGCCAAATTGTTCCCTTTTTTAGCTCTACTAGAAGGAATTGTAGATTCAAGAAGCATGTAGTTTGCAACAGAAAAATAGAAACTATTATGAAATACATCCACAAGCGTAACTTGAGGAAGATGCAAAGCAAAGCAAGGCAAAGCCATTCTCTCCTATGTACTAAAACCAAATAGTTCAAAATACATCCAAAACAGTATATTCTTGAATCTACAAGGCACAAAATAGAAAATATTATGACACTTTATTCCTCCATGAATAGTATATTTCTTAAAGTGTAAAGCAATGCAAAACCCTTCTCTTCAATGTACTAAAACCAAATAATATGCAAAAAAACTTAGTACGAAAGAGCCAAAAGTGTAAAACAATGCAAAGCCCTTCTTTTCAATGTGCTAAAACAAGATTTGATACTTGATTCTTCCATTTGAAGACAAAACTAGTGCTAATTCTACTGGCTAATCCTGTTTGAGGAAGATGTGAAAGAAATAGACGTGTTGAAGGGAAGAGAAGGGGAAGATCGGCTGTAATGATTTACCGCAATGTCAGAGTGATTGGCTCCTCCGAACTCTCTAACGGGGAGGAGACGACAGGATCGGCTCGGATGCG
>NW_018164444.1:59084473-59095844 GCF_001263595.1 Phalaenopsis equestris | reverse complement strand
GGGGGGGGGGGGGGGGTTGTAAAATAATATTTGCGAACTCACCAAATGTGGACCTTGCACTGCGTTTGCGTCCCTATTAACACTTAAACGACGTTCACGAACGGATGCCGCAACTAGGCTTTCCAAACAATGTGCGAACACCGTTCTAAATAGAAGTTGGTTCAAAAAGCTAAAACAAACGGGACCTAATCATAGCACACTCAAAGAGTTGGAAAGAGGAATATAACATAGACATGGGATATGTATGGTGGATTTTTGATGTCACGTTTAATGAATATTATTGGTTTAATTTAGACTCATACCACTTACATTGTGTTCATTTTAAAATAAGTTTAGGTTATCACAAATCTGAAAATTGTAAATTTGTTTATATATGGATTGTGAAGAATAGATATTATTTATAGAAGTCAAATGATAAATTGATACATCTTTTACTGAAGTTAAATACAAAACGAGAGGAAGTGGATTTACTTGGATGTTGAGATTTATCTACAAAGATAATATAATTTAGCATATTAGTGATGAATGATAAAATATTTGTTTCACGACACTATATGCTTAGGAATGTGATATGGTTTAAGGCTAATGTTTACAAATACACCTAAAATGATTCTTAAATGTAGGTGATGCATGAGAATTTAGTATTCACGGATTAATGGTTACTGAATTTATTAAACTTGTTTTATTTAGATACAAACTAAGATAATACAACAGTTACAATTCAAACTATAATGTAATAATGGAACAAATTTGAAGAAATCAATGATAAATTTGAATATAAGAATCTACTAAGCAGTTGCAATTTATTTGCCACAATAAAAATCTCATTTGGGTCAATTTTTTATAAAATTAGAAACAATGTTTTTTTTAATAAAATATTATAACTAAAAAATAATATGAATGCATCTATGATAATTGACAAAAATCGACAGAGAAAAAGAAAATTACACAATTCAAGATGAGAGTCAAGGATACTAAATCATCACGAACATGAAAGCTACAAAACAAATCATTTGAATCTACTTGCTTGAAGCCTGTTGAAAATATGAGGACCAATAGAACTTTTTTTTTTTAAAATTTGTGCATCATCTAATGAATAAAATTTTAAAATATCTTATTTACTAAAGAGTCGACACTTTTGAGTGCTCTAATGAAGGAGTTGATCATGATCAATAGTGATACTTGTTAGTGATGATGTGATCGCCATTGTAGAGATAACATGTGCAAGCACTAAAGCCTCTTATTCCAAATAAAATTTTAAATTGGTTCCAAGTTTTGATCTAATGGAGGAGTTGCCTCTATGAAGGAGCCACTGTGGTAGGAAGCATAGATCTAATTTGGGGTTCATTAAAACCCAAGAATAAGCAATGTTATAGAAAGCGATGGGATTTTTTGAAAGTTTGGTGGCAAAGGAGAATGATGAAAATTTGAAGTTGACATGTGGCCATACCTTTTGGAGTCAAAGGAAGTGAACGATCAAGACTTCGATGGCGAGAAGATGAGAAGAAATCGCCTTAATGCGAGAAAATAGTTGGAGAAGGAAAATTGTTTGTCGTAGGCACAAGAAGGATTGAGAGCAACATCTTTGTCAGAGAGTGATTGTGTGAAAAGCTGAATGTTGATGCCATGAGACATTTGCAAAGGAGATTAGGACGATGGAATGAGAGGAGGGTGAAATGCAATGCATGCAGGTATAAGCGCTTGATCGTGCCCGACTATGGACACAATTGTGAGATGCATGTATGGGAGACGAGCCTATGGGATGCACACTTGGCACACGGTTGAGTGCGAAGGCATGCAGTAGAGTCGCTCGTGTGTGCAAGCCAAGGAGCACAATAAAAAAAATTTCCTAAACACTAACAAGCCAATAACAAGATACGCAAACAAAAAGTTAGACAATGAATGTATTCATTGCCAGAAAAAAAAGAGGTTAATTTCCCTTAAGTAGTCGCACTTGTACCCTGCTCTCATAAATCATTCATCCAACTAGCACACATTATATGAACAATTGATGCCGAATTTTTATTGAATTAAAGTTCTTATTACATACTTCATGTGAACAATTTCTAAGCACATGTTAGTTAATTCTTATTGAATCAATTTAAATATTAAGGGTCCGTTTGGGGCAGCTTATAAGTGTGGTGGCGTTTTTGAAAACACCGCTGCACCATTTGTTTTGCGCGTTTGTGCAGCTTATTTGAAAATCACGTTCAGATTTGGAAAAAACGCGATCGCGGGTATCGACCTGCGATCGACCCGCTATCAGCGTTTTGAACGCCCGATTGGAGCAGCATTTACACACCTGCCCCTCCCTCGTGCCAGATCTGCTTTGCCTCCGCCAAAGGAAGCTTTGATCTGCCGCCGTCGAAGCTCCGGTCTGCCTCCGCTCCGTCGAAGCTCCGGTCTGCGTCCGCTCCTCCGAAGCTCCGCTCTGCGTCCGCTCCGCCGAAGCTCCGGTCTGCGTCCGCTCCGCCGAAGCTCTGCCTCCGCCAAAGCTCTGCTCTGTTGCCTCCGCCGCCGAAGGAAGCTTCGCTCTGCTGAAGTTTTTATTCTACGGTCTGCCTCTACCAAAACAGGGGTAGAATGATAATTTCTCCAGAATCAGTTGTTTTCCAGACGCACAAACCAAACAGTCAGACAACTTATCTGGATCAGCTGCTCATCAGCAGATTATCAGGATAAACTGTTTATCAGCAGAAGCTGGATAAGCTTCAGCTGCCCCAAACATACCCTAAATCTAATAATTTGTGTAGCTAGAAAATAAAGAAAATGCCCAATCAAAGCAACCACATCTATCTGCAACAACCTAGCCACAAAAACACATTGCAGTAATGTATGGAATAGAAGACTTCACAGTTCCGCGCCATAAGTCACATTATTGAATCCTAATAGAAACACCTTGATTGCTAGCAGAATTCCAACCTTGTATAATTCTCCTTGCCATAGGACATTGATAAGCAACAAAATAACTACAAGTTTTTAAGACTTGAGAAAGTACCCCCATTATTCTACATCAATATGTCAGACTAGAAAAATTTTGAATCCAACAAATTAAGCTTTTAATTTTCATCAGGCAAAATGCTTCCTGCAAAATAATGCAATAGTCACGCTAGTGCACTTGATATGTCTAAACTCTACCATCAGTAGTGGACATAGCTTCAGGAGTAAGCCATATGGAATTGTCTAACAGAGGGTTAGATGCGACACAATGAGGAGATGAAAAGAAAGAAGGGTTCAGATAATTGATAATTGTCTCTTGGCATAAAGTCAAATCAAACACATTAAAAATTAAACTGCTTCTCTTTTTTTCTTTGGTTATTCTAATGTATATGCATTAGTTCTTATGCATTGCAAAGTTTTAAACGGAGAGAGCTGCCCATGTCTCAATAGTGGGAGGCACAATTCTATTTGTTATACATATTCTTCAAATACTCTCAAAATTCCCACTTTGTCTTATAACACCACATGGCCTTGCCAGACCAGCTGGACTCCAAGTTTATGGATATCTATAATTATTTCATATTAGCATGTTGGAAAGAAAGATGGTGAAGTTTTTTTGAGTAGAGATAATCCAACAAATAATAGCACTTGCAAAAGCGGTTCTATATACTTTCCAAAAGTGTTAGTTTGCCAAAAATCTTACCTCATAATTCCTTTAGTCAGTAGCAAAATAGATGCAAAGAAAGAAGACCAAAACATATAACAAAAAGGCAAATATTGATTTTTAATCGTGTAGTCTAATTTCTTTAATCAATATATAAATTTCTCTTGATGTATGATAAGGCACATGAATGTGAGATTATTTATATATACTATTAATATACTCAGAGGATGGATATAATTGAGAAATAATACCAATATGTTCATCACCAATTAAGTCAAATAACTGAGTTGCATTTCCATTGAGAATATGAAAGTGAGCTATTAGTCTTAATGCAACATAATGAAAATGATAATGATTAGTGTGAGAATGCAACAGGCATATGTACTTGTGTTATTGCTATAGTCTCCAGCCTAGGGTGAAAATGATCGATCAAATGTAACATCAATAGAAGTGTAGATTGTGGGTCCTCTTTCTTTCATTGTTCAATCAATTTGATATTTTGTGCATTTGAATGACTAATCAATATATGCATGCATGTATGTAATTTATCAATGCATTTGTCAAAAGTCAAAATTTGATAATTAAGCTTTCCAATTTTGACATACAAATAATGTCATATTTATAAAACTTTACAACCTTTTTTTTATATTATGTAATGTGCAACAAATCAAAACTTTCACTTAGAAAACCTATAACTTTTTGAGATATACACAATGATACCAGAGTTAACTCAAACCACAATAGAAATGCAAATGTTATTGTTGAAATTCAAAGAGGATTACTAACCAAGACTCTTGACCATACAAAAATAACAACACAAACATAAAGACACTCTAGGGCAAGGACGATAAGTGTTGGGCTGTCACAACCCGACCCAATGCTTAGAATTAACTAAGGCTGGAACTGCGGTCGGACGCTATTAACATTTAACTAGCTATATTTAGAAAAATTCCAATACATTAAAGAGTCACTAATCCACAAAATGAAATAAAAATAAACATTCAGAAATATCATGAATAAAAACATCTCAGACCAAAATATGAAGTGTCTCTAAACAGAAGTAAACAATAAAAGAAACTAAAGTTATATTTTAAACTAATACCTATCAGTAGCAGTAGTTCTCCTCCTGTAAACCAAGTATTTCCTACTAGACATTTCACCTAGAACTTTTCTTCTCCTGAAAGAAAACATTAATTGCAACTGTAAGTATAACTTAAGTGAGTAATTATAATCTAATAGCATTAAATTCTTATGTTATGTTATGCATGAATGACTAAAAGAGAAATATATTTTTTTTCATTAAAACTTTAAATTTATTCCTTCCTGTTTCATTTTTAAGTACTTATCAATTTAACATTTTTAATAGTCATCACAGGATTACTGTTATACATGAATGTACCATTGAATTGCACCTGAAAGCATATATTTACCATTTTCTTGAACGCACATGGGTACATTGCATCTCTTACCAGTACCATCTAGGGGTAATCTTGTATGACTTAAACATCTAACTTTCATTTCATTTCATTTAAATTATATCATTTTAAAGACATTAAGCATTTTTTTCTCTTTACCCTTTCATTTTCTTTCATTCTTAAGCTACAACATACATATAAACATAATTGTTTAAAGCATTAAAGAATTTTTTATTCAATAAACTTTAAATTTAATACATATAAGAAAATAATTACTCACCTTGCAGAGCTTGCCACACTGACTCTTGAACTCCTGATTTTCTAGGCTTTAATGTGCTTCAGCCTAAAATTGCAATTAAGCATTAATATTTTATTAATATCAATTCCTAATTAAGTAAACTAAACTTTAATTTAAGACATACCTTATGTTTAAAATTGTTTGTCTTCTTCTTCAAATCCAAGGGATTAGTCGGCCTTCTTCCTCACTTCCTAACGTTAATAAAGTTTAATAACATTAATTAATTAACGAAGCTAATTATGTCATTAATTTTGTAATGACACAAGGTTTAACATGTACTTTATAGGCTTTCAGGTCTATCTCCTTCCTTTCCCGCTTGCTTCACAACTTCCTCTCCTTCAATGCCAAAAATCTTTGTATTAAAGTCCTGATTATATTGACATTGCATTTATACAGCCACACGCCCACACATTCATTAAATAACTTAATAAAAACCCCAAGATACCTTAAAATTCTTTGGTTGTCCAACTCTTTAAAACATACTACTTTCAAAACCCAAACTATATATTTATTATATTAAATTAAATTTCCAAAATTATTTTTTCATATTCATATTTTCAAATCTATATCTATCGAAAAAGTTGACCGACAGTAGGTGGCGGAGAATGGGAAAGTCGACGATAATCACCACGTCAGAGCAAGATACAGTCGGAGCATCACTCATCCTCGGATACAGCCTTAGAAGGGAGACTTGAGACGCTGACGGCTGTCCCAATAGAAAACTCAATAAAAACTAACCCTAATATTGAAAATAACAAATATATATAGTAGATAACTAGGAGAGGGAGACCTCTCCCCTTGGGCGGCAACCCTAGGGTTGCTATCCAAAATCAAGAATAATT
This sequence comes from Phalaenopsis equestris, assembly GCF_001263595.1. NCBI lineage: Eukaryota > Viridiplantae > Streptophyta > Magnoliopsida > Asparagales > Orchidaceae > Phalaenopsis > Phalaenopsis equestris. The sequence continues at coordinate 59,089,685 of NW_018164444.1, read as the reverse complement.
ATTAATTGTGCTCTTTATTTTGTTTTAAATATAATTTTATGATTTATAAGTATTTTACTTGGATTTTAACTTATTTAATTAAAGAGAGTTTAAGAAAGAAATCTATAATTATTTGGTCTAATGGAATGATTTCTCTATTGTGGCTTGGGTTAACTCAGATATCATTTGGTATCAGAACAAATATTATTATTCCAAAGCAAAATGGGTTACAAGCAAAGACAATTGAAAAATATCGGGCGAGGTTTGAAGGTGGTTGGTTGCAGATTCAGGTGGTGGAAATTGAGAGCTGTAGATGGTAGGGTGACCCAGAGACAAGCTAGGGTAAGGTTGCCCAGCGGCTAGACAATAAGCAGAAGAGGGTTGGCAGGGGTGGCAACAAGCAGCAAATGGTCTGGAAGTGTGCGGCAGCAAGCAGGTGGAAGGTTGGAGGGCGGCAACAATCAGGTGGAATCTTAGAAGGCGACAAAAAGCAGGAGACGGGCGGCTAATGGTTCTGGGCAGCAGCTTGGAAGGCACAGAGGACGGCATCAAATAGAATAAGGAATGATACACACCATTTCTGGATGTACAGCCAGAGTATTTTCTCATCTTCAGATACATCCTTAGGAGACGGAAAAACGAGACATTGAAGGTTGTCCTGACAGAAATCTCAAAGCAAAACTCAATCTAGATCGCAAAAAACACTTGCAAATATTATTAGGCGACTAAGGAGGGTTCCAATTATGTTAGGTCGAAGTTTCTGACCCCTTGGACTCCGGTTGAACTAGCACTCTACTTTTGGAATGGCCCAGTTGGCCGGTTTATTCTTCCTACCCCTGCCTCCTGTCTTCACACCCTTGTCATGCATGTACACTTGTAGCATGTGGCTATAAATAGAAAATGCTAGAAACCTAGTTGATGCAAGATTTTACTATAATCTTCAGTTTGTTTTAATTTTTGTACCGTTTTCTCAACCATGATGGTATAAAGATTAAGACTCACTAGAAACATTATAGCCCTTGTTACTTTGGAACTATTTGCCAACTTATAGGAATTAGTAAATTCTATAAATTTAAATTTAATAAATCCTATGGTGGTAAACTTGAAACTATTTGACATGAGAGTTTTTAAATAGAATCAAATGCTATGAATTTGTTGTCTGTTGACAACTTATTTCAAGATTTAAGTCTATTAAGTCAATTCAAATATGTTTTTAATATAATATTTTGATGATGTAACTATTAAGACTAATTTATTCAATTTATTTTTTACTTTTTTTAATTATATTAATCATTAATTAACAATTTACTAAGCCAACTAATCATTAATTAGATTTTCTATGTATATTCTTAAGTCAGCCGATGCTATTTATCAATGAATGTTGAAAAGCTGATGGTTAAATTGTTGAGAAGCTGTATATATTCTCGTGGGACTCGTGCTTGTCTTGACATTCTACAACTGATTGAAAGACGTTTCTTTGCAGTTTTGCAAGAACGCTGATAATGTTTTAACTGCCATTCTTATTTGTGTGTGTTTATATATGAATATATATATATATGTGTGTGTGTGTGTGTGTGTGTGTGTATGTTCATCTCTATCCCATTCGGTTTCCAAAATTATATGTTTGGTGAAACCATAATTGTAGTTCTATTTCATTGATTTTGCAATTCTTCTCTCAGATTGGTGATCTGGGGCTGTCTAAGGTGAAGCAACATACTTTGGTGTCTGGAGGCGTTCGAGGAACTTTGCCATGGATGGCTCCGGAACTTTTAAGTGGAAAGACTAGTATGGTATCTGAAAAGGTATGTTATTTATAGAATGGAGCATTTACATACATGACACACAATTCTAATGTATTTACATATCTCGTATCTAAACTTTCATAATTACACATGACACTCAAATCTTTAATATAACATCAAAAATAGCACTATTACCTCTTTTTAAAAGTGAAATATAACTTTTCATGCATGGCTTTAAAGCACTATGGAGCTATGTATGTAAATATGAAAGTTTAGGTGTGAGATATATAACTACATAAGAATTGTGCGCAAGGTTTTTGAAATTTCCTTTTTATTTATAAAATTCAGGAAAGCAGATACTCCATCTCATTATTTTGTGTTCTTAGCCTGCTTGAACTTGTACCCTGTTTTGTCTTATTTTTCTTGGAGGAACTATTTGCTGCTGTTTTACTGTCTTCATGTTTGTCCAGATTGACGTTTATTCGTTTGGTATAGTCATGTGGGAGCTGCTCACTGGTGAAGAGCCTTACTCGGATAGGCATTGCGCATCTATAATCGGTACGCTTGCAATAGACAATTTTCCTATAAATACTCTTTTTGTATTTAATTTACATCTCAAAGGAAAAATAATTGTGGGAAAATTTCTGACCAAAATTTGGCCAGGACAGATTCTAATATCCGTAAAGGAAGATTTACATACATAGGACTCAAGACCTATGTATTTACATATCTAAATCTAAACTTTAACTTTTACATACATACCGCTTTACCTATGCATGCAAGTGTGTATTTCATTTTTAAAATTTTAAAATGGTGTTATTTTTATGTGACAAGAAAGTTTTTGGTGGTATAAATGTAAGAAGTGGTATTTTTTATGTGATAAGAAAGTTATAGGTGGTATAAATGTAAAAGGTGAAGTTTAGATGTTAGATATGTAAAAACATATGAATTTAGTTGGTATGTATGCAAATGACCCATCCAGAAATTTACTCCTCAAGTTTGGTGCAATATAAGAGTTGATTAATTCTACATATATTATACTCATCTCAAAACACATCCAAGAAATTTGATGACAGTCAGGATGCATTTTAGATCTGCTTTGAGATTAGAGCAATACAAGAGTCAGTTAATTTTCAAGTATTTTACGCATCTTAAAGTATGCCAAAGAAATTTAAAATTAATTATAATCAAATTGGAAGATTTACATGCATACTACTCAATTTTTATGTATTTACATATCTAACACCTGTACTTCAATTTTTACATACATACCACTTTACTTATGCATGAAAAGGTGTATTTCAGTTTCTATAAGTTAAAATGGTGGTGTATTTTTTATGTGATATGCATGATTATGGTGGTATAAATGTAAAAAAACAAAATATAGGTATTAGATATGTAAATACAGAGGAATTGGTCAGCATGTATGTAAATGCCCCATTCAAATTTTGGCCAGGTTATCCTGACCCTCACCTTTCTGCACAACTCTTTATCCCTATCAGTTTTTAACAGAACAATGCCTTCATATTTTCTCTTAGGAGGAATCGTGAACTGCACTCTGCGTCCTGAGATCCCAAGCTGGTGTGATCCTGAATGGAAATCATTGATGGAAAACTGCTGGTCTTCCGACGTCCGTCCTTCTCCGAAATCTCTCAGAGGTTAAGAAAAATGGCAGCTGCAGCTAATGTGAAGTGAACTTAACCTCCTTCCACACCCACTTACTTCCAGAAAATGTTGGAAGAAAAACTATAAAGGCTGAAATTACTGTTATATAAAAATGTAAATAACTTATTTTGTTTTTCTTGCTTGGTGATGTCTTGGCTCAGGCATCTGTGGATCCGATATAGTTATTGCGTACATGATTATATTTGTTCATGTAATGCATAAACTATGCCCCTCATATCGGTGTAAATGAAAATGCCATTGCAGCTACGAAGTAAGACAACTATGCAATTTCATTTTAGCTTTCCTCACCTTCTTATTTGTCAAACATTTTTCTAATGCATATTACACTTGTATTTTGTTTTTGTACAGGATGTTAATATGTTAAGAGATGAGGGGACTTAGAGGTAAATATCTATGCATGATGTTCTGGAGAAATATCTTCTTAGAGGCACATTAAATTTTCATTCTGCCGTGTAAATATTTATTTATTTTTGCTTCAATTTTTTTAAAGTCGAGCCGTGATAAACCGTAGCACTATAATTTTTTTTCTACACACACATATGTATGCATATGCATACATATATGTATGTATGTATATGTATACATTGGGTTTCTTTGGTCATATGATGCCTGGAAGAATTAGAAGATTTCTGGAACTTAATTATCATTTGTGCTGATTGAATAATTAGGATTAAATTTGATTGTAATAATATTCTGCCACAATCTGCAGCACTTGTTTTAATGAATTTATTTTTTGTTTTTTCGCATAAGTTTTTTGTTGTTTCAGAGAAATTTTTTTGGGCTAAGATATTATATCCAATTTTGATTAAGATGAATGTCATTGTCAATATATAAAAAATAAAATAAAAAAATAAAAAATAATAATTGATTTGATATATATTATATTTATTTTAAAAGTTAATTTTATATTTAAAATTATATTGAATCATGACAAAGATTTACTTCACAGTTACACCTGTTAAGCCTGCTTTATTTTTATCTTTATTGGAAACAGGTGGCAAAACCCCAAAACCCAATTACAGCTGACGTTGAACATGTACAAGTATGCCACGTCATTCTTATGTATTCCATATCTGACACCTAGTATTTCTTTTTTACGTTTATGTCACTCGAATATTTCATTTAACACTCGTAATTTAACTTTCAAATAGTAATATTCACATTTTCATGCAAATAAGGCAGCATATATATATAGTAAAAACAAGGCGTCCTAAGTTAAAAGTTTGTGTTTTATGTGTAAGTACAGTGTATACATAATAGTTAGCATAAATTTCAAAGCATTTGAACGGTTCAGACGACGGCCGGATAATTAAGCCGTCCTACTGCCTTATTGTTAGCCAAGTAGTTAAGAATCGATCGACACATCATAGCGAGATATTCGAATGATTGAACATTAAGATGTTCTGAAATGTTTCCAGCTCGTGCAACACCTTGATCAGGCCATCCTGTAAAGCAGCAAACTCTGCCTACATGGCTGTGACTATCGAGCCCATGAACATCGGAGGGACTGAAACCTCTAGCACATGATCAGCGACTAGGCCTCTGGCCGACCCCGGTGATGAACCGGCCCTCGCCGCCTAGGACCTGGTCAGCCCGGTGCGTTGTCCCACGGCTCCAAGAGAAGGTGATTGATGCTCCATTCGCTCCTATCTAGTACCAGCTGCGGGCAAAGGAGCAAAAGACTGGTATGCTCTCAAAACGGTTGCTGGCAAGACTTCCGTGAGCTCGGTTGTAGACCGGCCACTGCTGATTAAAAAATAACGACAGCAGATACAATGTCAAGCATATGACTCTATTTATAGAGC
>NW_018164444.1:59082348-59084373 GCF_001263595.1 Phalaenopsis equestris | reverse complement strand
TCTAGAGTGTCATAAGCATCTCACGTTGTGTTGAATATGAGGCATACTTCATAGTCATTGAATTCATACGAGGCACGTGTGTCCACTTAGGTGTGTGATTCTCACTTTATACAAATCACATAACCTAGCATGCTTGACACTTAGCATTTATGTATGCTCGCTATGTTCATGCCATATGCTTGTTATTTATCATATATTTGTTGTATGTCATATCCTTGACATCTCTCAGATATATTTTATCTATTTTCTTATATTTGAATGTGTGCTCGGTGAGTGTCTCCCTTGTAAGGTGTAAATCTTCATTATAGACATTTTTTTACTTAATGTAAACTCACTCGTATTCGGTTCCTGCTTGTTGCACGCACCCTGGGTCCACAGGCAAGCGCAATTCCTTTTTATATGTAGCATAATTTACCAGTACATCTTGTTTGTGTGTGTCCTGTTGCATTTAAGCATCATTGCATTTGTTTACATGTTGTGTGTTTCGCCTTTTGGCGCCTGTTGTGATTCTTTCATGCTTCGATCGAACAATCATATTGTGGGCTTCTTGCATGTCTGTATGCTTACCTACTTGCTTCAATGGTGGCTTGTTCTACTCACTAGGAGAGTGAACTGTTTCTTGGTCGTGATACTCAAATGAGCATTGGTCGTGAGGATGCACGCGATGAGCAATGCGTTTCTGTATCACGAGTACCAAACAATATGAATGTGTTAATGATCCAATGACTCTACTCTGTTCCCCTCTCCCTCATTCTCCCTTTTCTCTCTTTCTCTTTCATCTCTTCTCTCTATTCCCCTCTCTTTCATTCTCTCTGCTCTTTCCATCTCTCTCTCCCCTCAATTTTTCTCACTCTTTTTTCCTTTTTCTCACTCTCGCTTCCTCTCCCACTCTTACTTTCTCTCTCTCTATCTCTCCCTATCTCCTTCTCTCTATCTCTCTCTCCTTCCCTCTTTCCTTATCCCTTTCTCTCTATCTACTTCCCACCCTCCATCTCACTAGTCTCCCATCTCTTTCTCTCTCTCTCTCTCTCTCTCTTTGTCTCTCACTCTCTCCCACTTGCCCTCTCTTTACCTCGAATCCGTTTTTAGCGGATTGTTATTTTAAATATAAAAAATGGATATTTTGTTATTATAAGTATTATCCACCTATTTTAGATGCAAATGGGACTCCCTTGAGCTACTTTAAAGCAAAAATTTTAAATAAAATTAACTAAACGTGAACACCTAGAAATGGCTTTTCAACTTAAATCGTACTATGCAGATCATGAATCGAAGAAATACACACGCACACACATACACAATTCTAAAAAAACTCATCATTTGAGAACATCTTCCGTTCGACTCCCAGAGAAGTTTATGATACTCATTAGTTAAGCAAGCAAGCTAAACACAATCCAACGTTTGCTCATTCTTATTCAGCTCGTTCCAGTTCATTTTAATTACATAATTTAATTAACAATATTTGTTATAACTCTTTCATATTGGCTCTAAATTTTTATTTAAAAATATTAATTTTATTATAATTTAAATCGCTAGAAAAAAATTTCCGCCAAACACAAGCCGCGAAACAAACAAACAAATTTGAACACTTGACTCTCAAACTCACTCATTTACACCTCAAATCAATTGATTTTAAAGATCATGATGACGACAAACTACACCATTCTAATTTAAAAAGTAATATTTATTTCATATATTAAACTAATATAATTTTAACATGATTTATCCGTATAATAATAATAATAATAATAATAATTATGTCGACCAAATGTATTTTTGCATATTTCTATATTTTCCTTACTTCAAATGACATGTATAATATAGCTTTATAACGTGGTGACTTTCTGTTAACAATGCAGCCGCACATGGAGGCTACATTAATGTAGATGCATCCCTCAGGTCCACCCCTGTACAGTGATTTTGTTAAGTTAATTATTTTTTTCTTACTATGAAGTCAGAATAAATGATATTATTCAACATTATCCTTTCATTTACATATATATATAAGATCACTTACTCTTTTGG
>NW_018164444.1:59081000-59082183 GCF_001263595.1 Phalaenopsis equestris | reverse complement strand
ATATATATATATATATATATATATATTCTTAAATTAGAATATAGCATACAAGATTTTGTATAATGGATTTCATGATGAAAGTTGGGGGATCCTAAAGCTATTGGAGCTGTCTTAAGGTGATTGTGTGATATCATATTTAATCGTTCTTGATTGGAGAGTTGAGTTAAGAGATTATAAAGTCTGATATAATTGCAGGATAAATGGCGTACATCGAACTTGTTAGTATTCACGTGTAATTAAGTTATCAGTAATAGATGACAAAATTTGTGGATAGTAGGATTAATCATGTTGGCCGCATGCACTAGTTTTATAAGTGATAGAGATACATTAATGTCATTCATGGCCTCATAAGTGATGTCATGCATCGATGGTGCCCATTGTTCTTTTATATATATATATATAATTGATGAGTAGGGTTTCGAGCCAAAACAAGCTGAACACAAAAGAACAAATCTTTGTCCGTGTTCGGCTCATTAACTTAGCGAAAGAGCCGAACACGAGCTTCTTAACGAGTCGAACATGAGCTATTCGCGAACAATAAGCTGTTTTGATAGCCCTATGTTTGGATAAACATATACTACATAAGATCAATCCATGTTCCCCTCTTCCTTAAAAAAGCAAGGAAAATATTAATAATAAATGTCAAAATAGACCAAATCCTACCACATTAGGGGGTATTTCGTAGCGTAATATTTACAGGATTTAACAATGAATTTTACTTAAATCCAATAAAAAATAAATACAACCCTCCTTTAAATCCAATTTTCGCTGGTTCGATCTGACTTCTCTCACGTTCCGTCATGCAAGATTTGAGACATAAATCCAGATTTCATAAATCCGATTGCGAGCAGGATTTATTCGCCGTCGGTCGCAATCCATACCCATCATTGATCGAGAATTTGATAAATTCTACTTAACATAAATTCATGGTGCAGCCAAACACCACCTCACAAATTACAGCATGTAGGCTCTGCTGAGGCCGGCTTTCTGGACCATTATTATTTTTTTCTCTGCTTCTCTGCTTCTTTCTTCTTGCTGTTCAGAATTATTTGCATGGAAGATTTACATGACACTCTTTTTGACTTATTTATATCTTTAACACCTAAATATTCAAATGAACTTATCATACATACATACATACATACATACATACATGCATACATACATACATACATACATACAT
>NW_018164444.1:59056038-59077842 GCF_001263595.1 Phalaenopsis equestris | reverse complement strand
TACAAAAACAAAATATTGTTTTCTCCTTTTATATATATATATATATATATATATATAAAAGCTTAAATGTTAGATAAGTTAATAGAGAAATAAAGTGGGTTGTATGTAAATTATCCTTATTTTTTCTATTATTTTAATGTAGTAAAATTATTCTATTTAAAAAATTAATACTTTAAATATGTATAATATTACATTTTAATAATAATTAAATATAGTATATATTATAGGCTTAATTTTATATAAATTAGATATATCTTCTATAAGTCCCAGACATAACGTTAACATGTCTAATTAAAAAAAAATAAATAAATCAAAATAATAATATTCGGATAAGTAAAATATTAATAATGGGAATGATGGACTTGAGAGTAGTTAAACATTAATTAGATTTTTTAATTTTGAATGAGATAAATAAAATATATTTTTTAACTAGTAATTTGTTTAAATTAATTTTTTAGCTTGCTAAAAATCTTTTTAATAAAAGATTAAAGGAGAATAATAAAAATATTAAAAGGAGAGTCACCCACTCACCCACAGTTTTGGCGAGTAGCACATCTTCTGGAAAGGTGGGCCACTTGGTCCACCATGCAAGTTATTTTTTTTTTATTTTGTATTTTTCTAAATTTAGTTTTTATTTTTATTTCAAGTTTTTTATTTTATTTAGTTATTATAAACTTTATAATTTTAAACCTCAAATTAAAAAGTTTAACTTTTATTTTTATTTTCAGGATTTTATTATTTTTTTTTTATTTATATCTCCAATTACATTTATTTCAAGTTTTTGTTTTCATATTTTTTTAGTTTACAGACATGTGATAGCATGAATATCAAAGAAATTCAACGAGCAACACAAAAGTATGGTCAAGAATGACTCACAAAAGAAAGATTATAGGACACGTCAGCGGAAGACTAAAAGACATGATTGACCAACTGCTGAAACCGTTCAAACGAAGGACGTCCAAGTTGAAGATCAAAAACATCGAGCCAAGGGAGGGTATCAACCCAACTCTGATGCTGACATTGTCAGCTATCTCACAAGAGCCTCTAGGACTCTTCAAAAGTTCTAAGGCTCTCATCATAACATACTTCACAAACACTTTAGGTGAACCTTCTATCTAGGGGTAAGCTATCTATCTAATTATACAGTGATCCACTCTCTACCCGGTAGCCTAGTATCATTGTAGCGATAGGAGCTTCTCATCTAAGGGTTAACAATCAGTCCTCGGACTTAAGCAATTGACTGGCTGACCAAGTCAACAATGTCATTAGAATAGGCCTTGCCAATCTAAGGATTTCCAACCTTAGTTAACTGAGTAACAGGGTTGCCAAGTACATATAAAATACTCTATTTCACCCCCATAAAAATAGAGAAAAGCATGTAATTATGTACTAGATACCACCTTATCTATAAATAAGAGGGTCATTTATAATCAATCATTCTTAAGATAATTGGTTCTTTACTGTGCTCTCACTCTCTCTCTCATTGTCTCTCTTGTTCTATGCGTATCTTTAGGAGTGACTCACGCGACAAATTCCGAATCAACATCCTAAAATGTGCGGTGACCGTGACTCATACCAACAACCAGAAGAGGAACACCACAGGAAGAAGAAACTCACCAAAGAGATGCAGTGAATTAAAGTTCACATAAGAGTTCGTACAGTGGCAAATCCAAGAGTTAAGAGGCTTGATGTTGGGCCAAATATTAGAGGCAATCAGAGAAGCAGTAGTTGGGAAAAGGAAATAAAACTCCCAGGAGGAATCGATGCCCAACAGCTTGAGGACACAATTGCCCAAGAAAGAGTAGAAGATCCCTAGTAACAAGACAGTGTTGGGTTAGCATTGATAGACAAATTGAATCAAAGAATTAACTATCTCTAATTGCATTTTTATGTTTCTTATGACTTAAGCAGGACTCTATATATGATTCCCCATGTTCACTATCAGTTCTTTCAAAGATAAATTTTTCTTTCTAAATTAGGGATTAGAAGTGAATCTTGGTGGGTAAGTTAGTCTTGGGTTATTCCCTTGATTATTCTATTTTTTTAGGAAATTAGGTTGGTCAATACACCACTAATGGTTTCCTACCCTGTGTTTACAATTTGAGTGATTCTTCCAATCTTGGCTGTAGGTTTTGAAATATGGATTGTTCGCTCTATTTTCTATAACATTTAAGGATTTTATAGACATAACAATAAGATTAAATAGTTGTCCATTAGCATTTTTTTCTATTACATTTGATCTTGGTGCATAATGCAAACCAAAATTATATAACTTTCAGAATATTTTAACTACATGTAAAGTTAAATTTGTTAGCACATCTGTGGATGTGCACACAAGCTACCTTCATAGGATTGATTCTATCTGAAGGTAATTTAAAATTATTAGTAGTCATCTCCTCGATCAGTGAATATGCCGCCTCAAATGGGAGTCATCTCCTTAATTAGAATGTCTTCTCAAATGGCTTTACATGAGTGAGCCCCAAGCTAAAGTATCTATTGTTGACCTCAACACTCTCACTAACCTTTTATAAAAGATTTGAATTATAATTCAATCAGGTAGGGTGCGGTGTTGGCGCTTCATATGAAGTTCCTTAAATGTTTATTAAGCTTCATTGATCAACTCTCCATCTAGTTGGGTAAAGATTGTGATCACTTCTAAGTTAGGTAATCTTAGATGAGGAGAAATATTTGTCTAGGAGATTTTGGGCTAGGTCATTCCAGTTGGTGATTGATCTTGGTTCTAAAGAGTTTAACCTCTTCTTAGCTATATCCCTAAGTGAGAAAAAGAATATCTTTAGTACAAACAACATTGTTGGAGATATTATTATACCTGAAAGTGACACACAATTCAAGAAAACTAGCTAGGTGGTGGTTAAAATCTTTTGTGGGTGATCCCCCAAAATGGTTGTTCTGAACCACTTGGATGATAATAGGTTCGAGTTCAACGGAGGTGGCTTCTATGGTAGGATTGTTAATACTTAATGGGATTTCCTCTACTGATGGTTTTGTTAGTACTTTTCAATACCAACCCTTTCCTACTCAAATCGATTTTGATTTTTCAATTTCTATTTTTAGCAATATACTTAAGTCCAATAGGTTCAGCCTTGGAATAGAAGTGATAAGGAGGAGGCTACAAGTAGCACGCCTACCTCAACACAAAATAATGAGTAAACATTTGCTCATGTCATGCAGACTGATGGTGATGTTGTGTCTCCAGGTGATCTAAATGCTATCTAAAAGCTCAGATGATCTACATTTTGCCCAAGGATAATGCATCTTTGCTAAGCTCCTACATCTACCTAAAGATAGAATGAGGTAAAGATGAGAATGGCGCTAATGGTTAAGCTAGAGGTATCTCCCCCTTGAACTTTTGAAAAAGTGGATGCTCTTCTTTATAATAGCGTGTTTCAAAAAGATTTGCTCCTCTCCCTCATCCAACAAAGCCCATGTATTCATACATAAATAATAGATTAGAGCAGGGAGGCTGGTTTCGACTGTCGTGTTATCCTAATTATATAAAGGACAGTGGTCGTGGTGACATGAATGATATCAATTGTCGGTTGCTTTTGGATTTTGTAGTTTAATGAGCTCAACCTTTAGTTACTTTGCTCGCATGTGAGCTAGATAACATACTAGAGAATATGAAGGAATCATAGGCTTTGGATTCTATTATAAGACTATTGATGGGGAAGTTAATGATTTCTCCTCCTGCTCTTTCCACTGGACTCTAGAATCAAGCATGGTTAAATAAAACAATATTTTGTTATAGTCAAATTGACTATTGAGGAATTTAGTGTATCAACTAATGGCATAATCTGATAACTCGTATTGGCATTGTTCAATGCACTATAGAACAAAGCTCATTTACTTCTCACAAAAGCTTTTTAATCCATATGTTCTTTGGTGTTAGCTAGAAAGTCATAGACCACTAATACAATAAAGACATTTTGTTTCACCACAAATTTTCCCAATCCCCATCCCTCATTTTGTGTTCAATTAAACCTCCCAAATTTAAAAACCCAGACTTAGGTATAAAGTTATGGTCCAAAATGGAGTCTTTGTACCTTCCTTGTGCTTTGCATTTATGACATTATTGTTGTCGAATGATCCTGAAGCCTTCTTCTTGCATTTTGCTCTTGAGGTCTATGCCATTTCTTCACAAAGAAAAGAGAGCGTGAAAATTGAGAAAAGAGGAAGATAGCTCTAGGAAACAATGAATCTAAAGGCTAAGGTGTGAAATTCAGTTTTGGACCCGACCCCTATACATAGACAAATTAGTGTCACAACGTTGGCATTGGAGTTTGACCAAGTCAAAAAGCAACACTAGCCATTGCAAATGGTCACCATCAATTCATTGATGGAGCACTGCGATGTTGGAGGCAACACTATAGTATAGGGTCTAGACTTGGTCTATGACAATTAAGAACCATCAATTTACAAAAAAAAATAGCAAAGGTGACTATGTGAACACAATTTTTCCCAATGCCTAGGTGTTATGACTCAAGAGTGATGTAACACTGATAAGCATGGCATTATGGCACGACCTCAAAACATAGTTAAGATTCTTTCTTGCCAAATTTAGGATTTAATAACTTTGAAATTCACTTAAACTCCAACCTTTCTAGCTAAGTTGAGGACTAGAAAACTATAACTTTTAATTATTTAAAAATTAAACACGTTCCTCGTAGGATCAATACACATACTCAAATCTGTATATCACTTGAGCGACGATATACCTGTGTGCTTGCTGATGCTTCATAGCATTTCGGGCATCCATTTTCCTATATTTCTCATTTCATTGTATTTATCTATTCCTTTAGTTCATTAATTTGTTGCATTACAAACTCTCTAATACAATCCATGTTACATTTATTTTTCCCCGCACAAAGATTTTATTTGGACTTGAGTATAATTTACATGCTCACCACATATTTTAGGATGTTAAAACGTGAATTTTGCACGAACCCAAATAATTTAGGTAGGGCCCTTAGAGAAAGTAATGAGGAATGGAATGTACACTCTTTTGATAGAGAAGAAGAAATGAGAGAGAGAGAGCGAGAGAGAGAGAGAGAGAGAGAGAGAGAGAGAGAGAGAGAGAGAGAGAGAGAGAGAGAGAGAGAGAGAGAGAGAGAGAGAGAGAGAGAGAGAGAGAGAGAGAGAGAGAAAGAGATCTAATCTTCCTAAGGGTTGGATAACACGTCTATTTACAGGGCTAGAGATAATTTATCTCTTGTTGTGCTACAAAGAGAATATTAAACGTTTTTAGCACATTACAAAATCTGCCAATGCAACCTAATGATGCCATACTAATAAAAAGTAAAGAATAAATGACATATAGTTAAGCAATATCAAACATATTATCTTTTTGTATTCATAGTTAGTACACGGTTGTTCAGTTTAATAGGTCAACCTAATTAGTTAAACTGATAACTGATACATGACAGCATGTACTTGCTAGTTAAACTAGTACAGTTGGCATGCGACTAGTCAGTTCGACAAGTCAGCCTATTTGGTCAACCCGAAAGCTATGTTTTGGAAGAATGGGTTATCAAGGCGCATTGGGCCTGTTAACACCTTTGGCCCATAATGAAAATTTATTTATATACACCTATCAAATTGCAAAAGGTTTTTCTCAACCGTCCCATTTTATTGTGGTATCAATGCATAAATTTTAGAGAATAATTCCATTTTTAAAGAAAGAATTAGTTCCAATAAATTTTAAAATTACTCATGACTATCATCACATCATAATATTTGAATATCTTTGGAAATTGTGTTTGTATCATAGTATTCTTTAAAGATTTATTTTTACTTAGAACTTTATTTCATTAAAAGCTCCAAACTCAATCTAGCATAATTATTGATAAAATTGAAAATTATCCTTTTGAGACAGAGAAGGATGGTGTAATAGATAATAATTTGTATAGGCCTCCTAACACCATCTCTGGCACTTATTTATGTACACCTAGCAACTTCCAAAATGTGTTTGTTTCTTTCAGTCATCCCATTTTATTATGTGATATAAATGCATAAACTTTAGTGAATAATTCCCTTTTAAAGAGAACTAGTTCTAATAATTTTTAGAGCACTCAGAAACACCATCAAACCATAATATTTGAATGCCTATTGAACTTATGTATGTACCACAATGCAGAAGTCCTTGAAGAATTTTTTTTTTTTTACTTCGAATCTTTTTCTCATCAAAAACACCCAACTCAATATAGTATAATCATTGATAAAATTGAAAAATATCCTTCTGAGGTAAAAAGAAGGATTGGGTCATAGAATATCTTATATCAATGTTTCAACTGTGACTTGGTGAAAAGAATTGCTTTCGAGTTCTCTCGAGTATTTCTTGTAGATTTCTAATGGGCACGACCATTATGTTTAAACTTGGTCTTCCAATTTACTCGTTATGTTTGCAATAAGACTCTCTTGTATGCCACAATTTCTCACATTGTTTGCACCACAAATTTTTCCAATGGTTCCTTTCGGAGTTGATGTCTTAGGAGATTAGGGTCGAGTTCTCAATTTCCCGATTGGACATACTTTCCTTGTCATGCAGAATAGCATTCATCCATGCTTTCTTACTTCAAAGAAAACTTCTCCAATGTTGTAAGGGTCCTCTGCCAAGAATGTGACCTCATACTTCATCTAAATCTTCATCAACTCAAGCAAGGAACATATAAAACCTATCATTTTTTTTCTCTTGTGACATGCACAGTCATTGTAGTTTTTTATTTTTCCAAAATATTATTGCAGCACAAATCGAGCTATTGTCATAGTATCACCAATTCATTGAAAAAGGTTGTGACATCACAACCATTTTGCATGATAAAGTTCAATTTTTTAACTCAAACATTTGAGGAGGATTTTCGCCTTTCCAGAAATCTCCAGCAATAGCAAGTACTATGTGTAGCTTTCTAATGATTGGTTTCATTAAATTTGATAAGCATCGCAATGAAGGGAATAAGTGTACCTTTTTAATGATTGGTTTCATTAAAGCCTCATTTCCAACAATGGCTAGATCCACTATATTTCTTTTAAAAGTTGCATTTGTCAAATCGAAAGAGACCAGCTGCAATCTGAAATACTGAAAATTTACTGTTCTTGTGAAAACCAAACAAAAATTTCATCAGCATTCGCTCCAACTGAATGGATCGGAACTTCACTGCCTCTTCAAACTAAGCCTAAATTGATAGGCACACAACGACAAGTTAAGTCTCAAACTTCTATTTTCGCTGGCAAGGAACTCCTACAACAGCTTTTGTTGCTTCAACATTCAATGACCAATTTTCAGCACTGAGCCGACTCCTCATAATTTTGTCCATTAAACTTTTGTGTTAATGCGGTGTAGGGAAGAGTTTTGCGCAATTAATTGACGCAGCAGCCACCTGAGTTGCAACCTTCAAAAGAATCTAAGGGGTATTTGGCGCCGGTCATAGTACTTAGGCGACTCTCCAGCAAACTCGGACAGAGATCTGCGCCTGCTGCTAAAGCGGAGGAACAGAAACTGGTGTACAAATCTTTACCACGGTGGCAATGGGAGCCAAGGAGGACTACGGACCAAAAAAA
This sequence comes from Phalaenopsis equestris, assembly GCF_001263595.1. Taxonomy (NCBI): domain Eukaryota; kingdom Viridiplantae; phylum Streptophyta; class Magnoliopsida; order Asparagales; family Orchidaceae; genus Phalaenopsis; species Phalaenopsis equestris. The sequence continues at coordinate 59,070,267 of NW_018164444.1, read as the reverse complement.
GATCTCAGCTTTGCACGTCTTGGCGTCGAATTAAAAAGAGGATGAAAGAATCCCAAATCTCGAACAGATAGAAAAACAGATCCCGCATGTCTTTGCACGTTTCGCACGTCATAGATCTTGAGATGAGAGAAGAAAGGAAACGGTTGTCTCACCCTGCACGTCTCAGCAGGAACAGAAAAGAACAAAAAAAGAAGAGAATACGAGGTGGCCTTGTCTTGCGAGAAAATACTAAGTGTGGAATTTAGAGCTAAGTTTATGTTCTGACTCCAATCTTGATTTGACATGTGGTCCTGACCAGACTCGACCCGACCAGACATGCTCCTATATGGATTTTAAAAGAAAATGCAGGAGGAAATACTTCTATGGCCAAAATAAAAAAAGAGTGGAAAATGAAATAGTAGTATGTCACCAAAATCTTAGAAGAAGAAGATGCATAGTGGGAACATGAATGAAGAAGAAGGGTTGAAGCTATCTGCAGGTTTATAACATCCTTCAGTATAATACTTGCTAGGATGTTTAGTATTTTCCTTAAAAAATAAAGTTTGTACTTCTTAGAAAGATTTCATTGGGAACTTTGTCTGTACTCATACTTTTCTCGAGTATACATGCTTGTACTCCACGTTTATTGGTTTTTATTCATGGCATATAAGGCAGAATATTTTAGTGGCGATTAGGAATGGTGTTCTCTAGATTTTATGTAGAGTTTGTTGAACACGACAATAATATATTGTTGATTTTCTTCAGTGCAGCATAATTGGAATCCATAATTTCAACCATTTCATGCTAGACTGTTGATTAAATATGACTCGGAAGCGTTCAGTGATAATTTTGAAAGGTCTTCTTTAGGTGTTATGCAGACTTTGCTTACTACAATCATGTTGTGCTCTTGGTTTTTCTTAAGTATAATGTGGGTGTAATCTATGTTTTCATTCATTGAAAGCTAGGGTATTTGTTATCTTTGACTAAATTCAATTCAGAGATAGATTTGAAAGGTGTTATTTTTTATTGATGTAAATTTGTTTGAATACAATCATATTGTTCTCTTAGTTTTTTTCAGTGCAACGTGAGTGTAATTCATATTTTCAATTATTAAATTTTCGGTAATTTGTTATTTATGACTTAATTCCTTTCAGTGACAATTTTGAAACGTCTTCTTCAAGTTTTATACAAACCATGTTGTACTCCTGATTTTCCTGAGTACAACGTGCATTTTCAAACATTGAATGCAAGAAAATTTGTTCAATGTGACTGAATTCATTTCAGTGACACATTTGAAAAAGGTGTTTTTTAGAGTTTATATAGATTTTATTGATTAAAATCACACTGTTCTCTTGGTTTTCTCAGTACATCTTGAGTGTAATCCATGTTTTCAATCATTAAATGTTGGGTGATTTAGTATTTATGACTCGATTCTTTTCAGTGATAATTTTGAAAGGCCTTCTTTAAGCTTTATATAAAATTTTTGCACTACAACTATATTGTACTCATGATTTTCTTCAATACAACATGTGTTTTTAATCATTGAATGCTAGGGAATTTATTATTTGTGATACAATTCATTTCAGTAATAAATTTGAAATGTGTTCTTTAGAGTTTAGATTTTGTTGATTATAACCACATTGGTCTCTTGGTTTTCTTCCGTATAACATGAGTGTAATTCATATATTCAATCTGTTAGGTATAACTCATATATCATATATGGGACAGATGCTGGAGCGGAGCGGAGCCAACGAGCGGAGTAGAGCGGAAAGATTTGTTCAATCGGGGGAGTTTCATTATGTGGGCTGAGGGTGCGGGGGCAACACCCCGCAGTTTAGTACAGGGGTAATTTAAGTAATTACATATTGTACTATAGGTTTATATATATGTCATGTTTGTAACCCTAGGTTAGATTCTGATATTCTTAATCTTATATTTTGTATTCTTTTCTAAATATTAAAATAGCGAAGTCGCCGCTCTGCTCCCGAGGATGTAGGCATCTTTGCCGATTGCCGAACCTCGTAAATCCTCGTAAATCTCTGAGTGTTATTCTGGATTTGTGTCGATTCCTAGTTTTTCTTCGCCCTAATTTCTCAACACAATCATTAAATATTAGATCAATAATTTTGAAACTTCTTTACGTTTTATATAAATTTTTTTTCACTACAACCATGTTGTACTGCTGGTTTTCTTCACTACATGTGTTTTCAATCATTGAATGCTAGGAAATTTGTTATTTGAAATTAAATTGCTTTCAGCAATAAATTTGAATGGCGTTCTTTATGATTTTTGTAGTCTTTGTTGACTGTAATCATGTTGTTCCCTTGGTTTTCTTCAGTACAATATGGGTGTAATCTGTGATTTCAACCATTGCATGCTATGGAATAGATTGCATGTGGCTCAAAAGCTTTAACTATTTGATTTTTTAGTAGGTTTTATGTACACTTTGTCTACAATCATGTTTTACTCTTATTTATATTGAAGAGACATGGTTGTAGGCAATGTTATCATTCTATGCATGCTGAATCATGGCTAACACAGTATTTTTGAATTAGTGAGATCGTAAAATACAAGACTTATCCTCAACATGAATTATGTATGATTTAAATCATAATATATTGAGGTCTAAGTGCTTATTTGTGAAGAAGAAAGACACTATTGTAACTTGAGTTATTTCAATATTTTTCTTCTTTATTTATGATTGTAAATATTGGATTAGAGTGATGTTAAAAGTGATAAAATCGACCATTCTAATGTGCCTACATTATAAAAAGTGCTTGTTTGTTAATGGGGGTAATCTATGATTTATTTTTGTAGTTTTTCAAACTTTATTTTGAATACATGATGGCTAAAAAATATATGATTATTCAGGACTCAGTGGCAAAACAGGAAAGTCAAAAATCAACTAAGCAAAAAAGTTGTGTGTACCAATATTCCTAATGAGAATGATGCAAATAATTCGAAATGATCATGCAAATTACTGATAAACACAAAAAACATTTTTAATAGAACAATGAAGTTCCAAAAATCAGAAATTAAAGTAAAAAAATTTTTATAAAGCTGTCAGTAAAAAAAAAAATCATTGAATGCTAGGGAATTTATTATTTGTGATACAGTTCATTTCAGTAATAAATTTGAAATGTGTTCTTTACAGTTTATGTAGATTTTGTTGATTATAACCACATTGGCCTCTTGGTTTTCTTTTGTATAACATGAGTGTAATTCATATATTCAATTTGTTATGTATGGCTCATATACCATAAATGAGAGGGAGCGGAGCGGAGCCAACGAGCGGAGTAGAGCGGAAAGATTTGTTCAATCGGGGGAGTTTCATTATGTGGGTTGGGGGTGCGGGGAGTTTGGTACAGGGGTAATTTAAGTAATTATATATTGTACTATAGGATTATACATATATGTCATGTTTGTAACCCTAAGTTAGATTCTGATATTCTTAATCTTGTATTCTGTACTCTTTTCTAAATATTAAAATAGTGAAGTCGTCACTCTGCTCCCGAGGATGTAGGCATCTTTGCCGAACCTCGTAAATCTCTGAGTGTTATTCTGGATTTGTGTCGATTCCTAGTTTTTCTTCGCCCTAATTTCTCAACACAATCATTAAATATTAGATCAATAATTTTGAAACTTCTTTACGTTTTATATAATTTTTTTTTTTACTACAATCAAGTTGTACTGCTGGTTTTCTTCACTACGTGTGTTTTCAATCATTGAATGCTAGTAAATTTGTTATTTGTAATTAAATTGCTTTCAGCAATAAATTTGAATGACGTTCTTTATGATTTTTGTAGTCTTTGTTGACTGTAATCATGTTGTTCTCTTGGTTTTCTTCAGTACAATATGGGTGCAATCTGTGATTTCAACCATTGCATGATATGGAATAGATTGCATGTGGCTCAAAAGCTTTCACTATTTGAATTTTTAGTAGGTTTTATGTACACTTTGTCTACAATCATGTTTTACTCTTATTTATATTGAAGAGACATGGTTGTAGGCAATGTTATCATTCTATGCATGCTGAATCATGGCTAACACAGTATTTTTGAATTAGTGAGATCGTAAAATACAAGACTTATCCTCAACATGAATTATGTATGATTTAAATCATAATATATTGAGGTCTAAGTGCTTATTTGTGAAGAAGAAAGACACTATTGTAACTTGAGTTATTTCAATATTTTTCTTCTTTATTTATGATTGTAAATATTGGATTAGAGTGATGTTAAAAGTGATAAAATCGACCATTCTAATGTGCCTACATTATAAAAAGTGCTTGTTTGTTAATGGGGGTAATCTATGATTTATTTTTGTAGTTTTTCAAACTTTATTTTGAATACATGATGGCTAAAAAATATATGATTATTCAGGACTCAGTGGCAAAACAGGAAAGTCAAAAATCAACTAAGCAAAAAAGTTGTGTGTACCAATATTCCTAATGAGAATGATGCAAATAATTCGAAATGATCATGCAAATTACTGATAAACACAAATAACATTTTTAATAGAACAGTGAAGTTCCAAAAATCAGAAATTAAAGTAAAAAAAATTTTATAAAGCTGTCAGTAAAAAAAAAATTTATACTAAAAAATCTAGTTTTCAAAAGGCACTAAATTTTAATAGAACTGTGAAGTTCCAAAAAACAAAAATTAGGACTTGTTCTACAATGTTTAGATTTGCCTTTGATTTCAATAGTAATTTGAATGGTAATAAACTTATAGAAAGTCATAATCATTTATCAGCTAAGCCGTTTGATTAACCTCTCTTGAGATTGCATTAGGGCATCAGTGAAAACAAAACAGTTGTGTTACAATCAATGACACGAGCAGGGATTTGAGTGATTGATGCATTTGATTATCTTGTTGAGGAAGAGGAATAGAGAAAGTCAATTTTTTGAAAAGGGGATGCATTTAATTATATTCAAAAGAGAAAGTCATCAACAAGTTCTGTCATTTGACATAAGAACTTGACATAAATCCCAACTAGAGTCAAATCATGCCCGGATCGAGCCGTTAAACCAAATTTGGAAGCTTTTGGTGTAAAATTGAAAGATCAAACGAATTTCAAATCCGACAAGCTTATAGTTAAATTAAATGTCTAAGCGAGACGAATTCAATGAGCCCAAGATGATTCAATTTTAACATCGTTAAGGCACTCAAATGTCCGCAGAACATCGTCCGATGGAGTGGTCCAGATTTCTTATTTATTTGCAGAGAGGCATCTCACATACTCTATAAATAAAAACTTACATTCTTCATGAATAAGGGGCTGAGACCTGAGCTTGGAGTGGGATTGTATGCAGAATGAGTTGGTCTAGTGTTCTACACCGAAAGTCCAGTGAACGCCGCCACCTCCTATAACCGTCGACCACCGTCAGCCACCGCTCGTCAGCCATCATCGGCTACTGTCAGTGGCCCCCTTGGTCGTTGAAACAAATCCCCTTATGAAATCACGATGCACACTATGAAATTAGGGCATGCGTTGCAGAGTGACGAAGCACCTGACATTGCAGCACAGTGTCCTAAATGTTGTGCAATGACACATCTCGAAGACAGTGTACTGAAGTTCCAATAACTACTCCCAACTGCAATCACTCCATGCCATTGTGCAACAAACATTGCACATAGAAGAACTATGTAGTCCTTTCCCGCCTGTGAGACAAGAACATGTACGTGTACTCGCTAATGCATAATGGATCGTTCTGATTGAGCAATACCCCATGATTTTTTCTCTTTTCATATATTCAATATAAAAACTCCTGATGCCTCTGCTTGTCACTTTTATTATTTGAGTGATTTCGTACTATGCTAAGATGATAACTCTGCTTGTCACTTTTATTATTTGAGTGATTTCGTACAATGCTAAGATGATAATACTTTACTGCCACGAATTCTCTAGCACACATCCAATATAATTAAGTTCATGCATGCTTAAATAAAGCAAACGTAAAGATATTAACATAAGCACATAAACCTATTAGGATTGTTCAATGAAAATGATATTAATGCATATGGATAGAAGATGACATAGATATAAGAAAGGATGATTTAAATGCATACCACTCAATCCTCATGTATTAATATATCTGACAACTAAATTTTAATTTTTATGTATATGTCACCTTATCTATGCAACGAAAATATTTGTTTCACTTTATAGAAGTTAAAATAGTGAGATTTTAATATGATATGAAAGATTTGGGTTTTATAAATGTAAAAATCAGAGTTCAGGTTATTAGATATTTAAACCCATAAGAATTAATCAGCACAAATAAAAAAACAGCCTCTAAATAATCCATTAATTTTCGACATGCGCCACTAGTGCATATTGTTGTCATAAAAGTAGAACTCTACCAAAATCTCAATAAAGACTGTTATGAAATGGGACATACATCACCAGTTCTACACAACCATACACAGAACACAATCTTACTTCTATATAAAGGCATGTAAATACATGAGAAAAGAGCAAAATCATATAACTAAAGAGCTCCCTAGAACACGTCTTTTGAATTATAAATTATTGTTTAAGTTAATTATGACAAAAAAAGCCTTCCATGTAAAATTCGAAGGCAAAGAATACTTACCTAATCAACGAAAACAAGTTTCTGCGTTTAGTGAACAATGTATAAGAACAGAAGCTACCTCAAACTTTCTGTGTCATTCAGGTGATCTGATCGGCCAGTTGAAGGCCTGTAAAAGAAACAATGATGAAATAATGGAGCTCAAAAAACCAATATTTTTGTTTCCTTTATGGTGATAGAGAATCAGAAACAGATCCAAGTGCTCTCCTTTCACACTCTCCGACATTTAAACTCAGAGTTCGATTAACCGTTCGATCAGCTTTGCAACACAGACGCCTTGGAACCTGATCAATAATTAATGAGATTGAAAAGGTTAAGAATGCATTAGTTTATAAGAGAGAGAGAGAAAGTTAAAATAAGCAAAGAAAAAGAAACACAGACCAGATGCCAATTTTCACTCAGCGGATTCCCAAATATCCGAATTTCGTCAACACGACGAAGAGGGGGTGAATGGGGAAAGCAAAATACTTTTCTTTTCAAATCATCGCCTTGTTTAGACCGTGAGTAAGTACTGACAGAAATACCTCCAGACCCATCTTCAACAACATTTCTCAGAAAAAATAGAATGGACTTTTTACAGATGGATTTCGGCGGATCCTTTGTATCAAAGTCAAATTCAGATCGGTGACCAATTCGGTTCCAAGCAGTATAAGTCAGCTCCGAGCGCTCGAGCTCCCTCGGGAGGACGATGTTCGGGTATACTTGTACGACGTATCCCAGAGAAACAGCAAATGTGATCCTCTCATCCTTGTCATAACAAATGGCGCGCTGCAAGAAGCTTCGAGAATTTATTCGTGAAGCCTTGGTGAAAAGTTTCAGGCTCTCTAGATGGCCTAAGCCGGGGTAAAGTGGTTTCACAGCTTCAACGTGGTGTATGGAAATGAATGGAGTGATAGGATGAGCAGCCAAAAGGCCATGCGCATTTCCTCTAATATCCCACTGATAAAAAGGAGACACCAGTAAATGAGGCATGCAATCCACACTGACTAAATTTTATAGCTTCATTATTACATATATTATCATAATTGAATTAGAAAAAATCATGTGTTGCTAAAAATCTTCATTTAAATTACCAGAAACAATATAAAGTTGACAAAGAAATCATCCGCAAAATGAAGGCTAATAAGTATGTAGAGAGCATGACTGAAAAATGAAGGGGCATTTACATACATACCCCAATTCCTACGTAATTGCACATCAACACCTAAAATTTAATTTTTACATTCATACCACCCAAACATTTCATATCACATCAAACATACCATCATTTTTATTTTTAAAAGGTGAAATACAATTTTCATCCATAGGGAAGGTCACATGCATGTAAAAATTGAAATTTATGTGTTAGATATGTAAATACATAGGAATTGAGTGGTATATATGTAAATCTTCCAAAAATTGAATATAAGAAAAAATGGAGCAGCCTTTCTAGAGTGATATGCTGCACTATTAGAAATTTAGATGGCTAAAGCAGTTTATGTTGTAAGACTAAGAAATGAAGAAAGAGGGAGGAGGAGGTATTGATTTCATTCAACTCACAGAGTTACACTAAATGACATTTAAATAAGAAGACGAGCTGCCGATAATATCTTTTCTGCTGTCATCATTTTACTTATCTGAAAGTTGTGATTTGTGATGAGGTTAACGTCCAGTGGCTAAGAATCATGATCAGAGGTTATATCTGCTCCAGCCGATTGCAAGGTTAGGCGACTATCGCTATTACCTCCCCTCAAGCTGATGATCAATGGTTGCAGTTTCGGTTTGCCACACAGTATGTTAAAGTGTGGTGTAGGAACAGCTTCTGTGAATATGTCTGTGACTTGAACTTGAGTGCTTGTGTTGATAACGTGGAGCTCATTAGATTTGATGTTTTCACATGGAATATGGTGGTCAATTTCTATGTGCTTCATCTGAGCAGAGTTGTAAATGAACTAATTCACTCAATGAACAATTCAAATTCGACTCGACCAATACTCGATCAAATTTGTTCAAATTAGTAAATACAAATTTTGAATATTTTTTAAAAGCTCGAATATTATATAAACCAATTTATGTTCACGAATAAATTTGTTTGTTGTTTAACAAGAAATTTGTTAATAATATATAATTATATGATATATTATTTAAATAAAAAATTACTTAACTAGAATTTATTTAATTAGATATTTAATAGTACCGTATTATAATTTAATATCAACAAGCATATTAATCTAATTCAATTCTTTTTTATTTATTTACTTCAATGAACTATTTCTGTTAATACTTATTTATATTATTTAATTACAAGAAATCTTACAGCTTAAATATTATTTGATTTGATTAGCATAAAATGCTTAAATGGTAATTTGAAAATTACATGATAGTTTCTTTGTTAAGAGTTATAAAATATTTGTTAACAACTCTATATAAAAAGTCAAATATTAATTTAAACTATTAACTTGTTTATCAATCCATTGAAGTACATATCCAATTCACATATATTATTCAATTTTCAAAATAAGTACAATTGCTAAAAAAAATTAAGGAAGCAAAGTATGAACATTTATGTGAAAGTTATGCTCAAGCTCGAGTCGAACATGAACAACTCATAAAACGAGCAAACCGAGTACAATCCAAAGCATAATCAACTCGATTCGGCTCAATTATAGTCCTACATTTGAGCATGAAAGATTTGATTTATAATGATAGCCATTGTCAAGTTATTGTCATAGTAGATGGCGAAAGATTGGGTTATGGGTATGTGTGGAGCACTTTTAGTAGTCAATAAAGACAGTTGGTGTCTAAGGCGGCAGAGGTGAGAGCTCAATATTCTACATCAACTGATGATCGAGCAGCCATGAGTTACTTCATGCCAAGAGATGGATGTGTTGTCAAGGATGATTAATGTCCAGTGGTGGATCTCCTATCACTTAAGTCACTTGCCCAAAATATGTAGGAGAATGTAAGGCAAGGCCTTGAAGAATCATAATAGGCATTTTAAGAGATAAAAGGAAAAAGAAAGTGCATATGTTAGCAAGGTTGATTGATTAAAAATGAGATATCAAGTTTGGTGATGGTAAGATATTGATGTGAGTTGACTAAGTGTTTATACAATGTTGGACTAGCAAGTGGATGATAAGCATCTAGTAAAAGGATGAGCTGGGAGAATAGAGAGTTAAAGATAACCTTGCAATCCGTTATTCCAACTCTATTTAATATATTAGTGGCCTATTATTCCTGTGTGAGTAGTAGACCAAAATAGGCTCTCTAGATGTGGATGCCAAGAAAGTGGGAAGCCAAGCAAAGGAATTTGATTGAGAAAGCTTCTTGAAGATTTATGAGCAATGTGTTGCGTTGATTATAAGAAAAATGACATCCACGTATACAAGAAGTAAATTTGAATATGAACACGGTAGTAGATTTTTGAGTTTGCTAAAGTTGAAACTGAGTTTCATAAGATGACTACGAAAGATGTTAAGAAATTGCCTTGAAGCTTATTTAAGACCATAGATAGCCTTTTTCAACAGACAACAAAATTTGGATATTATGAGTCACAATGGTCTGGAAGTTGATGCTCATATACAGTTTCTTGTAAGGTAACATGGAGAAGTACTCTCGCACTTGTGATAGAGAGCTATGGTAACAAGTATTCTTATGGTGGGTATTTTGACGACAGGTTAAATGGCTCAGTGTAATTTATGCCTTAATTCTTATTTCTACCTTAAAGCAACTAAGCAGCCTTTATAGCAAAAAAAATTTCGTCAATATGATGTTTGATTATGTAGGTCCATTTGCTATCGATTATGGTCTAATTACATGAAAGAAGAACTAACGTCCATGTACTTTGGCTTTTAAAAGCATGAAATTCTTGTGCCATGGCATGTCCCCACTATACGTGCTCGAGTGCTTCAAAATTGATGGGTTCCACAAAAGTATATTTATGTAATACATCAAAAATTTGTTTGGGCAGCAGAGACTCTACTCCTAATAGGTTGACCATGGAATGTATATGATGTGTAGGTGATAGTTGAGGAAGAGGCAATGATGTTGGTAGTTCAAGTGAATAGAAGTGTAGTTGGGGCAGTGAAGATGAGCAGAATGCTTCTTCTGTGGAAGTATGTTGAGGAAGGTGCTGATTAGTAGTAATCAATGGTAGTAAGGATTAGAATGCGGTTGGTGTCAGAGTTGGGGAATGTTAATGGATGGCAACTTAGGTGTTGTACAAGATTGAGTTTTTGTTTAGGGCAAAAAGCTTTCACTAGATGTGACATGGCGATATAGAAATTAGTTTTTCGGTGGAGAGATTTGGACATCTGTTGCTACTGCTATTTTGGAATAGCCTAGAAGACATAGGTATGAATGAGGCGCGATTTTGTTTCTATGAGATGGTGATATCCTTGGGAAGCAGGCACAACTGTTTACTACTAAGTTTTGAGTAGTCTGGTGATTTTCGATGTAGTATGGAGGCCTATTTTGTTGACTTTGGATAGCATGCAATTTATTAGGTAGAAAATCTTGAGCAGTGGGTGTATAGAGATTGGTGAAGGTCAAATTCAAAGTGTAAAGAACAAGTAGCTTTCAAACTATGGTAATATTTGTGTTGGTTGAGACCCATTTTCTTGAGGGTGTATGGACAACTTATTTGGTGAATTATACTATTATTAATGAAAAATTATGAAGTGTGGGGATTTGGTATTTAACTCGCTGTCAAATCTTAGGATTTTAATGGGAGCTGTGCATTGAATTTCAACCATTAGTTTAAAGCATATAAATTGATTCATTGCTTCAACTTTTGTTAGCATAGGAAAACACTAAGAATATCGGTAGAAATCAACAATAATAAATAACACATGTATTCTTGAAATGAAAACATTGAGAACGGACCTCAAATATCACGTGCACTAATTCAAGAAGTTTGTAAGAGTGATTGCTAGGAGCAAAAAAGGGAAAACTAATGATTTGTGGCAGCTCCACATAAGTTGCAAAAAAAGAAGTTAATGGAAATACATAAGGTTCTATTTTGTTTGAAGATAGTTGTTGTGGTCTGATGGTTTGGATAACCAAAATGGTGATGCCAAACTTCAGTGGCAAATTTGATGGGCATCAAAACTGATCAAGTGTTGATGATGGAATAGAGATTGTTGTGGCATGGTGCTTGGAACATTATATGGTGCACCTTTAAGTCCTTAATTTTGAAACTTTAAAAGTTAAAAAGAAATAGAGCAGTTATTATCAATGGTGAGATGGGATATGAAAATGAGATTATGTGATATATCAAGAGCACGTAGAAGTTTGGAGAAGGAGCTGGCGAGTGGATGCCAATAACAATTTGTGATTGGTTTGTTTTATTGGAAGTGAGAGAGAAATTTATCACAAACAAAAATCTTGTATGTTCCTTGATAAGGTTCCACTTGCTGTGAATTCTACAAATTGGTTGGATGCCTTGACATTAAAATATCAATCCCATTGTGGGGAGGGAAAAGGAGTGACTAGATCTGTAGCAATTGCTAAAGCTGAAGGAGCATAGTTGGGATTAGGTGTGCCAGCATTAAAGTGCTCTATGATCTTTCTAGCCACAAATCCACTAGGAAAGTTGAATGAGTGGTTCGCCACCCATGTTCAGCTGAGATGGATGAGTTGGACGTTGATTTTGTTCACATTAGCTATTACGGCCTCTTCCACATGATGATTTACTATAGTCACATCCACAATAGTTATAAAGGCTGTGTATGAATCAGTTGTGATGGATACAAGGGAGAGTTTATAGAAAATGATGATTTCTTCCCAGCACAAAAGCTAGTAAAGGTCCCTAAGCTTATTAGGGTCTGCTTAATCCTGATTGTTATTTTGAAAGCTTTACATGAAGCAAGTATACCATTAAGAGTATACAACTAATACATGATGATGGCTTGTGTCAATGGTGGAGCCAGCTGCTACAATGTTGTCCACGATATTTGATTTGGCTGTTGTCAGGTAATTGTTTGATTCCACATTGATATATTATGCATTTCAATTTTTTTCTAAGTACCCAAGAATGATTTGAAGCTTGGAGTTTGCATTCAATTAACGTCCAGTTGTCCAAGCAGGAGTCCAAATTGAGCACACATCGGAGTATAGATGCAGCCATGGTAGAGTACAGAGTAGCTGCAAGGTTTTGGTTGAGGAGCATCCATGCGGTGTAGTGGGGTTGAGAGCAACATGACCAGTGGCATCAGTCATCATTTTTTTCATGGAGGGGTAGTGCCATGAAGAAATCCGTCAAAGCAGTTGGCCTTGAATACTTTCATTATTTGTGAGTTCCATATCGGATGGTTGCCTTGGGAATGGCAAAGTCGTTGATTTTGAGTGAAGCAAAACTATCGTTCAAATAGGAGGTGGCCGGTTGATTCAGTTATGGGTGACCTTTGAGTCGGTAAAGCAAGTGTCTTTGATAGCATAGAAGAGGTAGCAGCTATCTAGAGTGATATGCTATACTGTAAGAAATTTGGATGGCTAAAGCAGTGTGTGTTGTAAGAGTGAGATGGAAAACAAGAAAAGCATAGGAGGGATTGATTTCATTCAACCCATAGATCTACGGTACATTGTATTTAAATTAAAAAAGAAGCTGCGCATGGTAATCTTTTCGGTTACAGGGTCTCTTCATGTGAATCGTTTTAATTTTTGAGGAGGTTAACATCCTGCAGCTGAAAATCTTGATCCGAGGTTTTGTCTTCTACACTAGCAGAGGGTATTAGAAATTTATTGAAGATAGAGACACAAACCTGGTGGAATCCGTACTCACGGCTTAGAGGGACACCAAGCTCAGAAATACAAGCATGCAGCCGATCATCACTGCCATATAATTTCGGATACCTCTCAAGGCAATCATCCAGAGTCCCAGCAAGAGCCTCAGCAAGAGGATAGCTTATGGCAATCCCCCCACCACCAAAAGCCATGGCATGGCTAAAGTAAATATTAGCCGAGTGGCTCTCCGATGGCCCTCCAACATACACCATCTCCCTCCAATCGTACTTCGAGAGAACAGCCACTAGGTTATCAGGACTCACAATGGTATCGTCGTCGCAAAGCATGAACCACCGGACGTCGCGATGGCCGAGTCGGAACGTCTCTGATATGATTCTTGCGATACGAAGGCCAGAGGGGTGACCGGTGGGATTTGTGTATCTAAAACGCGATATATCATCGGAAACCCGGACAGGCGGAAGGGAGGCCGAAGCGTTCCGCGATTGCCGCACGCGATCGTCGAGCCAGACGTGGCCGCGCATCACCCCAGGCCGCCACCACAAGCGAATGAATTCTCGCCGGCGCTGCCAGAGGTTGGCGGAGCTGGCGATGCCGAAGACAATATGGTTTAAGGAGAGCGGGGAAAAGGAACTAGAGTCTGGACTATGCGAGAGGAATAAAGAGGCTGGCTTCTGAGGCGGGGGAGGAGAAGAGGAACGCGAGGTGGAAATCGGATGAGGCGAGTGGGCAGCGGAGGTTGAGGAATCCCATGCGCGGAAGCGGTGGAGGTCGAAGCTGTGGCTGGGATCGAAGACGAGGAAAAACCAAGCGGCTGAGGAACGAAGGAGAGCGAGGAACGGGGGCGGCGGCTGCCGCTGCGATGCGGCCCTGACGTCGATGGCGGTTGGAGAAGCGGCGAGAGGGGCGGGGAGAGGCGGGAAGGGAGGGCGGCG
>NW_018164444.1:59048616-59055518 GCF_001263595.1 Phalaenopsis equestris | reverse complement strand
GGGGTAAGTAGGGTCCGCTTCTCGTTTATGGCCGCCGCCGTCATTGTCGGCGGCAAGGCTCATTTCAACGCCGGCGGCGCGGGTTGAACGGCGATCGGTCGGAGGAGATTGAGGTGGTGATTGCAGGAAGAGGAAGGAACGACTTTGAAATTTGAAATGGTCGCCCTAGCATTCCACATTTTGAAATTCTACGCTGCACACCGGCTTTGGGTGGGCCCTGGGCGGCTCCGGGGTCGTGCGGCCAAAACCTTTGGTGGTTAGGGTTGATGTAGATGAGTATGGAGGACTGTTTCAATGGAGATGAATAAAAATATTACAATTTTTTTTATTAATAATTTGTTAAAATAGAGATATTTATTGTTTAATATAATGTTTATTAAGCATTAATTATGTCACAAAAAATCAATAGTTTTGATTCAATTTTCATATCTCATAACATATCAATATTCAATTCACAAAATTTAATTTTCATAAAATATATAGTTAAAATGAGTGTTTTGACGGGGCAAATTTGAAAAGTATAAGATTACTTATTTATGATATTATTAAATATTAAGGTAATTAATTAAAATATTGGAGACTAAAGAGAGTCAACTGCGACTATCTTATGAGAGTACTAATTTTAAGATAAATGATTTGAATGTTCTCTTGAAAAATTAAGAAAAAATCATGTTTTTACGCATCCAAAATAGATCCAAGAGAGAATATTGATGGAGATAATTCACATGAAAATCTTTGAAGAACTAATAATTAGCATCGAATGCTAGTCATTTATCAATATCAATCTTAACAATTAACAAATATCAACAATCAATGTCATCATTACCTAAAGTCAGCTATTTAACAATATTTGATAACAGTCTCCCAAAACCATATTTTCTCCCATCTAATATGGTGAAGGGTTAGTTAGATTTATTAACATTACCAAACTTTTATTTTCTCTTATCAATAATGAACTCACACATATAAAGGACCAGTGTCAGCCAACTATCAACATCTAGTGTCTGCTTCCCTAATCATTAGTCCCTCCTCTTATAAGGAGAATAATCGAGCAAAGTAATTGTCATTATTTAACATTTGATGCTCTCAATTGAAACTCACCAAGCAGTTGGTTTGTTTGATATCTATTGGTCATTGGCATTCAATATATAACTTCCTCCTTTGATAAGGAAGATTAGTTTAATAGATCTACAACCATCACTTGACATCTAACATTATCAATCAACCTTCATTCAACACTAATAATGTGTATTGTATGTTAGCTACTGACAACTTGCCTTTATCTTTTTTTTCACTTATCTGCTTTCCTATAAAGAGAATGATTAAGACAATCATCTACAATCATCATATCATGACTTTTGTATCTTAAGAATCAAACCTCCACAAAAGAAAATGCTCTATTAATTTTTATATATATTATTAAATTAATTCCTTTTTATGGATATGAGAAATTACTTTCTTAAAATATATGACTTCTATTAATAAAATAATTTTAATTAGACTATACCTCATTGGCATATCACCAAAAATCTACATGATTAACAGAAATATCAATAAATTTTGAATAAGATTACTTCTAGATTCAAATTTAGCATCATTCAAACTATGAAGATATGAAGATATTTTATAAAACAGTCCTCGTAACAAGAACCAGAGAAAAGTGGTCCAAAATGAATCATATTTTGACTCACCTCAAGCAACTATATGAGAAAATCCTTATATAAAGTTTTCATATTTTAACCAACGGAAAAAAAATCAAATTTGTTTGTTTTATTTTTGGTTCACAAAGTCCTCTCATGATGATGTATCCTCATGGTTAATTACATCTTGGGAGATACTTAAAAAAAAGTCTTGATAAAAGGTATTATGTTTGTTTGATATAACCCTTTGTAAATAGAATTCCAAGGATATTTTTACCATCCCGATAAAGGAAGCCTCCTGCTTTCAGGACAGAGATAAGCTATCGAGTAGAGGGAGAACCACCATCTAATAGATAACTCTTTCCTCAACAAAAGAGGTTCTGAGATGACTGTAATAACTTGTCAAAGGAATATGGAGGGCTCAAAGGGGTAGTTAACAGAAAGGTGAGCAGGATCTACAACAGGTAGTGATAACCTAGTCAAAGTTTTATAGATTCGTCATCTCAAAATATTAAGATTCTAATTCCATTCAATCATGAAGGTACTCGTACTAACCCAATCAGGAACTTCTTGTAAATAACTCATGTTTTATGTCTTTTAAGGTATCCAGTAGCTTTAACGTCAGAGAAATAAATATCTAAGCTCCTAAGATTCTATCTAGACTAAAAAGATAAAGTGGTACTAACACTCTCAAAGCATAAGATAGGGATACCTACAGAGTGGAAAGAGAGTGAATGATTTGACTATAAAGGACTTGTAGACTTGTATGGGTTAGGACAACCTTCAACACCCTAAACCATACAAGGCAACCATGTAAGCGTATAAAACATATGCTAGGTCAATCAGAAGTATACTTCCCCTCGTGACATGCAATATTATATACAATATTATCTATGGTGTCTTAAACATAGAGGCCCAATTATCATGCTTTGAGAATATAGCCATGTAGAGATGCATCATTTTAAAATTGACTCGGAGGACATTCAAGAAATTAAAGACAGTTTTTA
Organism: Phalaenopsis equestris; assembly: GCF_001263595.1. Classification (NCBI taxonomy): domain Eukaryota; kingdom Viridiplantae; phylum Streptophyta; class Magnoliopsida; order Asparagales; family Orchidaceae; genus Phalaenopsis; species Phalaenopsis equestris. The sequence goes on along the minus strand of NW_018164444.1, from coordinate 59,052,871 downwards.
AATTTTGTTAATTTTAAACCTAAATTTTGTTTATAATAAATGTTTTAAGTTTGAGTTCTTATATAAAGATTTTATCATAAAGATTTTAAGTGTAATGCCACCTAAGAAAACCACAATAAAAAAGAGTGAAACTTGAAACACACGTTACAATAAATTAAACAAACCAAATAAAATAATAAGAGGTTTGGTGTCATTAAGTTGACAACATATCCCAAAAAAGAAAAATAAAAATTAAGCTCTGCAAAATAAACTTTCGATCTTAAATCTATATAAAAAATGAAATTGGAATTAAGGTATGAGACACCTCAATCCTCTCCTAGTCCTCGCCACATAACTCCATGCTCTAACATGAACTTTGAAAATCATGCTCGTATCTTGTTTTCAATACAAACTCTTCTAGGAATTTAAAAAGATAATTATAAAAGTCTAAAATAAAGACTCAACCTGCAAAATTAAAATTTAGCATAGGTATAGAGCATGCAATGAGAAAATGAGTCATACTCGGTGGGATGAGAGCTAAGCAGCGCCTACATAAAATACAATAGTTAAAACATAAAGCCTTTTCATGTTGGATGTGGCTCTATCCAAGAAAAAATACTTATAATTTACTAGTGTGCACGTCTCACACCCAATAAACAAGTAGAAAAATAACTAAAATGTGAATACTAGAAAACTAAACAACACAATAGTCGGCATATGAAAAACCTAACTACAACTTAACTTTAGCTCTAAACAAATATTCACAACTTCAAGTTACTTTATAATCAGAGATTGTACTGTGGCATACAGAATGAAGTAACACTCATAATGTGTAATGTAAAAGGTAAGCACTATCAAAAAGTTTAGAAGATACATCAAATAGAACAACAACTATACAAACAAATACACTATCACAAAGTGTAAAGACTGCATCAAGCGAAAGATGAGTTACAAATACCAACACACTATCATAAATTATAAAGACTACAAAATGTGAAACAAGCTAACAAACATAAAATACTAATCCACTACAATTTCCTCCTCCTCCTCGTTAGGGATTTGCTCCTACACGTCACTCTTAGCTTCTTCACCTTCTGAGCATGAAGGGGGGTATTTAGAAGACTTGCTCCAAGTAAGCCCCTCAATATTAGCTCATTTTTGTTAATGCATCTTCTGAACCCCCTTTAGGAAGCCTCATATAAATCCATCCTCAATACATTCTCATTGCAGTTCCTTCACTTCAACGACATATATGTGATTTTCAACCTACTTAATATAATCCTGAATGATACTCATGAACTCAATTGAGCTCTTGAAATCCTCTGTAGCTTTTGCACCAACTCCAAGGAGGTCGACTTCTTTCTTCGATTTCAATCTCTTATTTTCCTCCTCAAATGAAGATACCTTCACTCTCAGAGCCTTTAAGCACTTAGTACTATGATTAAGAATAGTCAGTACCTCCACCAGTTCCTCCCGAGTACTAACCATATCTTGAAGCTACAATAAGAGAGAATTTGCCATGGTAGACATCTTCGTTATGCACTCCATCAATTTATTTTTTATGGCCGCAACTTCTTCAACTTTGGAATCATATCTACACTTATACTCACTCTATAAAATTTTAATCTTAATAAATTTAAAGTTTCACTCTGTCAAGGAAAGATTGAGCCCCGCTTCAAGCTCCATTTTTTTCATCATCTAAGATAAATAATTTTATATCAAATGGATGAAAGGAACATAAAACAAAGGAGATTGACATGTTTAAAAAAGACTCGTATTCTTCAGCATATTGGTACCCAATACATGAATGTTCAGTGCACTCTCTGAAATATGAATCTTCAAAAAACTAGTCAATAGATTTTTCACCCCGTCAAACCTCTTACCCTGCTTCGAAGGAAGGATCATGCAATTATTCTCCTGCAAAGGTCACTTTGGAGGTGCAACTGGAGCAGGTTCGAGGTGCTTCTCAAATTTCTTCAACATTGTCACAAAAGATCACCTAAGATTGATAGAAATGCTAATTTTAAATAGAGATTCATTGCTCATAAAGTTATTGATGTATACCTCAAACTGAAGATCTTTGAGGTCCTAAAATAGTAGTATCTCACTTATTGTGATCTAGAGAGAAATAGATAGTGTTGCTATTCTCTTGACTTTCGCAAAAATCGTCACACATTTTTCCCATTTTTCCCAAAAAAAAAAAAAATCAAACAGATTATTATCGTATTGGATTCTTTGTGTGAAGATCTAATACATTGCTCCTGAAGGATATATGACTGTCTATGTCATTAAAAAATCGACCAAGCCTGGCTAAGATCTTCAGTGTCAACTTGGCCCCCATTTTCTAAAGAAGACAATCAACCTGAGAACAATTGTCATCGCCCAACACAAGAAGTTTACATCACTAACCCTAGAAGATTTCAGGTTCTTAATCAATTTGGGCACCAATGGAAACTATAGACCAACTCACAAATTGCCTCGTAATTTGTTATGTATCCTAGAGGAGGGGAAAAAGCTTGATTAGTTGGAACTGATAATTTTACCATCATGTCATTCTAAAAGTGAAACATTTTTTGAAATAATATCAAGTCATCCTCTTTAAACATTAATATCACATCCTTAAGAATCTGGTACTTTCTCTAATTTTTAGGGGTTAAGATTACATGGATCAACATCTCAATAGCAAAAAATCTCACCCAAAAAGTGCAGCAACAATAGAAAGAGATACAACAGCAGACCCAAGGGCCAACACAGAAAGAGAAACAATAGCAGGGTTGCACTACTCCAACACAAAAGATGGCACAACAACAGACCAAATGACTCCAAGTGACATTTTAGCCTTAGTAGGTGAAGAGGGCATTCTCCTCCCTTTTTTAGACCTATTTATATGCAAAAACCTCCTCTTTGGCACCAAAAACATCTCAAACCCATGTCAACCACCAATTTTGTGTGATTAGGCATAATCCTGCAATATCTAACACAACATTCATGCAAACCGTCTCACAATCCACCTAACATGTGATCCTTCTTGTGGAGTGGTTTACACGACCCTAATTGTTGCACTAGTTCATCGTCAGGCCCACTTTGCGAATGAACGAATGTCACATGATCGCAACCCATGACTAGTATTATCCAACATCCTGTGACCCGCGACTTGTGATGACAAGCGACCCGACCACCACCTGTTGACCCACGACCTGCTGACCGACTCAGACCCTAGCCTCTTGCAAGTTCTCACACATTTTCTGACGCTCGTCGGTGGCCACCACCCTTTGCCAACCGTGACCACTAAATTTTTTGATATTTATAAAATTTTTATTTATTTTTATTTTCTTTATTATTTTTGAATGATACAAACTAAATCTCCTTAGAAAGGTGATTGATGCATTATAACTAATTTTATCGTTTGACATGAATCTCGAGACATTTGACATAAAGCTCGATGTATTTTTAGCAAGAAATATTTCAATTCAACTTAAAAATTTTCTAAAGCTTTGATTTCAGCAAACTTATAGTCAAACTGACCGGCTCTACGAGACAAACCTAATGATATCAAAATTAATCCAATCTAAGCCGAATCAAATCCTGATCAAGCTATTGCACTACTTTTGGAGGTTTAGAATGGCTATTTTTTACACACTTACAGTCAAATTGAGCGTCTCAACAAGGGAAATCCAATAAGTCCAAGATCAACCGAATTCAAGGTCAAGGGCATCATAAAATTAAAAAAAAATCCTATAATTAGGAGGAATCAACGTAAACCGTTCAATCAAGCAAAAGAACAAAAATACATTTCCCTTGAAGCCTATAAATAGACCTCTCTCTTCAAACTAGAGAAAAGAGGAGTCGAATTTCAATTATATTTAGAATGAAGACATTGCGATAACTTTCAGCTTCTGTAGTCACCACCCACTTGTCGCAACCATTGGTGAACTCTTATGAGTAATGAAGTATCCTGATATGCTATAATGAAGTACCCTGGTGGACTATGGAGTAATAAAATATCCTAAGTACATGATAACAAAATACTCAAATAATGCGCAATGACTATCCCAAACTTGGTATATTAGAGACCCGACGATAACTCCTCGTAGCAATTACTCACAATCGTTGCATTCGAAATATGTTGTATATTTCTATATGCTATGTAAGAACAATCATTATACTTGATTTAACACTATAACCTCTCCATCTCAGTTATAAGATAAGATTCTGTCTTTATACTTAAAAAATTCATAGTGCAACATTTTAACTAAACTAATCTCCATAATTTTTT
>NW_018164444.1:59047109-59048516 GCF_001263595.1 Phalaenopsis equestris | reverse complement strand
CTTCTTCCTTTGTTAACTTCGAGGAAACTATAACATGTAAAATAAAGGAATCCCCTAAAAAGGCATATTTTAAATGCTCAGGAAGTAATTTCAACTCAAGTTCTGGAGGTTTTTCAATAGATGGACAAAATGATTTATCTTTGTATATCATGTCCAAAATTTTAAGACTTTCTTGAACATAACTTGAATCTTCCTTAAAAAGGTTTACACATTGATCTAATTCCTCTTCTTGCTCATGTTCCAAATATTTTTCTTCAAATTGTTCTTCATAAGTAGTCTTGAAATGACATTCACTAAGATATCTCGTAACATCCATTCTATAGCATTCAACATCTTTACCTTTTGCAGGGTATTTCATTGATTTTAAAATATTAAAAGTAACAGTTTGATCATTGATGCACATTGTTAATTCCCCTTTCTGCACATCTATCATTACTCTTCTTGTGGCTAGGAAAGGTCTCCCCAAAATTATAGGTATCTCTTTATCTTCCTTCATACATGAAAGATAAATTGATCCACTTTCACTAGGACATCTTCTATAACTCCTTTAGGATAGGTTATTGAACGATCTGCTAACTGCAGAGTTACAGTAGCAGAGGTTATTTCTCCTAATCCCAATCTTTTAAATAATGATAATGGCATAAGGTTAATGCTTGAACCTAAATCACATAAAGCTTTCCCACAAAACCTGTATCCTATTGCACATAAAATTGTAAAGCTACTAGGATCTTTAAGCTTTTCAGGAAGTTTCTTCTGAATTATAGCACTACACTCCTCACTAAGTACAACAGTCTCATTAACCTCCTCACTAAGTACAACAGTCTCATTATCTTCAAACTTCCTTTTTCTGTTGAGAATATCCTTCATAAACGCTACATAACTTGGCATTTGTTCTAAGGCTTCAACAAATGGAATATTGATTGTAAGCTTCTTAAATATTTCCAGAAAATTTGAAAATTGCTTATCTAACTGTTTTCAAAGCATCTGAAGAAATGGAGGTGGTGGTTTTTCTAAATCAATTATAGGTGGAGAAATAGGTCTTTTAGAATCTTTTGGAGCGTCATCTTTTGATTCTTCAATTTCCTCTCTCTCTACTTCAATCTCTTTTTGAATCCTACCTTCTAACTCTCTTCCGCTTCTAAGTTGTACGGCTTTAACTTGCTCTTTATTCTTGTCTTTTGGATTTGATTGAGTATTACTAGAAATTATTCCTTGGGATCTATTACTTAACGAACTTGCAATTTGCCCAAGTTGATTCTCAATATTTCTAATTGTAGCTCATTAACTTTGTAATTGATTACCCATTTGTAACACCACTTCTTCTATAGACAACTTCTTATCCTTAAATTTTGTATTACTGTTGATACCTGGAGGATAAGTAGATCTATAATTATTATTCCCTTGGTT
>NW_018164444.1:59043470-59044467 GCF_001263595.1 Phalaenopsis equestris | reverse complement strand
ATTAAAATCAAAAGTAGTCTAAAACAAAAAAATAAAAATTTATCTCAAGTCCTCCACCAAACTCTTGAAGTTCCTTTGAATCTCTTCTCTTTTACAATCACTCAAAATAAAATAAAAAAAGGATAAAGTAAATAAAAAGTGGTTCCTGAATATCTCTCCGAACTAACTCCCCAGAAAAGAACTTTCAAAACTTGTCAATATTTTCAGGACTCTTTTCTAAGTCCTCTCTTCTTTCTTTTATAGTTTTACAAGAGATGCCTTGGGATCTATTCAAAATTTGTCTTGATTCGATGTATTTGCCCAAGAGATGGATCCTTTCATGATAATTTTTGTCCATAGTGGTTACAACCACCTATTAAGCCAATGGGTGCCTAAAAAACTTCTTCAAAATTTATGAAAATCAATTTTACTCATCTAGTAACTGACAGCGACTTTATATATGCTTAAAAATATTAGTAATTAATACTTCTGCTAAAAGATTTAATTCCTCAGCAACTGTACTAAAACTTAATAACAGTTATAGATTCGATAAAGATGGATGTAATAACTATTCAATAATTGTAAAGTCACACTTATCAATGCAAGTATACGTATCGATCAAGTGATATAGGGCTCAAATGAAGTCCTAGATATCGATCCCACAGGAAGTAATATTAGAACTACGGACTAAGATTTTAGAAAAGCAATACTTTAATCGCAACAATGAAATTCAATTTGCTTATCTGTCACTAATAGATAATTGAAATAAATATGTAATTTTCTTAATAACTCTTAAATAACTAATTATTCTAATGAGGTTTTTAATGTGATATTCAATATATAAGAAATCATCATTCTCCTTGTCAAGCAATTATAGTGAATGGATAAAATGAATCAGTTTAATTTGAATTGTGCCAAATAGAAGTATACATATTCTTTACCTTTTGGTCCAGGCATAAATAACATTGACTAATCCTATGCTTATTTACTGAATCTGCGGCTAGGCTGGGAGGATACC
>NW_018164444.1:59041707-59042954 GCF_001263595.1 Phalaenopsis equestris | reverse complement strand
TTACAGCACACAAAATTCCTCTTCGAAGTGGCAAGGAGGAAGAAATCTCTCACTTTCCCTCCACTCTTACAATCTTTCGAAGACTCCTCACAATTTAGAAACTCTAGTAAACTCTCTACACACTAATGGAACCTTTCTAACCTCCAGGACCTCCAGGCTTTCCTCAAATTTTGACCAAAATGTTCTTTTAAAGTTGTGGATGAGCTTTTTCAAGAGTTACCAAAGCACCCCTCCAAAATTCGTCCTCATCCAAAGCCTGGTTGGACATAAACGCCGATCTCGCCATCGGCGGCTTCGATGGCACCGTCGGCGGAGCTTCTAAGTGAATTAATTCTGGAGTCTCGAGAAAATGTCGTCGGCGGCACCGTCGTCGTCGGCACCATTGGGCTCTCCGTCGGCGCCCTAGTTCAATTCTTCACATTTTGGTCCTTTTCGCTCTAAATTTGCTCCTTTTTGCATCTTTTTGCTCCAATGACCCTAATTCATCATTCCTGCAACAAAACATAAAAAATACCTTTCTTTAAAAAATAGGTATGAAAATCTCAACATATTTTTCTTTGGTCAAAATCCCCCAAACTTAACTATTACTTGTCCTCAAGTAATTTTAGTACTACATAAAAGTTATGATCTATTGTAGTAAATTTTTAATTCAGAAATATTATAAGTTTGATTTAGATAAATATCATAGTGAGATTTTCAGAAAACATTCAAGTAACATAAACGACTCTCTGGTTGATTCCGTGCAAATTTGCATAAAATTCCTTTATCACAGGAACAACCACATCGGCGGTAGTATAACACAACACTTCTCATATTTACCGCACTATCATCTCTTCAATTACAGTCGAGGGATTATTCAATCCTCGATTTACGAATCTTCATTCCTTGATTAATCTTTTCTTTGTCAGTAGAAGATTTCTTGCACCCCGCACTAATGAACTTTCTCCAGTTGAACAATTTCGTCGATTGAACACTCGCATTCTAGGATTATCAGGGGAATTGGATGCCATAAGAATGAAATTGGTGGAGTTTTACTTATTGGTGGAGTTTCACTTCATTTTTGGGGGAAATATGACTTTAAGAATCGAATTTAAGAGTTTAAGAGGTAACTCCCGCCCAAAAACCGCCATTCAAACTCTAGAAACCGTCATCTCGCCGGTCTCGCCGTCCCCGGGGTCGATGGTACCGTCGGCAAGCCCCCGCCTTTTTTTTGCCTTGAATCTCGGGAAAAACCCACCCTCGGCGGC
>NW_018164444.1:59039189-59041597 GCF_001263595.1 Phalaenopsis equestris | reverse complement strand
CAAATAAAAGCTACTATAATCGCAGTAAAAATAAAGATAACTATGGGTTGCCTCCCAAAAAGCACTTGGTTTAACGTCATCAGCCCTATATATTCAGGTGTTATTCAGGTTGACTGATCATTAAAATCTCGTTAAAATTTGGTCTTTTACCCTCAAAATGCAGTTTTAATCTGTGTCCATTTACTTTAAATCTATTTCTAGTCTTCTGATCTTCAATTTCAACAGCTCCATAATTATTAACTTGAGTCACATTAAAGGGTCCTAACCAACGAGACTTCAATTTCCCATGGAATAACTTCAACCTAGTATTGTAACTAGTATTGTAAAACAAAACTGTATTGTAAAACAAAACTTCTTATCCAGGTTCAAAGTTCTTCTGGTTAATCTTCCAATCATGCCATAACTTTAGTTTCTCCTTATAAATTATGTCGTTATCATAAAATTCATTTTTTAATTCTTCCAATTCATTTAATTGTAATAATCTCTTCTTACCAGCATCTTTCAAATTATAATTGAATTCTTTAATCACCCAATATGCTTTATGCTCCAATTCTACTGGTAAGTGACAAGTCTTTCCAAAAATCAGCCCGTAAGGAGTCATTCCAATAGGAGTTTTATAAGCAGTCCTGTAAGCGCATAATGCAGTATCCAGTCTAGTGGACCAATCTACTCTACTAGGGTTTACAGTCTTTTAAAGTATTTATTTAATCTCTCTATTAGAAACTTCAGCTAACCCATTAATTTGAGGGTGATAGGCAGTAGAGATTCTATGAATAATATTAATTTTTTTTGCCAATCTCTGAATGTATTCATTCCTAAAATGGGATCCTCCGTCAGTGATAATCATTCTAGGCATTCATTATCTAGTGAAAATATTTTTCATTAAAAACTTAAAAACACTTTTAGCATCACAACAAGGTAAAGCTTGTGCTTCAATCCACTTAGAAACATAGTCTACTGCAATTAATATATATAAGTTCCCAAATGAAGGAATAAATGGTCCCATAAAAACTAATCCCTAAAGATCAAAGATCTTAACTTATAACATAAAATTCAGAGGCATTTCATTTTTTCTAGATATATTGTCTACTCATTGTCATCGATCAAACGTTTTTATCTATCTATAATATCTATAAACATCTCTCTAAAGATAGTAGGCCAACAAAATCTAGCTTGTAAAATTTTATAAACACTTTTATCAATCCCAAAATGTTCTCCAAATTCAGAATCATGATATTTCTGAATGATTAGCTCAATTTCTTCATAAGGTACACATCTTCTCATAATCAGATCCTTACATTGTTTATATAAATAAGGCTCATCTATGATCAACAATTTGATTATAAGATCACTTCTTATCCACTACTTCAAAGTCAAATTCCTGCATCAGAAGGACTCATCTAATTAATCTTGGTTTTGCATCATTCTTTAGCATCAGATATATTATACATAATGATCAGTATGCATAATATATTTTTCTTCAATGAGATAAGATCTAAATTTATCAAATGCATATACATTGCTAATAACTCATTTTCAGTAATAGTATAATTAATTTGAGCTTCATTAAGAGTTTTACTAACATAGTACATAACTTTAAAAATTTATCATTTTTTTTCTCTAACACGACCCTAATAGCGTAATCACTCACCTCATACATTAATTCAAATGTTTTTTTTTCCAATCAGGCAAAATAATAATAGGTGTAGTGATTTTCCTTAATAAATTAAAGGCATTTAGGCATTCCTTCTTAAAATCAAATATCTTGAATATTTCCAAAAGATGGCATAAAGGCTCAACATTTTTTGAAATTTCTTTAATATATCACTTGTAAAACTCTACATGTCCTAGAGAACTTCTATCTCCTCTCACTGTAGTAGAAGGAGGTAGTTTAGTAATAACTTGTATTTTTTTGGATCTACTTCCATGTCATTTTTAAGAAATATTATGTCCTAGCACAATTCCTCCTGCGACCATAAATTGACATTTTTCCCAATTGAGAACTAAATTTTTTTCTTCACAGCATTTTGGAACTCTCACTAAATTATCAAAGCATGAATCAAAGGAGTTTACGAAAATTGAAATGTCATCCATGAAAAATTCAATTCCTTTCTTAGTTATATCACCAAAAATGGACATCATGCACCTTTGAAAAGTTACCGGTGCATTCAATAAACTAGAAGGCATTCTTCTAAAAGCAAAAGTCTCGAAAGGAATAGTGAATGTTGTCTTTTCTTAATCCTCAGGAGCAATAGAAATTTGATGATAAATGTTATATCCATCTAAAAAATAAAAATATTTGTGCCCAGCAAGTCTATTTACTATTTGGTCTAAAAAGGGTAAAGGGAAGTGATCTTTCCTGGTGGCAGTATTTAATTTTCTATAATCAATGCAAATACGTCACCCAG
>NW_018164444.1:59037572-59038777 GCF_001263595.1 Phalaenopsis equestris | reverse complement strand
CTCTTGCAAATCATTTAATTCTGAAGATATAATAATAGATAATGTAGATGAGTCTCCCATAAACACATACTTCAAATGGCTCAGCAAAATATTCAACTCAAGTTCAGGTGGTTTTATTATTGACGGAACTAGATTCTTATCAGCATTTTCTGTAATATCCAGCATCTCAAATCTTTCCTGAACATAATCTAATTCTTCATTTTCTAATTCGTCCAAAATAATTTTATCACTCTCTTCAAATTGTTCTTTCTCTTCAAAATATTCTTTTAAATGTTCATTTAATAGATGTTCACTAATTTCCCTGCAAAAACATTCATTATCTCTTTCAACAACAGGGTATTTCATAGATTTCGCAATGTTTAAAGTCCCTTTATGATCTTTAACTCTCATAGTTAATTCTCCTTTTTGAACATCTATCATAGCTTTTCCAGTAGCTAAAAATGGTCTCCCTAAAATGATAGGTATTTCGTTATTTTCCTCCATATCTAAAACAATGAAATCGAGAGGAAAGATAAATTTATCAACTTTTACTAACACATCTTCTATAACTCCCTTAGGATATGTAATTGAAAGATCCACTAATTGAAGACTTACAGAAGTATGTGAGACTTCTCCTAATCCTAATCTTTTAAAAATTGATAGAGGCATAAGATTAATGCTGGCTCCCAAATCACATAAAGCTCTTCCATAAATTTTTTTACTGATAGCACACGGTATAGTGAAACTGCCAGGATCTTTTAATTTTTCAGGAAGCTTTTTCTGAATAATTGCACTACACTCTTTGCTAAGTGCAATTGTTTCGTTATCTGTGAACTTCTTTTTTTTGTTCAGAATATCTTTCATAAATTTCACTTCACATAATTGGGCATCTGCTCTAAAGCTTCTATGAAGGGAATGTTTACCGTTAACTTCTTAAGAATTTCTAAAAATTTGGAGAATTGTTTATTCAATTTGTGCTGCTTCAATCTTTGAGGAAACGGTGGTGAAGGTTTCTCCGCAGTAATTTTCATTGGTGTAAATGGATATTCTAAATCTGGGTATTCATGATCCTTTTCTTTTTCGGTATCCACTTTCTCTTTATCAGTTTTTGTTTGTTTTTGTACCTCGTTTCCAATTCTTTTCCACTTCGTAATTGTATCACTTTTATCTGTTCTTTTCCTTGATCTTTAGGATTTGGTTCCACAGTACTAGAAAAAGTTCCTAAT
>NW_018164444.1:59027943-59036246 GCF_001263595.1 Phalaenopsis equestris | reverse complement strand
AGTACACAGTAAAACAGTTAACTAAAATATGAAAATAAGTTGCAATTCAAGTAAAATTTTTCTAATAATCCTAATTTGTCCGTTACTCTAATTATGATTCTTATTTACTCACTCCCCGGCAACGACGCCAAAAACTTGACAGCGACTTTATATATGCTTAAAAATATAAGTAATTAATACTGCTGCTAAAAGATTTAATTCCTCAGCAACTGTACCAAAACTTAATAACAGTTATAGATTCGATAAAGATGGATGTAATAAATATTCAATAATTGTAAAGTCACACATATCAACGCAAGTATATGTATCACTCAAGTAATATAGGGCTCTAATGGAGTCCTAGATATCGATCCCACAGGGAGTAATATTAAAACTACGAACTAAGATTTTAGAAAAGCAATACGTTAATCACAACAATAAAATTCAATTTGTTTATATGCCACTAATAGACAATTGAAATAAATATGTAATTTTCTTAATAACTCTTAAATAACTAATTATTTTAATGAGATTTTTAATGTGATATTCAATATATAAGAAAGCATAATTCTCCTTGTCAAAAAATTATAATGAATGGATAAAATGAATCAGTTTAATTTGTATTGTGCCAAATAGGAGCATACCTATTCTTTACTCTTTGGTCCAGGCATAAAGAACATTGACTAATCCTACGCTTGTTTACTGAATCTGAGGCTAGGCTGGGAGGATACCAGCTCTCACTTCGGAGCTGCCACGTTCCCCTCGTCTGAGGGCTAACATCTACACTTCAGCACCCAAACGATATGACCAAATTGGGGATTTAAGTCTGTCACTCTAAAATCTTCAATTCTATGCCCGATAATATTATTTTCCTATTTATTTGCACCCAACTTCCAAGGGCTTTGACCTCCCTGAATCTTGGATGTAATCTTCACTTTAGTTGTAAAATTCAACATATTTTAACAAATTAATTGGCCAGATTGAAAGTAAATTAAGATCAAAGTGAAAAGATCATCACAATTTCTTAAACATTTTCATGGCTTCACCAATTCAAATCACCATTTCACAAATCTCAAGACAAGGAGAAAGAAAGAGAAAACTACTCAGATCTCATGAGGAACACAACAAAACTTGGAATTCATATATAAAATCAAAATCATACAAACTACAACAAGTAAATAAACTTATCTCTAATTTCTCCCCAAGAAAACTCCTCGAAGTTCCTCTGAATCTCTTTCTTTCTTTACAACACACAGTTTTCTCTTCGAAGCGGCAAGGAGGAAGAAATCTCTCACTTTCCCTCCACTCTTACAATCTCTCGAAGAATTCGTCACAATCTAGACACTCTAGTAAACTCTCTACACATTAATGGAACCTTTCTAACCTCCAGGACACTCTATTTTGGGCAAAAGTCTTCTTTCCTCAATTTTCGGCCAAAATCTTCATTTAAATTTGTGGATGAGTTTTCCCAAGAGTTACTTAAGCATCCCTCTAAAATTCATCCTCATCCAAAGCCTGGTTGAACATAACCTCCGATCTCGTCGGCGGCGGCCTCGAGGGCGTCGTCGGCGGGCCTTCTAAGTGAATTAATTCTGAAGTCTCATGAAAATCTCGCCGTCGGCGCTGTTGGGCTCACCGTTGGCGCCCTAGTTCAATTCTTCGTATTTTGATCCTTTTCGCTCCAAATTTGCTCCTTTTTGCATCTTTTTGCTCCAATGACCCTAATTCATCATTCCTGCAATAAAACATAAAAAATACCTTTCTTTAAGGTGCAATATCATCAAAAACAGTATAAAATAGGTATGAAAATCTCAACATATTTTCTTTTGGTCAGTAACTGCCACTAGAGCTTAAGCACGGGGTCTCGGCGCTTAGGTGCGACCTTCTTTGTTTAACCAGTGCTTAAGTACCGGATCTGGCGCTTAGGCGCCAAAACTCTTTTGCACAATTTTTCACCTTTTGCTCCAAATTTAATCTTTTTTCACTCTTTTAAGCATTTTTTTCATTTTTACTTGTATCTTAAAGAAAAACACAAAAATACCTTCCATTAAACCGTAATATCTCAAAAATAAGTATAAAATTGTGTCTGAAACACTATATATTTTAGGTGTATGAGTTATTAAGCAACATAATAAGTTTAAAAAGAGCTCGAGACTTTTCATCAGGCAGTCAGAGGGAAGCATGGACCTGCTTCTTCCTCCAGATCTGTTGGATACCTCGGAGGTCTACTAAACTCAATATGTTTTGCTTAACAAAAATTATCCTTAATCAAATTAATAGGGACCCACCAAGATATGACCTAGGGTTGGGTAGATCTCTGAAACCTTAGTTTTTCACTTTATATAAAATGCTCTCGTATGCATTTTGAGCTTCACGTGGTGGAACGAGAAGAGTTGTCATGTACGCTTTTCATAGTTTACAGTAACGTCTTTCTTGTGCTTTTATACTGTACTTTTTATGCTTACAAAACTTGCATGCTAAACAACAATGCCACCCTGCATGAAAACCAAAACTGCTAGAATAGCCAAAAAAAAAAACCCCAAGAACAAAATCAAAATCAACCAAGATAAAAATTACCTCCACAACATTCAAAATATAAAATAACTCAAATTCTAATCACAAATAACACAAAAAATCATAACTGCAACTAAATTAAGATGTCTCTATCAGATGATCAGGAATCCCTCGGAAGAGGTAACCTACGGTTGTTAACGAGGCTTCCCACGGTCTAAATGAAATTATGGAATTCATTAAGTTGAGTTTAGTAACTTCATTTAGACTAAGTGAATCCAATAGAGAATAGTTATGTCGGAATGAGGGAACGGTGGGTCCTAACCGGTGTTGCTCTAATCAACTTTAATATCCCCCATAATATTTAAAAAACTTCAACCAAAGGGCCACCTGATTTGGTATCATAACTTGACACCCTAGAAAACTAAAACTATCCACGACAAGGAGCTTGGAGCTAGCACGTTGGGCAACACAGCCATCTTCAACAGCAGCAAATGTCTTCCCCCGCTAAACCATTCCTTCCTTCGAATTAAACAACAAAGTCATAGGACTTTGAGGTTGTTTGCTTATGTAACATAAATCCTCACATTATCTTTAGGCCTTTTACAGCTCTATTGTACAATATAAGCCCTAACTCGTCTTAAGATTCCGAGTTGTCATCTGTCACGACTTAAACCCTCACATCTCCCAGGCTATTGTGTGATTGTTTCACATGAATGTAAGCCACAACTAATAAAATTGGCAGGATGAAACAGCTAAATATTTTTCCTCTAAAATAAAGCCAAACAATATAATAGACCGGGAAGTTATCGAGATTCTCCTCTGGATCCATGACATCCCATAGTTCTTCCTCCTTTGGATTCCACAATAAATGCTCCAAATCTGAGCCAATCCCATGTCACACCTCTTTGTCTGATATCATTGAAAAGTCCTATCCTTTGACCTCCTTGAAGATATTTTTTTCTGATTTTTATTGAGAGTTTTCTTAGGTGACTTCGGTCATTTAAGATGTAATTAACTATAGGGGCTTGCCATTATAGGAAGCTTGTCCGAACCCAGCTTAATATAAATCCTATTTAATTCTTTGTATTAAATAGGGGAACTTGTCGGCAAAGAAAATAGTTTCACAGACCAAACAGACATCATATATTTCTTAGTTTATTTGATTGAGTCTCATACTCAAGTTTTGTGTTTATCCTCCGGGATAGATACAGGTTTTGAGGTATAGCGCTCTTTTATTTAAACTATAAAAAATATGGGGTCAGTTTGATTTCATATTTTTCTAAACTTAAATCTATATGTAAATTAAAACGTCCTTTCGAAGTGGGCGACAAAATTTCGATTTCGGTGACCGACAGCTTCTTACGGGCAACTCCTTCAACCAAAAATAGTGCTGACAACTTTTTGTGGGGCTAACTTGCACACACTACATTCTCTCGCATACCCTAAACCCTATGACCTTTTAGGTTGGTCTTCTGGCTCCTTTTGGAAAACTTGGAAAACTCATGTAATGACCCTGTACCCTTAAGTCTTTGACTAAGAGGGTTAGAACCAATACATTGAGCATCCAAAATGAGTCCTCATATAACTCCTATTGGTTCAGTATGACTTCATGGCTTGTTGACCCATTTTGCCCAAAAATCACCAAATTGCTAAAATACCCCTACAACCTCAATCTTTGCCAAAAAATCCCAAAATACCCAAATTTTCCCAAAAATCATCTCAAACCAGTTGCCACTACCTAAATTTACCAAAATTTACAAAAATTACCAAATTTCCAAAATACCCCCAAAATTGCCCAAAATTATCAAAATACCTCTCATGACCTAAAGATTCCAGAAATTCAAAAAATTCCAAAAAATTTCAAAATCATCCCAAATATTCCCAATTTTAATTTTTTATCATCAATTTGACCCAATTTGACCAATTTATTCCAATTTGACCAAAAGCCCCAATTTGCCCTTAAAGACACAAATGTCCCTAACTTAGCCCCAATCTTAGCCCAATTGACCCAAATCTTGCCCAATTCCAATTCAAAATCAAAATTTTGCATCCCCAATCCTATTTTAAACAAAGTTCAAGCCCAATTTTATTCAAATAAAAAAGGCCCAATTTTGACCATATGCCTAAATCCATCAAATTAACTTATCAATTCAACTCAAAATCACTTGAAATTTAGTAAAATCCTTCATGACATTCTCCTACACCAAACTCAACATTCAATTAGGTCCAATTTTAGCCCAAACTCAATTTCCATTTTAAAAGCCCAAGCCCACCACATTTAATTTCAAAAGCCCAAATCTAAAGCCCATATATAATGATTTTCCTCCTCATCATCCCTTTGATCAAAATCACTCCCTAAAGTCCTAAATTCAAAATCAAATCATTCCAAATCAAGCCTCATGACAAACACCACCAAAATATCTCATAAAATTCAAAATTCTCATCCAAAACCCTTTCTCATGCAAAAAAGCCAAGCCAAAGGCAAGCCATGAAGCCACTCCCAAGCCATAGAAAAGCCATGAGAGCCTTGCCACATCATCAAACTATTAATGGCAAGAAGCCAAGCCACTTTCAAGCCTCCTTAAAAAGGTTTTAACTCCTCCCATGAATCACTCTAACCCATGTTTAACCAAATCTCTTCGAATGGTGACTTATCCCCCAATGATTAAGCTGAACCAAATGATCTCCTCTTCAGCCCAAGACCAACCTTAATCATGATTTGACCCAAAATGACCCAAAATGACCCTTTTCCCATACTATTTAAATCCCATACCTTTACACATGGCCAACCCCAATTGACTTCACCAAGACGAAGCCCTGACCTCCATAAGTTAGATGGTGACCCCTCCCTGGCCGGCCAGCCACCTTGGTAGCTGGAAAACTCAAAATCAAAAGCTCCTCCATGGCCAAAAATCAAAATTAAGTTCATCCAAGCTGGCCCATCCCAATTAAATTTTTACACATTGTTGGTATCCACATAAGCAACTTAGGACACCCACCATTTGCCCCTGGTGGCCTCTTCTTCCCCATCTATTTAAACCCACCCTCCATGAAAAAAAGGAAGAAAGCTTGAAATTATTAGGGAGACTCTGTTAAATTACTTTCAGAGCTTCTTTGAGAACTTTTGAGTTTAACCCAACCATCCTTAGCCAAATTAATTGCACCCACACCATCCCCACATTAAGAGAAGAAGATCCCTCACAAAAGCCCCATCACCAGAGCACCCTAAGGTAGACTTTGATCGAACCCCTAAATCGACTTTGGTTGAATTCATATCTAGGAGATTCACCACGGCTTGAGGCTCCATCCCTGGGCTCTTGGGACTCCCACGAAGCTTCCACAAGCATCAAATTGAGGCTTTCCCTCTTGGACCAAGGTATTGAAAGTTAACCCTAAATCAAGCTTCATTTGATTTTTCATGCGTGTAAAGTTGATTTAAGGGTCAATTAACCGTATGGATATGTTCTCCTAGTTGAGACGACTCTATAGGAATAAACCACACTTGATTTGGTTGAGAATCGAGCAAGATATTAAGGTTTGAAAACAGACGGTTTGCGGGTTCGCTTCGTTGGGGATGATGACCGAGCACCGTTGGATTGCGCGTGTATCATACAGACGGCTTTGATCATGCTGGATGGGGAGATGGAACGGAACTGCGGGCTGACAAGGCGGACGTGTAGACGACGATGTCAAACAGGAGCGCGTTGCGTGGAGTTTTCGGATCTGTCTAGGATGCGCTGGCGCCGCGTCACTTAAGTTGGAAAGTACGGATTTTCTGATTTAAATAAAAAGCCATAACTTCAAAAATGCATAACTTTGTGTAGAAAAATCATAAAAATAAAATAATGATACTCTATTGCTCAGTGAAGAGAAGAGAACAATGTGGAAATATTTTTATGTTTATTTGATGCATATTTTATTTTTAATCAATTAAATAGTGTTTTCCTTATTTTGATTCTCCATTAACATAGACATTTCGCCATGACTTGATCTCGGGGCTTCGATTCTACATGTTATGGGGATGCTCTTTCTGATTTTTCCAAGGTTAGGAGAAATCTCTAGGCGTGGATCTCTAATTTTTCAAGTTAATGGTATCTGTTTTGATATAAAAATTATAATAATTAAAATATTGGAGTTGTTTAAAGATTTACAATTTTAAACTTTTGGAAAGATTTATAAGTTCTAATTGCTTAGGATTTTGAAGTTTTAATAGTATTTCAACATTTCTTAAGTTTTAATTGTTTAAATTTTGAAGTTTTAATTTTTCATGTTTTTTGTAGTCTAAAAAAGATTTTTGAAGTTTTAAAATTTTAGGATTTCTTAAGAAAGTTTTAAGTTCTAATTGTTAAGGATTTTGAAGTTTTAGAAAGTTGTTAAGATTTGAATTGAGGAAAGTTTAATTCAGTTTGAAAGGGATTCACATAAGAGTTGGATTAAAATGGTTGGGTTTAGGAAATGTTAATTTGAAGATTTTAAATGCTATACTGAATGGACAGGGTAGGTTAGAAGAATTTTTAAATAGAAGTGAAACCCAAATCCTAATATAAACGTAAACTCCTTAAAGAGGCTAAATAGGCGGACTAACTTAATTTTTTGGGTATAATGCCCCCAATCAAAAAGTGTATAGGTTTTCATCATCCTGGGTTCATTGGTATCCTTAAACTACTAACTAACCAGACAGTTAGAAGCATTGACTTAATATCATCACGATGGCGAGTGTAAACTTTCTTAACTTAATGTAGTTTGAGATGTCTTTGTCAGTAACCAAGTGTTACTTCATCCTAGGGCATTTACATAATCTAAGGAGGTAATTGGGGTACCTAGTAAACGAATATAGGCTTCTAGTTTGGACTAATCTAGGGTATGTCTAATCTTGGGCTTTATTTCTATGTTGGCTACCCTATGGTTCACAATTGATCTACCTAATGTTGCTTTCTATTGTTTAAATAGGTGAATTTTTAATTTATTCTGAGGTTTGATATCTAACTCAAGATTTGGCTTAACTCTTAGTTTTTTTCAGTGAATGTGAAAATCAGGATATTCTACGTTCAAATTCTTGCATTAAGTTTTATAACCTAAGTTAGTGTTCTCCTTTAATTTTTCCTCCTAATTTTGATTTCTAGTTTTAGTTTGCTCTTCTAAGTTAAATCTTACATTTCAAAAGGGCATTTTGTATGTGTCATTCAATGCTTATATTTTCCATACTTTAAGTTTTATAAATATGCTTAATTTTTAAAATTTTATTTGTAAACATGAAAAAGGAAGATAATATTGATAATTATGTGTGTAAAATATTTTTCTATTTTTATCATACAAAAGTATCGTTTAAGCATGTAAATTAATTAAGTTAAACGTATGCAATTATGAATTTTTTTTTAGTTCTATGTTTGTGACTACATTTACTTTGACATATGTTTATGTGATATATTTTCTAATTTCTTATATTGGATCATTATTTGCTTTTGGGTTTATACATATATATGTTCCTTTCCTTCGATGTGCACTTTCCTTAGATTAAATGGGAATACTTTTACATATTGTTGTTATTAGTGCTACTCTCTTAAGCAATATGTTACGATCAATGTTAAAATGTATTTCTTTTGCATTAATACTATCCAATTCAGTTTATTTATTGGTTGTTTGGAAAATTAATATGGTCATGGAGAAATATCTCTTTGTTTTGCTTCTAGCTACTACTATCTTGTTTTTGTTGATGATTGTTCATTTTATTTGGAGTTTGGTTGTATTATTAAGCTTACTTCTTCGGAAATTTTAGTATAGGGGCTTCGTTATAAGTGAAGTAATATATA
>NW_018164444.1:59026275-59027933 GCF_001263595.1 Phalaenopsis equestris | reverse complement strand
TATATATAGGTTTTGTGTGATTTTAATAGCTTTTTTTTTGTATGATAGATTGCATGATAGTTTTTTCACTTTAACATTTTGCTTAGATAGTATAATTACTTTTATTGCAGAGAGAACTTTTGCTTGTGGAAAATTTTGGTGCCTTCCATGGAGATCATTTGGTGGAGCCATCTTTCAATCTCATTTCTGCCTTTATCTTAAAAAGCATGTTATGTGTTGCTCATCTTCTTGCCAGGATTTTTAGTTCCCATCTCTATCGTTGAATTTTATTCTATTTTCTAGATACATGGTGGTAATATATATATATATGTGGACGGTTCCTTACATTTTATTTTAAGGGAGTTGTATTTAGATTTAGATGGGATGTGTCACCTACTTCTACAACCTTATTTCCTATATTAATAAAATTATAATCTCTCAAAAACAGCATCCATAATCAACTAACCAACAATCATAAAAAAGGTTTTGTTTGGAACAACTTTTTAATATTGTGCTTTAAGAAAATCATAAATTGCTTTTTAATAGCTTTTCAATGCATATCTAAAAGCGCTTCTAATTAAACAGTATTTGTCAGGGTGCGTTTGGGGCAGCTTGTGCGTTTCAGGATAAGGGGATCGACCCGCGTTCTGCGTTTAGTGTAAAAACCTAAACGCGTTTCCGAATAAGCTGGCGAAACGCGCGAACCAATCGGTACGACAGTGTTTTGAAAACGCTGCCCGCACTTATAAGCTGCTTCAAACGGGCCTTTAATCATTTCAAATAATTATTTCTATCTCAATTTGAAAATTGATTTTCTTACAACAATTTAAAAAACAGGCTTTTATAAAAATAAAAGTGTAATCAAAGTCTAAAACCACCCAAGAAATAGCTTGTCAATAAGTTAAAAAAAAAATGAAAATTCATGCAAAATTTTGATATAATTATATGCTAGTGATATATATAACTTTTAAACTATAGAAATAAATTTTTTTTTTTAATATGATCATGACCTTTGTATTGAATGGAGTATGAACCACTTAACAGATAAGTAGTGCATGTGAGGATTAAAAGCAAAAGAACAAAATTATGTTTTTTTTTTTATATAAATAAAAATCAATTTTAGTAAACAAATAGAAATTGTGCCTCAAATGAATACGATCACTTCTACTTCTACGGTTACATTGTGGCCTTGCACGCACGGACGACACGGTGCGGGCGAGCGAGCTGCTCACGTGCGTGGCACGTGTTGCGCGGTGGGGAACAAAGTGGTTCGGTCGCGGTGCCGGTACGGAGTTCGCTCCAGGAACACTGGTCCGTTCGGCCGGTCCACAGAGGAGGATCAACTGTCGCTATCAGACACCAAACAGCAAACATGGGTCTAAAAATTGATGGTGGGCCCAGTTTAGCAAATTAGGAGACAACACCTCACGAGATAATGTCCTCTGTTTCTCTTCGCACTCTTTCGTCCCTGCTCCAGTTCTTCCTACCAATTGCTAATAACTCCATGCTGCGAGAGAGAGAGAGAGAGAGAGAGAGAGAGAGAGACAGAGAGAGAGAGAGAGAGAGAGAAGGGAAGAAGCAGGGATGGAGAAGTTGTGGAGTTTGGCGGATGAAGAAGAGAGGTAATCTTAAGTTGGTACGCTTCTGGTGAGTTTATAAGCCATTAGTGGGCATATTCC
>NW_018164444.1:59012035-59026265 GCF_001263595.1 Phalaenopsis equestris | reverse complement strand
TGCTGCAAAGGCATTTTTCTGGCTGGTTGATTGGGTTTTTTGAGGGGATTTGAAAGTGGGGATTATCGTTTTGAATTGGATCTAAGACCCGGGAAAGAAATTGAACGGGGTATGTACATGGGTGCATCGGATGCTTCTGTGAAGGCTAACAATTGCCGAGGGGAAAGCGCTTCCTCGGCCTGTAGTGAGCAGCAGAATGGTGAGACTGTGAGGAGTATGGCGTCAGAGGACGGTTGCGGTTTTGAGGGCGGAGGTGAAGCCTCTTTCAATCTCCGACTTAGAAGCGGCCTCAATTCCTGAGGTGTTGCTGGAGGTGGTTGTTTTGCATAACTTGTATTTTTTCTGTGATGTTCGCAGGTACGGATGGCGCACTTTACAACGAGCTGTGGCACGCTTGCGCCGGGCCGCTAGTGACTGTGCCTCGCTTCGGCGAGCGAGTATTCTACTTCCCTCAAGGCCACATAGAACAGGTAGCTTTAGCTCTCTCGCCTTTGTTATGTTTGATCTCTTCGAGGATTTCACTGGACAATTTCTCTTTCAAACCAATTGAAATTACTTCCTGTAATTCAGGTGGAAGCGTCGACTAATCAGGTGGCGGACCAGCAGATGCCAGTGTACAACCTACCAGCTATGATTCCATGCCGCGTTGTGAACGTTCTTTTGAAGGTTTTGTCATTTATTTCTTTTCATATTTCAGTCTCTGTGTAATTTGAGTTTTTATGGCATGAAGTGATTTCAATTTGCTCTCTTAGGCCGAGCCTGACACGGATGAGGTTTTTGCACAAGTGACTTTGATCCCCGAATCCAAGGTATCAAATCTGCTATGGTGTTATAATGAACTGAAAATATATAGCTTGGTGGAGTGGAGCTTTTCGGAGGACGTTTTATGGTTTATTATGTCAGCAGGATGAGAACACAGTAGAGAAGGAGACTCTTCCTCCCCCTCTGCCGCGGCCCAAAGTTCGCTCCTTCTGCAAGACACTGACTGCTTCGGATACAAGCACCCATGGTGGCTTCTCTGTGCTGAAGAGACATGCGGATGAATGCCTCCCTGCTTTGGTAAACATCACTTTATAGCAGTAGTTTTATACCATGCGGTTTGGTATCTGGTTAACATTTTATTTTCCCTGAAATTTCATCTTTTATCTTGGTTTGTTTAGGATATGGATCGGCATCCCCCTGCTCAGGAATTGGTGGCAAAGGATCTTCATGGCGCTGAGTGGCGATTTCGACACATATTCCGTGGTAATGTTTGGTGTTTGGTGCTTAATTTTCCTATTTTATGTTTGTTAAATGTGGCTTCTTTTTATTTATTTATTGTTATTATTTTTTCGCTTTGTATGATTTATGAATTTTCAAGTTGTATTTTTTATTTTTTCACCATCACTGATGCTTGCAATTACACCATATTGGTCTTTCTATTATATTCTAATTTCAATTTTGAATGCTTCACACAAGGCCAACCGAGGAGGCACCTTCTTCAAAGTGGTTGGAGTGTATTTGTAAGTTCTAAGAAACTAGTTGCAGGCGATGCTTTTATTTTTCTGAGGTATGCCTTTGTGGACTCTGAGTTAGTACAGTAATTCTTGCTGCGGCACCGCCCCAATTGACCACCTATTTTATAGAGGAGAGAATGATGAGCTGCGTGTGGGAGTAAGACGGGCGATGAGGCAGCAGCCAAATGTTTCTCCTTCAGTTATATCTAGCCACAGTATGCATCTTGGCGTCCTTGCGACTGCTTGGCATGCTGTAAATACATGGACCATGTTCACTATTTACTATAAACCAAGGTATTTTCAAGGTTCTCTGAACATTTCTAATCAGAATTTTTGTATTTTTCTATAGATTTATTTGGTTTTAATGCATTTCTTCTAGTTTTGATAGTGCTTTTATCTTTATCTGACAGAACGAGTCCCTCAGATTTCATTATTCCATATGACAAATATATGGAGGCTATCAAAAGCAACCATTCCGTAGGAATGAGGTTCAAAATGAGATTTGAAGGTGAAGAATCTCCAGAGCAGTGGTATTTGTTTTTCCTATCACTTTATCTCTCCGTAAACTAGCTTGTTGGTTATTTCGGTGAAAATATATGCTTCTATTCTTATGTGTTTTTTATTTTGTTGTTGGGAAAGGTTTACTGGCACCATAATTGGTGTTGGTGATGCGGATACAAAGAAGTGGCCTGGCTCAAAATGGAGATGCCTCAAGGTAAACACAACGCTAATATTACTTCATGGGAAATTTAAATATATACCACAATTCCTATGTATTTACATATCTTACACCCAAAGTTTGATATTTACATTTCTAACTCCTTGGTGGCACACACCTATGCATGAAAATTTTTAGATCACTTTTAAAAAGATAACAATGGTGGTATGGTATGCATGCAAACATGAATGTCTAGGTGTTAGGTTAATGCATAAGAATTTTGTGGTATGTATGTGCATTCCCTACATTCTTTTGGGTAACACCGCAGTTTTATTAACTTGCCATAACATGGTTCGTAAACAGTCTGTGTTTTGCTCGTTAAGTCGCTCGTGTTTGATTAATTGGTTAAGCAACCAAGTCGAATACGAATAATTTTTTTTGTGTTTGATTTATAAACGAGTCAAACACGAACAAATGTTTTTTAATTCATGTTCGGCTCGTTTTGGCTCGAAATAATTAAATAATTCATGTTCGACTCGTTAAGCAAGCAGTTGGTCTACCTAATTTTTAATCCCACGTTTTGTGTTTTATATTTGAAAAATTACAAGTGTTAGAAACAAACCGAAAGATAGCTAAATTTAAAAAAAATTAATAAATGACTCTTTTATGCCCCAATTTCAAATAATTTGAGCCAAATTTAAAAAAATTGAACAAACACACATATATTTCACGAACAATTTCGAACACAAGCCTATTTCGAACAAAAATAATTTCAAATGAGCTGAACATGAAAAGGAGCTCAGATCGCTCATGTTCGACTCGCTTATACCCATGGCTAAATTTCTAGAGGTACTTCAACCAAAAACTTATTTTTTTTGGTTACTTCAGGTGAGATGGGATGAATCATCTTCAATTCCTCGGCCAGAGAAAGTTTCTCCATGGCAAATAGAGCCTTCTGTTACCCCGCCGCCGCCACCAAACTCTCTCCACATTGCACGACCCAAGAAGCCTAGAACCCATGCAATTACGGCACCTCAGGATGTAGTTGTCCGTCTGAAAGAAAGTATTGTCCATAAGCTCTTTTTGTATTACAAGTTGTCTTTATCCAATCAATGCCACTTCATGATGCAAAATCTAGACTGAGTTTTCCTTAAATCTTTCACAGCTTCATCAAAGGTCCATGTAAACCCTTCCACTGGTGTTTTCAGGGCCTTGCAAGGTCAAGAATCCATGACCTTGAAAGAGGCAGATACTTCTCAGAAGCCCATGATTTGGTCTTCATCCCATGATGAAATAAAACACACAAATTCCATTCAGAGAAGGTTGGCATCAGAAGAGCAGACACAAATTATGAAGCATGGATCAACCTATGGGGATCCCTTATTTCCAGCATGTACAGGGTTACTAGGTTCTTCACAATTTGAACAAAACACAGATGCTGCAAATCTGTCACGGTGCAACTTTCAGGATCCACTGGTCCAACAGAGTAATATTTCAGGCAGATGGTCGTTGTTGCCCCAAAACTCTCACGGCAACATGGATTTAAACTTGAAGATGGCAGTTCAGCCTGGTAAGCCACCTTATTCTGGAATAGGAAACGTTGGATTTGAGGGGCAGGTGGGTTATTTTCCTTTTGAATTTCAGCAGTTTACTCCAAATTGGTTCACACATTTGCTGCAAGATTCCCAAACTGGGAACCAAACAAAACCAGTTTTGATAAAACCAAAGCCATTGGAATCAACAAAAAATGAGATTGGGAAAGTGAAGGGGATTGGAAACTGCAAGCTTTTTGGTGTTCAACTTAATAGAAATTCTTCAGCATCTGAGTTAGAGGTTCATAATCAACCAACTGCTGCATTGAATCTGTCACTGAACATGCAAGATCACCACTTTGAGGCTTCGAAAATGGCGAAATTGGGGGATTCGTCTTCAGCAGCTACCAGCAAAGAGAAAGTTGTTTCTCCCTGTTTACTTACTTTGAAAGGTGTACAACTCAAGCAGCAGGGCAACTCGGCAAGAAGTTGCACGAAGGTCCTCTTCTTTTTTCTTCTGTTGTTTAGGCTTTATTCTAGATCTTACTTTACGGATCCACATTGCTTTCAATTACAATATATAATCTTTTTTTTTTTTTTTTGCTTTTTCAACCTTAAGCATTCAAATTTTCTTACTTTTACCACTACTTAACCATGAGAATCCAGCTCTGATGACTCTTCTTAAAAGCATTGAAAATGTGTCATTTATTTATAGTAGAAATTATTTAATTTTCTTTCACAATTTCTGAATCCTGTTGATTATCATTATCCCAATTTCTTCCAGGTGCATAAGCAGGGAATTGCTCTTGGAAGATCTGTGGATCTTTCAAAATTCAACAACTACGAGGAATTAATTACGGAGTTGGATCACATGTTTGAATTTGAGGGCGAACTGATGGTTCCCACAAAAAACTGGCAGGTAGTCTACACTGATGATGAAGGTGACATGATGCTTGTCGGAGATGATCCATGGGGGTAGGCTTTATATAAAGCTCACGTTTTTACCATTCTCCTTCTTTTATTATTCAATTTCCCCACCATTTTTATATTTTTCTTCTGTATTTAGGGAATTCTGCAACATGGTTCGCAAAATATTCATCTACACAAGGGAGGAGGTTCAGAAGATGAATCCCTGCTCGCTAGATCCAAGCACCAAAGAAATTCACGTTATTTCAGAGGATAGTACAGCTCCAAAAGGATTAAAAGAGTTACATTCCCCATCATTAACTGGTGTGGCGAACTTCTAATGCCACATCTGTAAATATCCAAGTTAGTACTTCCAATATATTGATCATTTGGCTTTAGTTGCTGAATAATATATAACTCAGTAATGTTTGCTTTAGCTGTTGATGCAGAAGGAAGAGGAAAATTTAAGGTTATGAAAGTTTGGAGTGGCTACTAAAGAGGCTTTTTGAGTTTTTGCGTGGGACACACTTCCCATGATGTTGAGGCCCATCTTAACCCTCTTAAGTGCTGCCTGCATCCCTTCCTTATCCACAACAGTTAGAAAGGTATATTTTTATACCTTCTTATTTTTAAGTAGATTATATACTGTGCATGCATGCAAGAGTGGATATTCTAATCCTCCTAACTTTTGTAAATATTTCGTAGTATTAAAGTAGTTTTATATATTTTAACTCGATCTTTTTTGTTGTGTAGTCTGTGCTGCTTTAGCTTTAGTTTGTGACCTTTGTTTATGTTTTGAGTTTGTAAATATTTGAAAATCTGATGAGGGAGGATTGATGTATGTTTTGATTTTTTAGTCTTTTTTTAATATTATTTTGGTTTTGTGACGAAGTTCCTTGATGGATGAATTATGGTGGTGAAGAACAGATGATGTGCTGATCTGCTTTCTTCTTAATGTTAAGTTGAGCTCTTGAATGATAGCCGTTGGTATGGCTGTAAATTTAGCTTGAAGATTAGCAATGGCTTGAAAATTGATTTGAATTTTGACTCGGATCAAATAAATAAGCCGAGCTATGAGACAAAATTTTAGATAGAAATTTTTAAAGTAGATTTTGAGCCGTCTTGAGCTACGCTTGTATTACGCCTGTAGTATTTTTTATTAATAAGAATTATATATGCAAGGCTAATTGAAATTGAATATAGTGAGATATGCTCGAACGAGTCCAAATTACTTGATTTAAGCCACTTAGTTTCAATTTTTTGCTGGATAGAGTTGATTTCAAGCTTAAACATATCCAAATAATATAATTTAAGCTAGCTTGATTTGATTTTGAGACACATCAATTCAATTTTGAATATCATGAGCCACGAGCTAATTTTGAATAGCACTAAATTTATTTGAGCTAGAGGGCTTTGATCCGACTTTAGTTCGGCTTGGAATTGGATCATTAACACCCTATCTGTTTGACACAAAGTTTGGATTTGAGCTGAAATATATCCAAATAACTAACTCCCAAAGTTTGATATTAACAAGTGCAACCCTATTTTAATTTTATAAAGATAATAATGATATTGTTTATCTGATGCCAAAGCTTTTGAGTGATGTTACTCTACATATAAATATTTAGATTTTAGATGCGTAAATAAATAAGAATTGTGTGGCATGTATGTAAATGCCCCTAAAAACTTTATATAATTGCTATCTGAAAAATAATACTGAAAAATTCAAAAGTATTCCTAAAAAAATATTTAATGAAAAAAGTTGGCTTGGAGAAGTAACATCAACCAGCACTAATCTCATTAGTTCAGCGAGCTCGTGACAAAAATGAAGGTCGCAAGCAACGATCAACTCTCATTTAGATTTATTAAATCTAGATTTACGCTGAAAAAGAAACGGAATGTTATTGAAAAAGACGTAACAAGAAGAAATCTGATTTATCGGGGTATTGGATTTGGTTTTCATTTTTTCGTGTTTGGTTAGATTCAAGTTAAATTCATGACTAAATCCTATTAAAAGTATGCTGCCAAACACCAGCCCTAAAACCCATTACCTTTTCGCAAAAATACCTATTTAGTTTGAACCTCTAAGGGTTGTTATTTGAGCATGGGCAAAATTAAGCCTTATTTTTCCGTTGTAGACATGCAACTTGCGACTAAATAGTTGGGCATGTAAAAGTGGGCCAAAGTTAGGTGGTTGGGGAAGAATAGAGAAAAGGGGTATTGCTTGGCCTAGCCTTTAGCCTAACATAAATGCAATCTACTTCTATTGGCCATTCAACATTGAAAACTCTATTTCACCATATGTTCTCAGCTCTAATGTTTAGGGTTGGTTGGCGCACATGGATTGTTGGATGATGTTGAATGCTTTTATTTTTCTTTTTTTCTCTCTCTTTTTTGTGGAAATAGTGTGGGGGGAGAGAATCCAATCCTATAAAAGCAAAACATTAAAGGTTTGTGGCTATTATATGCATTTGAGATTTGTAGTTCAAATAATAGAGGATGGATGGAGTTATTGTGGGCTTAATGGACGCTCGAAGAAGAGACTTTTTTTTTTTTCCTCGTGTCTGAAAGTTTATGAGATAAGAGTTTATTTTTGTGTGAGCAATGAGCAATCGGGCAAATTAGTATACATTGTTAAAAGAAGAGGTAATTAGCATAATAGGAAAAAAAAAAGGAAGATTTATTTACATACCACTCCATTCCTTCGTCAATGAGTTCGTATTCGATTCGTTCGATGAGTAAACGAGACGAACGTGAACAAATTTTTTTCGTTCGGTTAGTTAAACGAACCAAACACGGACAGTGATGTGTTCGTTCGTGCTCGAATTGTTATTGTTCGAAATATAAAATAATTTAAAATAATTATATATAAAAAATTTATGATATTTTAAAAAATTAAATTTTATAAATTATAATATATAATAAATTAATATTAATAATATATTAATATACTATATTAGTAATATGCTAATATGGATATTATATATTTATATTATATAAGTTTTGTAAATAATAATATATATTAATATTAGAGATGTCAAACTGGCTCACCGTTCGCCTCGTATTCGCCTCGTTCGTTAAGAAACAAACACGAATAGTGACTTCACGAACAATTTTGAACACGAGCTTATTTCAAACAAACTAAATTTCAAACGAACCGAACACGAACACAAGCTCTGTTCGTTCGTGTTCGGTTCGTTTACACCCCTATATGGAACACTAAAATTTTAATTTTTAATTTATGCCTCGTATTTAGGCATGAAAAATGTATTTTATATTTTAAAAGTTTAAAATTGTGATATTTTCTTATGTGATATAAAAGATTTGGGCGGTATTTATGTAAAAAGTAAAGTCTAGACGTTAGATATGTAAATACATAAGAATTAGGTGGTATGTATGTAATTCCCCGTAGAAAAAAAGATTTAGATGTGAGATGAGGTAATAGAATCACAAGATTTCAATAATAAGATGGGAGGCTTTTTGTTCCCCCATTGCTAACTCACGAGCTTGTAAAGATGAGAGTTAATTGTTGTATAGATTAGGATTGAACATAAGATTTTAAGAATAATTTCTAAAGTTCTTATTAGGGATGTCAAAACGGCTCGTTGTTCGCGAATAGCTCGTGTTCGGCTCGTTAAGAAGCTTGTGTTCGGCTCGTTCGCTAAATTAATGAGCCGAACACGAACTAATATTTGTTCGTTCGTGTTCGGCTCGTTTTGGCTCGAAATACTATTAATCAAATATATATATATCAAACCGAAAGATAGCTCAGTTCGCTGTGGCTCGAAATACTACTAATCAATTATATATATATATATATATGTTTGATGAGTAGTATTTTTTAAAAAATTAATTAACTACAAGAGTACAAAGATTTATAATCAATTAAAAGTATTAATGAAGAAAATAGAATAAAAGATATTAAATTAGATTCAAATGATGTTTTAAATTTTGCCCCAATCCTTAATATTTTATGGCTACGTGATTAGAGTTGTCAGAATGACTCGTTATTCGTGAACGGCTCGTGTTCGGTTCGCTAAGCAAACGAGCCCAACACGAACACACTTTCTGAGCTCGAAATATAAATGAGCCGAACACGAGCTGAGCTTGGGCTCGCTCGTGTTCGTCTCGTTTACACCCCTAGGTCTTATCAATAAGGCACAACATAATTAAATGCACTTATGATCTTTCCACAATAGAATGTTCCATTGAAGTGTTTAATGAGAAAGATTATTTGTTCGATTATATCAATATACTTGACCTAATCTCCTAGAGCTTGCAAAAGTTAGAACATGGAAGAAACATAGTTGTCATTTTTCAGCTGTGTACTCAGACAAAAATCAAACTGTAGGAATGTTGAAGTTCAAATAAGACCTGTCAACATAACATCAGAAAAGCATTGTACCAATAACTTAAAAAATGAAGCAAAAATAACAAGCCCAATCCAACATATCATTGAAGACCATGACAATAATAAAAAAAACACAAGCATAAATTAACAAAATGTGAATAAAAACTAAATAATTGTAAAAAAATATTCCAAAAACAAATTATTTTTTCACTTATGGAACAAACTCCTGACCTAAAGAGGCGACAATCCTCGTAGTTTCATGTTAGGCACTTGAAGTTTAAATATAAGAAAAAGAGAATAAGGTAATGCAATATGCAAGGGAAGTTTTACATAGATACTGATATGGCACCAACAAATTTTCGTCATCTGACACGAATCTCGATGCAATCTTTTGAATGAGAAACATTTAAAATTTGATTAGTCATTTAGAGGTTCGATTTCAACAAAATTATGGTCGAACTGACTTGTTAGATGAGACGGACCTAATGATATAAAAATTAGTTCAAACCGAGTCAAATCAAGCCCTGATCAAGTCAATAAACCACACTTGGAAGACTTTTAGACACATTTGTAAAGTTAAATGGATGGCAACACTAGTAAGCCTATCCTCGAATTGAGCGTCTTGACAAGACAAATCTAACGACCCCATGATTGCTCAATTTCGACATCGTTAAAGAACTCAAATGTTCATTAAACATCGTGTTATCAAAGGAAGCTCTCTGGACCGTCCAATCAAAATGATTCATATTCATGCATTAATGACACCCAAAACACTATAAATAGAGCCTCACCTCTCACATAGGGGGGAGAGCTGAAGCTTCAGAGATAACAAGAAGCTCTGAGAAGGAGCTGAAGTCTAACACCATCCCGACCGTCGTTGACCACTGCCGATCACCATCGACCATTGTCAGTGTCATCGACACCCGTTGATTGCAGTTAGCTACTTTCGACCGTCACCGTCGATCATCACCAATCATCGTTGATCACCACTGACCAGACACTATCAATCATCATCGTGGGACATGAGCTCATCACTACAGTCCATGTGTCAACAACGACCTACGTGGTTCACAGCTCGTGCAGCTCCCGACTCTGACCCCCGCGACCTCTAGACGTCATTCATACTCGCACCTACGACCTACATGGTTCATAGCTCATGCAGCTCCCGACTTTGGCCCCCACTACCTATAGTTGTCATTCATACTCGCCCCTACGACCTACTTGGTCATCAGCTCATGCAGCTCCTGACTCCGGCCCTCGCGGCCTACAAATATCATTCTTATTCGCCCCTACGACCTACATGGTTGACAGCTCATGCAGCTCTCAACTCTGGCCTACGGACGTCATTTATACTCGCCCCTACGACCTACCTGGTTCACAGCTCGTGCAGCTCCCGACTCTGTCCCTCGCGATCTACGAACTTCATTCATACTCGCTCAAACAACCTACGTGGTCATCAGCTCATGCAGCTCCCTACTCCGGCCCTCGTGGCCTACTGATATCATTCATATTCACCCCTACGACCTACGTAGTTCACAGCTCATCCAACTCCCAACTTTGGCCCCAGTAGCTTACAAACGTCATTCATACTCGCCATTACGACTTATGTGATCCACAGCTTCCGTAACTGCTTACTATGGTTTCTTTGGTCAATCAACACTGCTAGAGCAACCATCAACAACACTAACGACGGACTACTACCTCCAAAACAATCAATATTGACCCCTACAATATGCTATCACCAAGAACTTCAGCTATATTATAGTTATACAATTTTGTATATCCATCTTCCCTAATTTAGAAGAAGAATTGACATGTGTACTCATCATTCATAATAAATTATTTTAGCTGAGCTAGACCTCATGGTTTTTCCCCCTTTCAAGTGTTTTTTAAGTAAAAAGTCAAGGTTTCTCCTCATGCTTACTTCTCTTATGTTATTTGTGTGTGTTGAATTCTCGTGCAACTCTAAGAAGATAATCCACTACTTTACCGCCGTGAATTTTCTAGCATGCATTAGTTTGGCGTCGTCTGTGGGAAGCGAAATCCCATTCGGTATTGTCTTCAAATCTAAGACACCGAGCCCCTACTTCCTTTCCCAAGGAACTGATAGCCTTCACTGCAGTCTCGAAAGGTCGTTCACGTCAACATCCCGGGCACGATTTTAGTAGGGTTGTCTTCTCACGTCTTTTTCAGACACAAAGTATTTCATGATTTCTTCCAGGCTGGTGTGCAACATTCACTACAGTTTTGAAATGTCGTTCTTATTAACTTCTTGAGCACGATTGTGGTGAGAAAGTCATCTCATATTTCATTTAGATTACAAGTCTACGAGAATCGCTCATGTACGGGGGACAATCTTCACCACAAATAACACTTCCTTAGCGCCACCTCATCGTATTGGGGTTCTTCTTCAACTAGATCAAGACGTTGATCACTTTAAGACCCGTTACATGGGTTTTTTTACAAGCTCACATAGAAAACGCCCACACTAGGGGGCAAAAGGATTCAAAAGCAAGCTACTAATAAGTTGTCAAACATTTTTCTTGAGTACGACTGCAATCATATTTCCAAGAAAGCATACGGTCCATTGGGATATACGATCTAGTCTCAAGAAATATAGAGCATCTCTCACACCTCATTCTAGACTTAATTGATCCCAAGGGGACTTGATTCGACCTCTTTCATTACAGGCTACAGTCGTCAAGCAAAAACTTCGACATATAGCCTTGGATAGGTCAAAAATCCTCGGTGGATTTCTTTCGACCTCTTCCATAACAGGTTATGGTCGTAAAGCAAAGGCTTGGACCAGCAACCTAGGAAAGGTCAACCATCCTCAGTGGATTTCATATGATTTTATTATGGGTTAATACCGTTGAGCATTTCTTGTTATATAGCTCAGAATTGGTCTTACATCCTCAATGGATTCTCTTTTCAACCAAGCTCCTGGACGTCAAGCCCAGAATGCAAGACTCGATAAGAAGCTACCATGCTGCTGGAAGACGAGCTCGAGAGGGTCTTCACTAAAAAACCTCAGAAAGCTACATGCCTTAGAAGGTATCACTTCAAGCTTCTATAAGACATAGGTCTGAGAGGGCACAATCTAGGAAGGCATGAACCACGAAAGGTACGCGATTCTTCATTTATAAAAATTTGTATGCTAACTTTAATTGATAATTTTGCACAATTAAGAAACCACAACAACCGTGGAAGAAATAAAGAAATACATTATCATCATCTATAAAAGCCACATAAAATGATCAAAAATGCTACAAATATCAACATATACTTGTACAAGAGTTGCAACAAATCTGCTCATTCAAGTAGAGACGGTTTCGTCTCCCCAAAGTTCCAGTACTTTTGATGATAGTCAAGGGATCTCCAAATATAGGCACCACATACGCATGAAAATCTTCCTCTCAAAGCACGATAGAAAAACAACAAAATTTCTTGAAGAAATGTGCACAAGCGACACTGAAATCTTCTGCGGAATGCACGACATCAATGAAAAAGAAGATCTCGTTGAAAAAGAAGATCTCGTTGCTCGCCCGCTCCGCAGGATGGGGTCGACTTTCCTCTTCACCACAATGAGAAAGAAGATCTCATTGTTTGCTTACTACACAAGGCGGGGACGACTTTTCTCTTCATTGCAGCTCTTCCCTGAAACTCTTCACCTCAACTCTGCCAGTAATTTTTCACCTCAACTCTGTTTCGCAATTCTTCATCGTAACTCTTTGCAGCAATGCGTCGTCACGATGCAGCGTCATGACACACTACTGCAATACATCGAGTCGTCGTGACACTCCGCCGTAATGCCTCGCCGCGACGCACCTCCGCAATGCATCACCGTGTTGCATCGCGCAATGCACCGCGTCCCCGCAATGCTCCGCCCCAAAGTGCCGCCACGACGCACCACCACAACGTCTGTCGCGACTCTACCCCCTTCTCATTTAGGCCTATTTATAGGCTCAAAAAATGCTTTGACCATTAAATGATCATTATTACAGACTTCAAAAAGAAATGCAACAATTAAATAATCATTATTATAGACTTTAAAAAAAAGTGCAACCATTAAATGCCTATTATTATATATATAAAAACTTTTCATATTCCTCATAAAATTATTTTCATCCATTAAAAAAAACAAAAAAATATTGTCATATTTCTCATGAAATTAATTTCAATTATAAAAAAAAATTTGATTCTTTGCGCATGTGGAGGTATTTATGGCATCATGCTTAGATACTTAATTATATCCATAAATAAAGTATACTTATAATAATCCAAATGGTCATTATATATATCTATGTAAAAAAAAATACTTCGTATCTTGATATTTTGGGAC
The DNA here is from genome assembly GCF_001263595.1 of Phalaenopsis equestris. NCBI lineage: Eukaryota > Viridiplantae > Streptophyta > Magnoliopsida > Asparagales > Orchidaceae > Phalaenopsis > Phalaenopsis equestris. The sequence goes on along the minus strand of NW_018164444.1, from coordinate 59,012,980 downwards.
GACCAAGATGATCTCGCCAGAAAATATGGTGGCAAATGATATGTCACCAACAAATTTTCATCACCCGACACAAATCTCGATGCAATATTTTGAACAAGAAACATTTAAACTTCAATTAAAAGTCATCTAAAGGTTCGATTCCAACAAACTTCTAGTCGAACTGACCGGCTCGATGAGACAGACCTAATGATATAAAAACAAGTTCAATCTGAGTCAAATCAAGCCCAGATCAAGTCATTAAACCACACTTGGAAGACTTTTGGACCCATTTGGAAGGTCAAATAGATGGCGACACTAGCATGCGTATAGTTGAATCAAGTGTCTCGACAAGACGAATCCAACAACCACAAGCTTGCACAATTCCGACATCATTAAGGCACTCAAATGTCCATTAAACATCGTTTGATTGGAGGAAGCTCTCTGGACCGTCTGATCAAAATGATTAAAATTCATATTTATGCATCAATGACACCCAGAACACTATAAATAGAGTCTCACCTCTCAAATGAGGGGGGAGAGCTGATGCTTCAAAGAGAACAACAAGCTTTGAGAAGGAGCTGAAGACCAGCACTATCCTCACCGTCGTCGACCACTGCCGATCACCATAGACCACCGTCGGCGTCGTCGACACCCGTCGATCGCCATCAGCCACTGTCGACCGTCACTGTCGGTTGCCGTCAATCAACATTTCCTATAATATCCAGCATCTCAAATCTTTCCTGAACATAATTTAATTCTTCATTTTCTATTTCATCAAAATTAACTTCATCTTTGTCTTCAAAATGTTATTTCTCTTCAAAATGTTCTTTAAAATGATCGTGCAATAGATGTTCACTAATTTCCATGTGAAAACATTCATTATCTCTTTCAACAACAGGGTATTTCATAGATTTCGCAATGTTAAAAGTCACTTCTTGATCGTTAACTCTCATAGTTAATTCTCCA
>NW_018164444.1:59011045-59011779 GCF_001263595.1 Phalaenopsis equestris | reverse complement strand
TGAATAATTGCACTACACTCTTTGCTAAGTGCAACAATTTCATTATCAATGAGCTTCCTTTTCTTGTTCAAAATATCTTTCATAAATTTCACATAATTGGGCATTTGCTCTAAAGCTTCTACAAAGGGAATATTTACCGTTAATTTCTTAAGAATTTCTAAAAACTTGGAGAATTGTTTATCCTTTTTGTGTTGCTTCAATCTTTAAGGAAATGGTGGTGGAGGTTTTTCCACAGTAATTTTCATTGGTGTAAGTGGATATTCTAAATTTGGGAATTCATAATCCTTTTCTTTCTATGTATCCACTTTCTATTTTTCAGTTTCTATTTCTTTCTGCACTCTTGTTTCCAATTCTTTTCCACTTCGTAATTGTATCGCTTTTATCTTCTTTTCCTTGATCTTTAGGATTTGGTTCCACAGTACTAGGAAAAGTTCCCAATGTTCGGTTACTAAGTGCAGTAGCGATATGTCCCAATTGGTTTTCAATATTCTTGATAGCAGTTCCTTGATTTTGTAACTGATTTCCTTAAATTTGTAATTAATTTCCTTAGTTTTACAATTGTTGATCCACGTTTAGTATCATCTCTTCCATAGATAACTTCTTTTCCTTAAATTGAGTGTTACTGTTAAATTCTGGAGGATAAGAAGGTCTATAATTAACATTTCCTTGGTTGGATGAATTTCCCAATGGGTTCACTGGGTTGTTCGCCCATTGTTGATTTGTAGAAGAATTGT
>NW_018164444.1:59010589-59010863 GCF_001263595.1 Phalaenopsis equestris | reverse complement strand
ATTCCATAATGATCTAATTTCTTTGATATTGCTAACATATGCGAAGCTAACATAGATATTGCATCAGAATCGTGGATATTAGCTACTCTTTTAGCATTTACCCTTGCAGAGGGCCATTGAAAGTTGTTGGTAGTCATCTCTTCTATTAACAAATAAGCCTCATCAAAAGGTTTTGACATTGAAGACCCATCAGCCGCAACATCTATAATCGATCTAAGAGATCCCACTAATCCATTATAAAAAGTTTGAATTATCAACCAATCTGGTAACAAAT
>NW_018164444.1:59010011-59010272 GCF_001263595.1 Phalaenopsis equestris | reverse complement strand
AGTTCTAAAAAACTAGCGAGGTGTAAATTAGGATCTTCATTTGATGTACCTCCGAATTGATTGTTTTGTACCATTTGGATAATAGCAGGTTTAAGCTCAAATGAATTAACAGCTACATCAGGATTTTGGATAGATAAGTGAATTTCACTGCTGTAGGATTTGCAAAATCTCGGTTGATGTTCATTTTTTATTCCTTGATTGTTCACATTATTTTCTATTATGTCAAGATTTCTAGGTTCTTTTCTTTGTTTTCTAATTCTC
>NW_018164444.1:59009331-59009911 GCF_001263595.1 Phalaenopsis equestris | reverse complement strand
AGCCAGAACAGAAGCTTCGCTTCCGGTAGCTTGCTGACTCTCTCTGAAGATGTTCGGAAAAGCATTGAATTCACTGTCTTTCTTTTGGCTTTTGGCGGACCTCTCTGGAGCGAACGAAGTCAATCTCCCGGGATTTTGCTAATTTCTGGATTCTACCGACTGCCAGTAACGGTTCAGTTTGAATGAGCTCTCCCTCCATGAACATAGGCAGTTTCGCCCTAAGCTGCTTTCTATTATGCTTGATCCTACAGCTTGCTGCTGTTTCGTACCGTTCCTCTTGAGCACTCTAGTTTCCATTCGAGCTTCTACATCTTTTTATTGGAAAAAGAGTTGGATGTACTCTATTGCTTGGTCAGCATGCCTGCGCCTACGTCGGTTGGATGTGAAGCTATGCCCCTACCCCTACTATCCCAGACTGTTGGACGGGGCTCCCTAACAACGCAACACCCCCCAGGGGGCTCCGGCAATGACCCGGCCCTTAAAGAAGATTTGTCCCTTTTGAATCTCGCCGTCGATCCTTTCTTCGCGAGCGGGCTGACCGGAGAACGGTCAAACTCTGAGAATCAAGTCACATTTTTTT
>NW_018164444.1:59008940-59009231 GCF_001263595.1 Phalaenopsis equestris | reverse complement strand
CCAATCCCACTCCTGCTTTGCCGGGTACAACTGTCTGTATGTCCTTGTCTTTATGGGCAGACGAAGCCCCATCGAAATAGAATTCCCAACGTTGAGTGTTGGAATCGTCGAGTTTCAATATTTGTTCATCGGGTAGGTCATCATTTAGAGGGGACCCTGTCGGTATCGGGTGTGCTGCCAGAAAGTCTGCCAGTATCTGTCCTTTAATGGCTCGTAAGGGCACAAAAGTGAGATCGAACTGGAGCAGTATCATTGCCCACCTGGCTAGTCTTCCAGAGAGTGTCGGTCGAG
>NW_018164444.1:59008383-59008607 GCF_001263595.1 Phalaenopsis equestris | reverse complement strand
AAATCCTCCACTGGCGAAATAATAGACTTTCAAGTATCAGAACTGACTTTCTTCGCAAGAAGTCTCACTCTATACAAAGAAAACAAAGACAAAGAGTACTTAACAAGACTATCAGATCGAGTGGTACGCCTATATATTATTATTAACCGATGAAAACTCGGAATAATAGTAGGCCAGTCTGGAAAGTTACAAGGGGACAGACAAGAAATCAGGTCCCTTATAAA
>NW_018164444.1:58997890-59007568 GCF_001263595.1 Phalaenopsis equestris | reverse complement strand
TAGTTCACACTTCATCTACAATTGTTCGAACTTTGTTGTGAATTCCTTTACTGAAAGGTCTCTCTGCTATTGGTGGACCCTCAGAAACATGTCATGACAGTAATATTGTGGCTATTCTCTCTGCTGTATTTTCTCTGTATTGTTTTCTTCATCTTTTTTCACTTGGTAATCTTATCATGACTTTTTATTTTCCGTTGTCTTAGTAAATTTTCCTATCACGAGAGGCGTTCTTCAACTTTATGGTGGCTAATTTCACCCGCTCATCCTTTGTCACATCCTTATATTCGAAAATTCACTCAATAAATTGTAATCAATCAATAAAGTTATCTGGATTCATACCTCCATAAAACTCTAGTAGATCTATTCTGATGTCGAAGTCCTTGTGTCTGTCATATACAAGCTCTTCCTGTGAACTCCTTTACTGAAAGGTCTCTCTGCTATTGGTGGATCCTCAGAAACATGTCATGACGGTAATATTGTGGCTATTCTCTCTACTGTATTTTCTCTGTATTGTTTTCTTCATCTTTTTTCACTTGGTAATCTTATCATGACTTTTTATTTTCCGTTGTCTTAGTAAATTTTCCTATCACGAGAGGCGTTCTTCAACTTTATGGTGGCTAATTTCACCCGCTCATCCTTTGTCACATCCTTATATTCGAAAATTCACTCAATAAATTGTGATCAATCAATAAAGTTATCTGCATCCATACCTCCAGTCGAAGTCCTTGTGTCTGTCATATACAAGCTCTTCTCTCTGTTTTATTTGATATTGAATTCTGAAGCGACATGGTCGGTATTCCTTATCGCTGATGTCTTCCTTGTAGAAGGGATTCAAATTCTCGTCTTTATCTTCTCTTCGGCTCTTCAAATCATGGTCGAGGGTAATCTCTCCGTGGTTTCCATCATCAACTTCAGCGAGCCTTTGTTGAAGCTGACGGATTTTTCTTGATTTCTCGTCCCGGTTAGTTTCTTGCATGTATCTCTGTGTTGGCATGATTAGGCGTTGGGGTTTTGAAGGGGTGGTTGAGGATAGACAACAACGAGCCTTTATCCCTTTAAGTTGGGTCGACTACGTGAATCATTTTTCTCCATTGCTCTGATTGTCATTTTCATTTAATTCTAATAAATTAAGATCATTTTTTATTCAATAAGCTCAAGTCTTTTTTAATCTATCTTTACCTTTCTTAACGTAAATCAAGTCTAAAACATCTATTCTCTAACCAGATCATCAGATGATCGCGTTTAATGTGACCAAATCATCTAAGACAACTCTATTTAATTTTATCCGCCACTGGAGCTACACCAACACTATCACAAATATATTCATTACACATTTTTTCTTTAGGTGTCAAACCACCCATCTACCTAAGCAATCTCATCTCAGTAACATGTAACTTTGTTTTATGTTTCTCTTTTAAAGGCCAACATTTTGTGCCATAGAGCATTTGCAGGTCTCACCACCATCTTGAAAATTTTCCTTTAAGTGGTAAATTTTATCATAAAATAGGCCCGATGCGTTCCTCCACATCAACCAACGAACTTGAATTATACTATTAACACCCCCATCTATATCATCATCACTTTGAAAAATAGGCCTGAGCTATCTAAACTATTCGCACCTTTTAATGATTTGATCACCCATAGTTTTACCACTAGAGCTACGACTACTAAAATTATATTATATGTATTCAGTTTTAGCTCTACTCAAACGGAAGCCTTTAGACTCCAATTTAGGCCTCCATAAATCAAAGTTTTCTTGAACTCTTATCTCTTATCCACAAGAAAAATATCATCAGCTAAAAGCATACATCATGGTGCATCCTCCTGTAAATGTCCAATAAGTGTATCCATAACTAAAACAATAAGATATGGGCTTAAAGCCGATCCCTAATGGCATCCAGCTGAACTAGGAAAATACTTAGTCATTCCTCCTAATCGAACACAAACAACACCTCTACTATACGTATCTTTAATGACTTGAATATAAGTGATAACAACTCCTTTCTTATGTAAAACTTTTCAAAGGACTTCTCTTGGAACCATATCGTAAGTTTTTTCTACAACAACAACAACAACAACAAAGCCTTAATCCCACTACGTGGGGTCGGCTACATGAATCCTTTTTCTCCATTGCGTCCTATTTAGTGTCATATTTTCATTTAGTTCTAATAAATTAAGATCATTTTTAATAGTTTCTCTTCTCTTGTTTAGGATCACTTTTTATTTTCTTAAATAATTTAAGAAATGGCAAGATTTGTTTGCTGAATTAGTATTTTTTGTTAAACACATTGGTTTTTCTTGACATTAAATTAAGATCGTGTTTTTAACATTTTAAAAAATAATTTTCGTCACAGGAGCTACACCAACCTTAACACTGCCGTTGCCGATCCCAAGCCCGGATGAGAAAAGTGGAGGGTTGCGTTAAGTAGTCGACAGCCAGCGTAAAACTTGTCGAAAAATCATGATATCGTAAGTTTTTTCTAAATCAATAAAAATCATAAGTACTTTCTTTGTACTTTTCCGTCAGGCCTCTTAGTAAACGTATAGCTTTCATTGAAGACCTGCCTGACATAAATCCAAATTGATTGTGAGCAATTTTTGTATCACATCTTAACCTCTGTTCAATTACCCTCTCCCAAAATTTTAAGTTAATTCCTCTATAAGTTGCACATTCTTGTGCATCTCCTTTATTCTTAAAAAATGAGGACCAAAATACTCTTTCTCCAGTCCTCAGGCATCTTGTAAGTTTTTAAAATAATATTAAAAAGTTTAGTAAGTGAAGAAACTCCTAAATTTCTTAAATATTTCCACACTTTAATTATGATATTATCAGGTTCTACTGATTTTTCCACATTTGATTTTTTTTAATGTCTCATCAACTTTTTTTTTTTATTAATGTGACAGTAACACTACACATTTGGTTACTATTAATGATATGAAGATAACTAAGATCGATCGTATTTTCAAAAATTTTATTAAAAATTTTATCATTATAGCTCGCTCACCTTTGTTGAGTATGTTTCTCCAACTAAATTATTTTTTGATTTTGATCTTTAATAAATCTAAAAGAAATCTTTATTTTTTTACCTTTGTTTGGCTAGTTTATACAAATATTTTTCACCCAATTTAATATATAATCTATTATAAAAATCATTAAAAGCAGGTTGAATATCTTCCTCCAAGTAAATTATTTTTTTATTATGATCTTTAATACACTTAAGTTAAATCTTTACTTCTTACTCTTTGTTTGGCTAGTTTATATATATATTTTTCACTCTTTTTAGTATCTAATCTATCATAAAAATCATTAAAAGCAAAATTTTTAGCATAATAAATTGTTATCTTAGACTCCCTACGGGCCACCTTATATTTTTTCCATTTTTCTAAGCTCTTACCTTTAATCAAATTTTTATAACACAAATTCTTTTATTTTATATTTTCATGCACATTATTATTTCATCACCAACTATTTTTATCTATAAAAGCTTTTGCTTTTGATTCTCCAAGTACGTCGTTTGCCGTTTGTTCAATAGTGCTTGTTACTTTATCCTATATAGAGTAAGCTTATTCATGAATATCCCAAATTTTGAACTCTTGAAGTTTATTTGTAAAATTAATTTTATTTGTGTATTTTAGGTGACCTCATCTAATTCTAGGACAATGTTTTATTGTATTCTTTATTTTACAACTCATTTTTAAACTCAAACTAATAATTAACGTTGAGTACTTAAATTTTCACTTGGAATGACCTTACAATTTTTACATTCTCGTTGATCTTTTTTTTCTCATAAGAAAATAATTAATTTGTGTTTTATTAGGTCTATTTTTACAAGTAATAATATATTCATCTCTTTTCTTAGATAAAGTATTAACAATAATAAAATCATACTTTAAAGCAAAACCGTAGCCACCATAAATATTTCTAAAATCTTCTACCACTCTATCAACTTGTCTATTTAAATCTTCTCCAATAAAAATTCTTTCTTCAAGAGCTATCATTTGTATTAATTTTTTCTAGGTCATTCTGTATTTTCCTTTTGAATTTATATTTAAATCTATTTAAGAAGCAGAAACACTGATAATATAAAAAATTTTAGTATCAACGACAATCTTTAGGACTATAATTCTATCTCCAATTCTTTTAATATTTACAACATTATCTTTCAAACGGTTATCTATAATAACACCTACACAATTTCTTGTGTGATTCCTACCTAAATATCAAAGTTTAAAACCTAAACTATTAATCTCTTTAGCTTTTCTCTAACTCATTTAGTTTTTTGAATACATAAGATATTTATCTTTATATGAGCCATATATCTATTAATTCCATTAATTTAACTGTGAATACTTATATTCCATGATTCTATCATAAGATTAGTTTCATGGACTAACTTCTTTGACCAAATCGTCCGTAATTTGGGAATGCTTGTTTATTTGACACTAAACCCGAGCGTCAATGTAGCAGCCCTTACACGCTTATCATTGTATTTTGGCTATACAACCCGTCGCTTCCAAGAGACACCTTAGCATTATCACAAGGGTTTAAAAGATTCATGTCTTAATTTTTCAACAAAAATTTTACACTGACTGTCAACTACCTAACACAATTATTCATTTTTCGCATCTGGGGCTTAAGACCCGACAATGAAAGTGTTATGGTTGAGGATAGAAAAGAGAAAAAAATGGTCGAGGGGTAAGACAGCTGCTAGGAAACCCTATGATAGGACTGAGATTAGGCTAGCTCTAATACCAAATGATACTTGAGTTAACCCAAACCACATTAAAAATGAAATGCTGTTGTTGAAATTCAAAGGTTACTACTACGACTCTTCAAAATAAGAATAAAGAACCACAAAACACACAAACGAGCCCCTCTTGAGTGAGAGCGGTAGGGGTGGACACCATCTGATCAGCAGTCGTATTGACTACTTGGGGTGATGTGGTAGTAGTTGGATGGTTGGAGATCGGTGATGCAGTAGTTGGAATGGTTGGAGGGAGTTGTGGCAGGGTCTGGAAGGTTTGGGAAAGGTTGCAGCAGGTCTGGAATGGGGCTTGGGGAAGTACGATAGATCTGTGAGGGGCTAAAGGGAAGCATGGCAGGCCTGGGCGGGTTAGAGGAGGGTGGCGGGAAGGTGAATGCAAGCGGGGAGATGCGGGTGGACTTGGGCGGCAACAGTAAGAGGGGATCAAGCGGAGATAATCACCACCTTGGACAAGTTAAAGTTGTAGCACCTTTTCGCCGTAGGATATAACCCTATGAAGGGAGAAATGCTCCGAAGGTAGAAATTTGAAATCAGATACAACAAAAATTGTACCTTAAGCAAACAAGCAGCATATATATAATGGATAATAGTAGTTATAATAGGAAGGGGAAAGAATAGGAAGGGGGAGGAATTTGGGCGGTACTTTCTATCACTGAGGTGTTGATTATCTCTGCTTGATCCCCTCTTCCTCCTGTCGGCCAATTCCACCCTCATCTAGCCTGCTTGCAGCCAGCCTCCTCCAACCCATCCAGATCTGCCGTACTTCCCTCTAGCCCTTTCCAGATCTGTCATACATCCCTCCACAACCCCATTCCAACCAGCCGCAACCCTTCACAAACCTTGCAGACCCTGCCACAGCTCCCTCCATCCTTCGAACTACTGCAATTTTGATATTTCAAACACGTTTGCACTGTCCATTTTATGATTGGAGTGGTCATGTCACATGAATTTGATTGTGATCGAGGCATTTTGACCTTTATTTGCATGATGCGACATTCCTCGTGTTGTCTTCATCACATTCAATTGATTTGACTTGTGTAATATATATTGAGGTCAACAAGTACATGCCCAACAAAACTCGTGAGCCCTACGTTAACTCATCCTCAAGCGAACTCACTTGAACTTCCACAACATGAGGAGTTGGCAGCATCATCTACTACACAATCAAGAAGAAGATGCTATAGAGATTACTATTCTAAATATTTCCAACCTTACAGAACTTTTCCCACAATGCTTTCCTTTATCTGTGCCTATAAATGTGGTCAAGGTGTAAAGCATGAAGGATCGTAAATTGGAAATTATTGGCTTCTTTTTATCTTGATTTTTATCCATTCCTTTGTGCCTACTCTATATCCTCTTAGACTCGCCCTGTTTTTTTTTCTGAGGGATTGGATCAACTTCTTTTTGACCACTCAAAGGAATTCCATGAAATCAATCCTCTTTCTTCCATTCTTGCATCTCAGCATGGTTCATTTTCTCAAGTAAGTCTGAGTTATCTTCTACCTACTAATAACTAAAACAATCTAGATTGATTATCACTCTACCAACTTGATTTCTCACATTTAATAATAGTACACCTCAATACAACAACAACAACGACAACAACAAAACCGTAATCCCACTATGTGGGGTCGGCTACATGAATCCTTTATCTCCATTTCGTCCTATTTAATAGTACTCCTTAACATTTTACATAAGTTTCTTTTCTAGAAAGGCATCTTTTTCAATATTCTCATTAATTATTTATCAAATTAGGACTTTCTTAAAATGTCTTCATCTTAATGTGAAATTTAGTATCATCACTTTTAATGCATTTTACTTGTACGAAGTTTTTAGATATGTTATCTTTATTTAGATTTTCTCTTTTGTACGGAAGGTATAAAAATTGTCAAAGCCCGTAGTGTTTTTTTATTTTTGCTATTACCTATGCATGATTTATTATTTCTAATATGTGTGGGGTTTGGCAGGCAAAATAGCACTAATTTTATGACATCTTGAGAAAGCCAAAATTATTGATGAAAACCAAAATGCATATAGGCTCTCTAAACTATTAAATACATTTATTTCAATTTTTTGGTAATGTTGATAGTAGGGTTGCTTCGGACATAATTATTTTGTTTTGAAATAATTTGGAAGATCCCAAATCGATTTTAGTTTCTTCTTTTACTAGTAATATTTTAGTGAGTGCGCCTGTAGTAATTGAATAAATTGCCTTCATTTTGACATATCAGTAGTTGTTTTTTATCATTGAAATAACCACTCTATCATTTGAGGACAGAGAACTATGTAATGTGAAAGGAAAATTGAAAGACGATGGCAACTCTGCTATAAAGAGTGTGGGCCGATTATAGATTTCATGGAGTAGTGCACCCTAGGATTCTTATTTATGTTCTTTATCTATTGGATTATAAAAGATACTGATCCAATAATCCAGGGCTAAATACTTTAGAAAGGAAAGTGTAGATAAATTGAATCAAATCAAGACTACTTGGTTCACTAAATTTAAGGTAGGAACTTGTGAACGATTGGACAAATTGATAAAGCATACATTAGGTTGATAAAATTAAGTTAGATATCAATGTATCTGTATATTATATGAAGTTGAGCTGATTCAAACAAATTTTGAGAACTCGGGGCTAACTTGAAAATGAAATTAAAAAAAAAAAAGAGTGTAGCTTGCATATTGGAACTTGATTCAAATTAAATTTGATATATTTTGATTCGGTCTAATATTCAAGAGTTTTTTTATTTTTGACCATCATTATCTCCCTGAGTTTGATGTTTTGTTAAGCTCGAGCGAGTTTAGCTTTACTCGAAGTAAAAGAAATTTTTTTTGCTCAACTGGAACTCAATTTGAATTAAAAATAAATTCAATTTAAGCCTATCAACTCAAAAATATTATTTTCAAGTTGACTCGAATAATTATTATTTAATTCTATATAATAGCATATACTCTAATATGCTATGCATATATTATATTATATGCACATTTCAAATTATATTTTAAGTCTATTCGTATTATATTCAAGCATGTCTGGCAAACTTGAAATCCATTCAATTTGATTCGGACTACAAGTGATTTTGAATTTCGATTCTTTTTAGCAAACCTATATTTAAATCAATAATATTTCCATGATAAGCACAAAATTCAAATTACATATTTTAGGATTCATAGTATGCTTAAATGTTTGTTATAATTTGCATGGATTCAAGTTAAATTTGATTTAAATTTGAAATAACCCCTTTAAAACTTATAAGGGATGAGATAAAGATGCCAGAAAAATGCATTTGCATTGAGATGTGCGATCGTGCAATAAACAAAAGACTAGACGACTTGTCTTGTTCTTTTGTTGTGCAGTGATTCCAAAGCTAATTTTTTTTTTTTAACGTTTTTTTCTGATATAAAAGTGAATGAGAGAGTGATGCAAAACGTTGTTTTCTGATATAAAAGTGAATGAGAGAGTGATGCAAATAAGGGATGAGATAAAGAGGCCAGAAAAATGCATTTGCATTGAGATGTGCGATCGTGCAATAAGCAAAAGACTAGCCGACTTGTCTTGTTCTTTTGTTGTGCAGTGATTCCAAAGCTAATTTTTTTTTTTTAACGTTTTTTTCTGATATAAAAGTGAATGAGAGAGTGATGCAATGAGTGAGAAAAATAAAATTGAAAGTGATAAAGGTAAAATTAAATGAGAGAGAGAGAGAGAAAATAAGTAGGATAGAGAAGTAGAAAAAAAAAAGATTCTACTCAATTTGTCTATTTGTGCCCATTATAGGCTATCTCGATGCTGTAAAAACACGATGGTGTTGGAAATAACATGATAGTTCCATAGAGATGAATTATGCGGCATTTTTAGTAGCATTTAAGTGGAGAATTTCTAGTATTATTTAAATGTTCTATATCTATTTTGTTTTATATCCATTTTTTTTTTTCTCGTGTTAAGTTTGAGAGGGTTTTTTTTTGGTGGTGAGATTGAGTGTACTTGTTTTTGAAGAAGTATGTTTTCTGGTGCTTCGTTTTGTTCATACATCTTTGTGCCTTCTCTAGGGTGGATACAATCTTTTTGCCTCTCTTGTGAATGAATATAAGGCTAATAGGTTAAACAAAGTACCTGAATTTTTGAATCTTTTTTTGGTTCCATATTTTTTTTGTTTTTTTATATTATTTTGTGCATTAAAGTAATTATTTATGATTGGTGCTGCAATGTAAACAGTTCTTTCTTAACAACCTCATGTAATAGGTGCATATTTTTTCAACAGTTTATGCTTTGCTTCTCTTAGGAGCTCCTCACAATGTGACAAGCATGGCCTTTTATATGTCCATGGTTCTTTAATGCATTTACATGAAACATCAGTGGCCTATCCTGATCCCTTCTTTATTTTCAGTGTGTGTAATGAGTGCTAGCTGTTCTTAATTTGTGATATTAATAGTTTTTTGGGGCATTTACATACATACTACCCCTATGTGTTTACATTCTAACACCTAAACTTAAATTTTTCTTAATTTGTGATATTAATAGTTTTTTGGGGCATTTACATACATACTACCCCTATGTGTTTACATTCTAACACCTAAACTTAAATTTTTCTTAATTTGTGATATTAATAGTTTTTTGGGGCATTTACATACATACTACCCCTATGTGTTTACATTCTAACACCTAAACTTAAATTTTTATATTTATACCACACAAATCTTTCATATCACATCAAAATTACCACTATTTTTACTTCTAAAAAGTGAATCACACATTGTCATGCATAGATAAGATGGCATATGTATAAAAATTGAAATTTGGGGGTTAGATATGTGAATCTTCATAGTTTTTTTCTTTTAACAAGAATTGAAGCTTGAGCTTTCGCACCAATGCACTGGTCTCTTATAAATGAAGCTTGTAAAACTCTGCTGAAC
>NW_018164444.1:58973135-58997859 GCF_001263595.1 Phalaenopsis equestris | reverse complement strand
GGGTTTGTTTTGGTACATTCTTACTAATAAATTGCTGTTCAGTGCTTCTTACGTGCTCTAACATTTTGTTTGTGGATTAACAGGAAACCTTGCTCTGGTCCTAAGTTAAAAGAGATGACCGGTAGTGGCATCTTTGGAGCTGATTACGAAGATGATGTATCGGAGTCTGGTAGTTCCGTGTCAAATCCTACTAGTAGAACATCTGTAAGAATTTATCAGGTAATCCGTCTATCATACAGTAAATCAATTCTATTATTTTCTATTTAAAACCAGAGAAATAATTGAGGCATGAGATTTCAAACTATTTTCTAATGACCATATTATCATTTCAAAATTAAAAGTGCACTAAAAAATTTTCACAAGTATGACATGAGCAGGGCAGGAGAGAATTTCTATAAAGGTGCATAAGAATAACAATAAACTATAAGTTACACGTAAATATAAACAAAAGTGGGGTAAAAATAAAAGCCATTTGAAAATTTATGTAAGAGTTAGCTTGGAAGAGGAAAAGGATGGAGAGAGAATGTTTAGAGAGAAGGAGCGTAGGAGTTGAGGGTCATTGATTAACAATGCGGAATTAGTGGCCAAGGTTGGAATTTACCAACAGGCTACATAGGTTTATTAAAGTCTTTGTAGTCCTAGTTCCATTGTCAGTTGTGCTGCTAGGGTGGTTGGAAATGATGAAGACAGAAGACAATGAATAGAGTGAAAATATGAGGGAGATTAGGATGGAAGAAGGAATCGATGAGGAATTGGGCTTTCTACTAGAGTATTTGTGATAAGTTTGTAAAGATTTCTGTGAGGCTATTTAGATTTGATACTTATGAAATGATATTATGGGCAAATTTAGAGCAGAATAATCCATTTTATGCACTATACATGCTATCATTCTAAATATATTTGCATTCTTGAAAAGAAAAAAAAATTCTGTTTCATCTAGAATTCGCCATAGTTGAAGAATTTATTATTTTGGAATAAAATGCTTTTCAAATACGACTGAAGCAGAGAGCTATAATTTCTTCCCTTTGTATGAAAGATTTTACAGACTTTCTCCATTAATTTTTAGTGAAATTTATTCACGTAGCACACAATTCTTATGTATTTAAATATCACACATCTGAACTTTCATATTTACATGTATAGCATTTTGGTGTTTTAAACTAAATGTATTTCACTTTTAAAAAGTGATAATAGTGCTATGTTGTATGTGATATTAAAGATTTGTTGCTATTTATGCATGTAAATATGAATGTTTAGTTGCGAGATATGTAAATACATAAGAATTGTGCGCTATGTATGTAAATGCCGATAATTTTTATTTAATGGGCTTAGTGACATTTCTATGAAACCCAGCGAGTAAAAATTGGATATTATTTTCTTAGATGGGAACACACATAAGACACGCAATACCTTCCAGTGAATTTTCTATACTGAAATTGAATGCTTTTGTTTCTTCAGCAAGTAACAAGCGGCATCAGTCAAATTTCCTTTAGTGCTGAGGAGGGTGTTTCCCCAAAGAAACCAACCTCAATTCCAGAGGTAGCTAAGCAGCGAGAATTAAGTGGAACACTTGAGAGTGAAGCCGATGCTAAAGTGAAGAAACAACTATCTGATGCAAAAAACAAAGAACTTAGCGGGCATGACATATTCGGTCCTCCACCTGAGAATCCTCCCAGGCCTTTGGCTGCACGGAATTTGGAATTGAAGGGACAACTGGACTTTGGTGAACCCGCACCGCGCAGCATACATACATCAGTAAAGGTGTCTAATGTAAGTATCATGATTATTTTATTTTATTTTATTAATGGGGCTTTTACATACATACCATACAATTCTTATATTTTTACATATCTTTGTACGCAAACCACCCAAATTCTTAACATCACATACGTTAGGCCACCATCTTAACACTATCGTTTTAAAAGTGAAATACACCTTTTCATTCATAGATTTATGACACCGACGTGTTGTAAGGATAAGTATCAAACTTTGGGTGTTAGATATGTAAAAACGTAAGAATTGTGTGGTGTGTGTAAATTTCCCAATTTTTATCTATTTGCTACTATCCTTATTCCTTTAATGTTTTATTAGTCTTTCATGAAGTGCTCTGCAAAGTTGCCACAGATGTAAAACTAATTTTGAATAGTCTTTCTAGTTTTTGATTTTTTTTTACCCAGAAAGCTTATATGATACTTGGTTCTATTGTTTGCACATCTAAAAAAATTATTGCATGCTTTCTGTTTGCTTTTTTACTCGGGATTCCTTTTTAGTGTCTCTATACCTTTCATGAGAAGTTACCCCATGAGTTTCCATTTCTAGTGATGACACTGAACGCCTTTTAACATCCCTTTTCACTTTATGTCACAGTCAAAATGCATAAATTTGATATATTACAGATTTTTGGACACATCTGGTCAGGTGTTGTTATGATTGGTTTTGAACTCCTTTGTAATATACTCATTTGGGCAAAACTGATGATTGCATTGAGATGGAAACCAAAAACTAATGGTTTGAATTGATTTGGTTTAATTTTATTTTCTCTTGGGTTCAATTTGATTTGACAGTTTCATTGGGAAAAACTTGGGCATGACCCATGCTTATAGTCATACCAGCTATGAAAAATATTTCGATGTTATGTAGTCCACTTTTCAAGTTATTGGAGGGAAATAAATATGATGAATACAACAAATGGCCAATGCTGGATTTTACTAAATCTAGCGGGAGGGTGGATTTAATGAATTTAAGATTTATGGATTTACTAAATCCTACTAACGCTCAATTCTGCTTCTAGCTAAACACCCCCTTAAAAAGGAAAAAAATATTACATCAGGACTCCGGAGATAGGTTGGCCCCACAAATTTTAACATTGACCAATCCCGGTGTATTACGGTGGATTTACTTGATACATGACGTCCCATCATTGGACTCCGAACGCAAATTACGTCTGGAGTTATGATGTAATATTTTCTCCTTAGAAAGTGAAACATTCTTTTTTATCCATAGAATGTATGTAAAAAAATGAAGTTTAGGCATTAGATATGAGGCGCCGCCGGCGTGGGGGGAGAAGCCGCTGAGCTCTGCAAAGCTGAAGGAGATGAGCGGCAGCGATATATTTGCTGATGTGAAGACTGCCCCTCGTGACTACTTCGGAGGGGTGAGGAAGCCTCCAGGTGGGGGGAGCAGTATTGCTCTGCTTTGATTTTACTCAAGGTTTTAGTAATCACCATTTGGATTTCTAATCCTTAGATGTGTTTTGTTGATTTGGTTGTAGTTCTTGTTTTCAGGATATCTGTACTTCATGATTACTACTCTCTTGTGTGTCTTGTTTTCAGGATGTTTGTTCTAGTGATTACTTCTCTCTCTTCTCTACTTTTTTTTTTTTTTTTTTTTTTTTTTTACTTGTTTTCAGGATGTTTGTTCTAGATGATTACTTCTCTCTCTCTGTCTCTAGCTTTTTTTTTTTTTTTTTTTGGAGAGGGCTTGGTAGCAGATTTTGGTATATCGTCCATTTTGTCTGTTCCAATGGTAGCTCCACGATCATCTAACTCTTTAACCACGTTTGAATTTACCTCGCAAAGTCACACCAAGAAGTTGGTATGAGAATTCTGTTCAACGAAAGATTACACATATAAATGTGCAGATTTACGTAATGAAAAGTATGTCAATAATCAAGTGTATTGAATATGTATGCTAATGTATTCACATATTTAACAGTCAAACTCAATTCGACTTATATATATATATATATATATATATATATCATCCAAATCAAAGTTAGATGTTAAAATCTGGAACTCCTTTTCTCCTCAATTCAAGTTTTGGTCCCATGTATATGGAGAATGAAGGGTTAATTATAATTTTTTATTATTGAATTATGATAAATCTATCAAAAATCGAAAAAATACTCCATTAGATAACTCATGTTGACACATTTGATTAAAATTAATCTCCCAGCATTTAACTGCATTAATAACTTCATAAATTAGTGGGTTTATGCTTGTTAGATTTCTCTCATAATATTTGGAGAGTATTTGGTTCTTCATTTTAGTTTAACAAAAATTCAATCATAGTTTAAGGATCTCGATTCAGATTCACTTGAACTTGAATCAGACCACTTTTGATATAATGGATTCACCTTATCAAAATGTTAATTTTTTTGAAATTGGAGCTTAATGATATTGAAAAACATATTGCAGTGAAGGTTCTTATAAGGGTGAGGAACTTAAAAATCCATTTTATTCAGTATCATCTGATAAACACATTTATATGAAATATAAAGACCCAAAATCACAACACTTTCAATCATTTTTTGAAACATTTGCTTAACATCATGTAATGTAAAAAGATGTCTCTTTTGATTTTATTTGAGCAAAAAGTTTATACAATTTTTCTTTTTTTTTTTTGGTTCATATCACATATAAAAATATTTTAATTTTATTTTTTTTAAATTGAAATATGCCTTTTTACTAATTAGAAGGAAAGAATTTGGTTCACAGCGAAGGAAAGAATTTAGTTCACAGCTCTTCATTCAAAGAACTAATAGAAAGAGCTAATGTAAAGATCACTTTAAAACCAAGATTTCAACCTAATGTTTGAATCAAGCTTTCTAAAGATGATAAATGCCCTTATATGACATAAAGATGATATTTTTATGTGATATAAAAGACTTGGGTGGTACAAATAAAAAGCAAAATTTAAAATTTAGATATGTAAATATGTAACAATTTGGTCTTATATATGTAAATGTCCTTCATACATATAAAGCAAAATAGTTTTTACATATGTATCTCATCAAGGATGTGAGAACCGGATCAGAGATTGAAACGATAAAGTGAGAGGTTCAAAGTTTAAATGTTGAACCAAGGTTGAAGATGGTATTCAAGGGAATGACACAATAAATTATAAATTAATTTAAATATGACATAAATGGTGTAATAATAATATAGTAAGTGCGGTTTAAAAATATTCATTATGAAATATAAAATAAACACCTCAATATTTAATTAACTAACCATTTTTTGGTAATATTCTAGATTATTTGAAATATTTTGTTATTTTCTTTGTAGAAAGTTATTTCATGAAAAAATAATATATTGTTAAGAACAAATTTGTACCACCTATTTATGATATGTAAGTAATATTTAATATTCAATTATATATTTATATAAGCTATATCAATTTATAATAAACACTATTTGATTAAAAAAAAGTGTGAAAATATAAGACATCATAATTAAACAAACATGATAGTATGATACACCATTTATTGCTCCATACAATGCTCAAAAGTTGTCTTTCGAAAACTCAAAACTAAAATTCATGCCTAATTGGTGCATCTCTGAAAGCTCAATCATCATAAGTTGCATGTTCAAAATTTGTCTCCTCATATGCATCTAAATCTTCAACTTCAATTACTTCATTTATACTACTAACACTTTCATTTGTATCCGTGCATAAAATTTTATAAATAAGGTCATTTTCTCATTTTGATGATCAATTTAAAAATATTTTAAAACTTAGTGGTTGGTTGCTTATCCAATTCTTAAGAAACGTGTATAACATCCTCTCTATAAATTCAATCTCCATATCATCATAATCAAACTCAGGAGAATGTTCATCGTCAACTATCCAAAAGTATATTGTCTCAATTATTGTGTAGTCCAATGGATTTTAACCTTTTTTTTAGCTTGGAACCTATAAAATTAATAAGATAGTATAAATTATGACTATCATTATAGATAATAATAATAACAAAATATATTAACATGACAACTTCAACTAAAAAAACACACTTCCTCAATGTAAGATTGTATCTAACCTGCACCAAATCATTTAACATTTGATGTTTCAATTGATTTCTTCTTTTTGTATAAATTTATTCAAAAACCCTCCATTTTTTTTTGGATCCAGTTCATGATGAAGTTCGACTAAGAATGCAAATAGTCAATCTTTACAAATTTGGAGCACTAGAGTCGAACTTTCTCCACCATTCATCAACACATTAACAAAAATGGACTAATATATATATAACAAAATATTTCTAATTTATGAGCTTACATTTATTAGGAGTCATGACTGCTATATACTTCCCAAACATTTCTAATTTATGTTGAAAAAGTTTAATTTCATTTATTGCACATTTAGGCTTATGCATACATATTTTTAATAATGAGTTCACTAATTATTGCAAAACTTCAGGCTTTTCACAGAAATTTTCTTGATCATATTAAAAATGTGGATTAAGAAAATATGCAGCCGAGTGGTATCATGATACAATTTTTTTATCTCATTTTCTCTTGATAATCCTAGTATATGACTTATACAATCTCTTTATATTTTCGAACATGCATTTAATTGCTTTCACTGCCACGTACATGCCATCATAAACATATCCAAAGAATGGTTTCTTATCTGAATCAATAATTCATGACAATCTTATTAGTAGTTCTACTAATTTTGACAAAGTCAAGCAATCATTTTAGAATTTTTATCTTAAATGATAAAAATTACTTGTTATCCTTTCGTGTTTTTTTGCCAATTTTGAGTTACTATAATACTTACTATTAGCAAGTATTTGTAAATTTTGCTTATGTTCATGCAAGCCCTTCAATGTACTAACAATAATGTTAAAATGAGTAGCTCTTACACACTATTTTATTCAACATAATCTTTTTCTTAACCAAGATAATACAAATACATGATTGTAAATACCTATTATAATCATCAATGCACTTTTGGCAAGCTCTATCATATGAGACATGATATTTATATCCTTCAAAATTAAATTCAAATAATACACAATATAAGAAGACCAGTAAATATTATAAATAAATATTATAATATTTCTCATATAATAACTTAATTTTTGTTTTGTTAATTTTTTGTATTATCAATCACTAGTTGAACAATACTCTCTCGATGAATCCATTCAATAAATTTTACAAATAAGGAGCGTAAATATTATAATATTTCTCATTTAATAACTTAAGTTTTGTTTTTTTAATTTTTTGTATTATCAATCACTAGTTTAACAATACTCTCTTGATGAATCCATTCAATAAATTTTACAAATAAGGAGCATGAAGTACAAGTAGCATTAATAGAACTAAAAAAAGTTACTCCATGCAGTCAACAAACTAAGAAATATATCAATGACATACACATGGTGTTTGTCCACCCATCAACCACCAAAGTGCATCTTGTTTCTTTTCAGCTATGAATCCATTTAATAAGCAACTCACATTCTTTTTTGCAATATCTTAGCAATTAACTCATTCCAAGAAGATTATTGATATCTAGGACTAGCAGCAGTTATTGCATCAATTGCATTTTTAGCATAAATAGAACCTTGTAATTGCCAAATATTTTTTTTTTGTACAATCTTTTTGAATGGTCAAATATATTTCAAGATGGTTGTGATCTATGTAAAGGCCTAAAAGCAAAATAATTATCAATTTCATCTATGTTCCTCTTTCCTTTATCTAAGCATTTAGATGAAGAAGAATATTTATTTTATTCTTTGATACTAATAGATTCACCATTTGGGTCTACTTTCTCCGTCCTCATGAGGTTCTTGTTTATACTAAGATATGCTTTTCAAATTTTCTTGTATTTGGTTACAAAAATCATGTAGAACTTTCTTGTATGATGCAAGATTGCCTTTAACCCAGCTAAATGATGTTTTATTCATTTTATGCAACCATCTTTATATAGAGTTCCATAATGCAAGTACCTGAATCATTTCTTTCTATCTAAACCTTTATATTCGGTGAAATGATTCCACACTGGATCCATTTTCTCACGAATACAATGAGAAGAGCTAATAAGTCGATTTCATATACCCGAATCATTTCTTTCATATACCCGTCCATAATGCAAATACCCGAATCATTTCTTTCATATAAATCTACGCTTTTCATGTTAAAGAGATAAATAAAGTAATTAATGTTTAAATATACAAATAAAATAGACTCTAAAAAAACATTTCTCAACTCAAAGTCCTTAGATAAGTAATATACAAAAGTGACACTTTCAACTCATAATATTTAATATTGCCAACACAATCGTTTGAAGCAATTAAACCTGATTCACTGGTTTTCAAAACTATGATTATAAATAGATAATTCTATTTATCGAACAAGTTTATCATATGGCCAAACCATACATGAAATATCATTGAAATTGGCAATTAAGATCAGCACAAACAGTCAAATACAATTACTCATTCAAGCAATCAAGCATATTACAAAAGAGCGAAACAAAACAAGAAGTGTGTGCCTAGTTTACACACTTCAACATCTTCCTCTAACCTTTTCTAAATAGATTCTCAAACAATTCAAGCATCTTGCTAAAGGGTGAAACAAAACAAGAAGTGCACGCCCACTTTTCACACTTCAACATATCCTCTAAATTTTCCCCACGAGATTCTCAAACATCCAAAAAATGAAGCCAAATCTCAAATATCTCTTCATAAATATTAGGATGTAGTTGCTTAGGACATACACTTTAGAGATTAATTAAAGGCAAAACCACATAACTAAACCCTAAACAAATAATTTGGTATTAGATAACCGATTATCATATGTTCTCTAAAGTGAACCGAACTTACTAAAATGGACTCAAATCCCAAAAAAGAAACCAAAATTCCATTGCAAATTTACCCACTCTTTCTCACTTAAGCACCATTATAAAAATCACTAATCCCAAATCATAATCACTTAGGCATATTATGTTTTTAATCAAAATGTTAGCTTCGCCTAAATGGTAAGGATCAGATTAAAACAAATAAAAGCATTAATTATGAGTTCCTTAGAGGCTTGCACTATCACCATAAATAGCATCGGCCGATGGATGTCGCCGAGCTTCGACTGGTGAACAGATGGCGAGGTAATGATCGTATGCCAAGAGGAGCGACCGAGAGAAACAGAAAGCCAATGCGGGAATTTTTTTTTCTCGTTTATGGTTACAATTCACTATCACCACTCCGCAATAATTAATCACAACAACTGATTGACTTAAAATTGGAACTAAACTGTTCTCATAAATCGAGGATACGTTTCAGAGTTTTAGGTCGAACTTCCAATTTGAGGAGCTCTACATCAGTTCATTGCAAGACCGACTCTTGCTCCGACAAGGAGCAGAAACACATGTTCACGGTTTTAAACCGGCTGGTCCAGTTCGATTTTTAAAATTATGCTTCTCATAATATGTATTGGTTCAAATGCTAAAAAATGTAAGTAAATATGCATATATCAAAAATTTGTTCAATGTAAGTGTGTGTGTGTCTTTATTTGTTTTATGTTTTATGTAGATTAAAATTTCATAGAGGATTTTAGTCGTTCATAAAATTGAACGGCGATTTTAATCGTTCCTGCATCCTCGCTGCAAATTCGATCCATCTCAACTGATTCACCGGACTACGCCGCATAAGAACCCCCTCCCCCCCCCCCCCCTGCTCTCTCTCTCTCTCTCTCTCTCTCTCTCTCTCTCTCTCTCTCTCTCTCTCTCGCTGAAGAAGCTCTGTATCGGAAGAATCCTCCTCCTTAATTCACCCGTCTCGATCGTCTCTAATCCCCATCCACAACAGCCGGAATGGAGATGGAGATTTTCATTAATGAACTCCTCGACGATGATACTTATCCAGCATCGCCGCCACAATACTCGACTTCTTCCGCCATTGAAAACATTGTCATCTCCAACCCTAACTCTTCATCCGATCAGTCAGATCCTCCCATCTCTTTTGGCTATAACTATGGCAGCGACATTGCTGGCTTTTCAGACGCATCCTCTTCCGGTTCGAACTCTAACCCCTTTGGCCCTTCCCAGGCGGAGGCCGAACTCTGTTCACCGGAAATGGATTCCCTTCCTCGTAATGCGTCGGCGAAGGACATGTATGCTATCAGGCTTCTACAGACACTCCAAGCTCTACAGATTCAAGAGGGGAATGCTGGAGTTCGCTCTGCTGCTACTGGAGCAGACTTTGTTTATCCACACTCCTTGTTAACAGTGCGGAAATCTCTTATCCCTCACTCTGCGGCTTTCGATAAAAGCAGGGGATCTTCTTCCTGGGTAGATTGCCGCTTGCAGTGTTCTTCCCCAATGAGCTGTCAATCTCAGTATCCTACATCTAATTATTCCAATGCTTTAAATCCCAATAAGGCGTTGAATGAAACTGAAAGCCGAAATGGATTTCCGCTCAATCCGAATACCCTAAACTTGCTCAACTCACAGGATTCCTCTGTCATAACTCCAAGAAACACTGAAGATTATGGGTGTGAGGGTAGTTTTATCATACAGGGGAATGACATTTCTAATGCTGGGAGTAATGCGCTTGGCTTTAGTGCAGCGAAGTGCTCGCCTCAGATTAATGCTCATATGGATGCAATGGTTCGTCTCAGTCCTGCTGCTACTAATCCTGATGTAAAAAGGTCTATCTATCATCTTGCCAAAGACCAGAATGGCTGTCGTCTTCTTTATCAAAAGATTAATGAAGGAAATGCTTATGAAATCGCCACAATTTTTAATGGGATCATCGGTCATGTGATCGGATTAATGGAGAACCCTTTTGGGAACTATCTCATTCAGAAGATAATCAGCATCTGCACTGATCAACAGAGGATAAGGATTGTTCAAATACTTACAGAAGACCCCTATGTGTTTATTAGGGTCGCTATAAACACTCATGGGTAACTCTTTTGCCTTTTTGCAGTTATGCACTGAAATATCAAATATTTAATGTCTAGTTCTCTTATTGTGTTTATCTTAAATTATTTGGAATTTAACTGGAGTTCTTATTATATTTTGTTAGGACAAGGGCGGTGCAGAAACTTATAGCTACCATTAAAACCAGATATGAAGCCAATTTGCTTATTAAAGCTCTCATTCCTACTTTTGTCAAACTTATCAAGGATGTAAATGGAAGCCATGTGATTCAAAGTTGCCTTACTTCTCTCACAGGAGAGTATAACAAGGTATGTCTGTTTATTTTCTATGAGTTTCTTAAATAATGAATTTTTACTTTTATTGCACCAACTTTTATATTAATTCATAGCACACAAGTCTTATGTTCTGATATCTCACACAAACTTTGCAATTTATACACATAGCCCTCAAATCTTTATTATCACATCAAAAATAGCACTATTATCACTTCTTAACAGTGAAATACAAATTTTTTTGCATTAAACATCAAAGCGCGTTATATATGTAGATTTAAATGCCCAACCTGGACCATCATCTCATCCACAAAACTGAAATGTTTTGAGACAATTATAGGATTGTGGACAGTTTGCAGCCCAAAATTTGAACAAAAACAATTAATCTCAATATATTCATTATATGGATATTGATCCACTCTTTTTCTTATGTTCGTGAATATTATCTATTTTGGAGCAAATAATTTGCAAAAAAAATTGATAAAATGTTCATTTAATTAATGATGCCTTAATTATTTCTTTGATGTCTTATTACATCAATTTTCTTATGCATTTAAATACTGATTTATTTCAGTTGTGGCATGCGCATATGATCAAAATATTTACATTTAAATTCAATAAGAAAGTTATCGGAGTTGGATAATACCTTCACATGAAACCCAAAATCTTTGGCATATGGTACCAGACTTTATATTTTATATTTCTTTTTAGTTAAATGCTTACATGCCTTAGCTTCAAATTCGCCCTCACAATGAAAATTGAAGTGGAATCAAAAGATTCAGAGGAGCAAAAGTTAGAATTTTCCCACCAAAATCTTACTCAAGAATCATATTCTACTCCAGAGCAGGGTCAAGCTAATTAAGAATCTTAGCTATGCACCTAATTTAAACTAATTGAATTTGTTAATTTTCGTTCATCTCAGGAAAGTTCATGTTATGGATAATTTTTACTTCATTTTAAATATATCTGTCTTCTCAAATTAGCTCAATTAGTCGATGCAAACCACTTTCATCTTGAATCAGATCAATTTGAACCTGATTCGCTTCAGACAATCTTGGTTCAGCATTAGTAAACAAATTAAGTCAAATGATCCTTAGTTTGGCTCTGATTTAACTAGTTAACCCAATTGAGTTAACCTTGCTTCAGTTTGGTTTAATCTTAATTAATCCAGTTGAACTGAGTTTAACTTCAATTTGACTCAACATATAATTGACACGAAACAGAGCTCTCATCCTCATTTTTTATAGGGGCATTTACATAAATAGCACACAATTCTTATGTGTTTACATTTCTCACATCTTAACTTTTATATTTACACACATAACACTAAATTTTTGTAATTTCACATAAAAAATAGCATTATTAATGCTTCTTAGAAGTGAAATATACATGAAAAAGTTTTTGTAATTTCACATAAAAAATAGCATTATTAATACTTCTTAGAAGTGAAATATACATTTTCATGTATAGGTTTTAAGCGCCAAAATGCTGGTAAATATGGATGTTTAGGTGCTAGTTATGTAAATTTTCTATTTTTACATCATCTCAATTTATCAACCAAAATAATAATAATAATAATAAATTATTAAAATTCCTTAATCAGAGAACAGACTAACACAACTGCCACCTATGTTATGCCTCATTTGTTGTTATTAAAAAACATATTTTAGGAAATATGATAAAATTTTCACATTTTATGTGTGAATAATAAATTTATCCCATTTTATCTTGAAACAAATAATATTCTATTATACATTGACACACACACACAAACACACACACACACACACATATAGACTCCACAAACACATAGACATATACATATTTTTATCTGACAGCAATATACATTTTTATATTTTGCAGTTCATTTTTGACACTGCTGCTAGGAATTGTGTTGATATCGCTAGGCATCGATATGGCTGTAGAGTGTTACATGCATGTATAACTCATTCTAGTGGGGATCAACAAACAAAGCTGATAGCAGAAATTTCTGCAAATGGTCTTGATCTCGCCAAAGATGCCTTTGGGTAATCAAATTGCTTTATAATTTGTATTTTATCCTGTTTATGATATCTTCGATTAATATTCTCCATTTTTATTTTCCAAACTAGGATTTTATTTTTTTTTCAGAAGCTTCTATTGTATTGAAATTATTGATGAAAATTAAATGATTTTTCCTTTTTAACAATACTTATAAGGCTTGGCTTTAAATTATTTTAAATGATTTCTTACAGTGCGAAATTTGTAGCAAGTTTTTGAAGTTATGCCTTGTCCTCTTTTGGCATAAACTGCTACGAATTTTGACATGTTACATTTAAAAATTGTGAAGGATATCGTCTATTAATGTTTGAATTCGTCTATTAAAAATTTGAATTTGCTATACATTTTGGTGACTAATTATAGTTTTAATGATTGAAACTAGTAAGAATTTTATCTTGCTCGTATATTTATAATTTGCAGGAAAATGCATAAGCGAATATAAAAACTTTAGGGGTCGTTTGGGATAAATTCTTTTAAAGTTAAATTTTCTATTTATTTAGGTTTTATTTTAATATAAAACATATTTGACATATTAAAACAAAGATATATGTTTTTTATTTTCTTTTTGCGTCGGACGATGGAGGAAGATGATGATTAGAGACAAGTAATGATCCATAATGTTATATGTAAATACATAAGGATTGTGGGGCATTTATTTAAATTTCGCAAAATAAAATCACGTAAATAGTACACATAATCCCAAACACGGCAATAAAGATGTTCTTAAAAAACAATAGCAAAAAAATAAAGAATGAAAATGAAAAAAAAGAAAGGAAGATTCCCAACCCGGTTCTTAATTCTTTCATTTTCATTTAAATTAGATGTAAATGATTTTATTCGAGCAGTCAAATTTCTTATGATTGCACCATGGCTTAGTATAATCTTACTTTTCTTTTCATAAACTTCAATATTATGATTGAATTTATGAAAATACCATGCATACGCACCTTACTTGACATTATGTTCAATTTGTGTCTTTCACGAATGCCCTCAGATCTTGCAACAAAACATTCCATATATAATTTTGAATTTTCAGGATTATCACTATAATTTCATTGTTTTATCTTTAATTGCTAATTTACAACATTGCACATCTAATTTTGCAATTTCAGGAATTATACTGTGCAATTTATACTCGATCTCCACAATCCGACGGCAAATGCAAATTTGATATTGCAATTTAAAGGAAATTATGTAGATTTGTCAAAGCAAAAGTTTAGTAGCAATGTTGTTGAGAAGTGTATCGAAGTCTTTGAAGATGATGATCGAACTAAGCTTATATTAGAGTTACTCTACTCATCAGAATTCAGGCAATTACTGGAAGATCCTTACGCTAATTACGTCATTCAAAGTGCTCTTACAGTTACCAAGGTAATTAATATATATCACTTTTTTTTTTAATTTTATAAATTGCACTTTTTAATTTCTAATTCTTTTTTTTTTATTATTCTTCAGGATTGTGTTCTTCATTCTTTAATTGTTCAAGCAATACGTCCTCATGCTGAACAGCTAAAATCTTGCCCATATTTCAAGCAGATTAATAAAATGATCTCAGGAATTTGAGGTGCAATTTTCCTTTTTGCTTTTTGTTTTTTGTTGGTAGTGATTATGTTTTCTGAGATATGTTGTTGTCAGGTTAGTATTTTATAGGGGTTTTTATGCAATTTTGTTGGGTGTAAGATGTGGATACAGTGTTTTGTTATTGTGTAGCTGTGCCTTTTTTTTTTCCCTTAAATGCCGTAGGTGTCTTGTCTAGCTTTGGCTAAATTTAACTTTTTCGTAAAATGCTTTTGATGATTTTGTTATTGTTAAGCTGTGGCTAAATTCATATTTTCCTTAATGCTCTAGGTGTTTATATGAATATATCTATATATCTATATCTATATATAGATACACTTATAAGGTCTGTGATATCTTCGAAGCTATGAACACTTACAAGTGCTGCTCATAAGTAGTGATATAACACATTTTTTTAAGAAAAAATTATTTGATTTTGTTTACATTTACACACGTATTACAATCAAAATAATATATCAATCAGCAGATGTAATATAAGTAGGTGAAAATTAGACATTCACAAGAAGATGTTGTTCTTTAGACATCAAATAAATACTAATTTATAGCATCTGTATTTTCTTAGACAAGAAAACATAAAATTTACATAAACAGGCATGGATGATGAAGAGAGGAATTTCATATAAATTTTATGTAACATTAAACTCACATCACTCTAGCAATTGAAGTTCCAATCTATGCTCCAAATTTAAAAAGTATTCAAAGAGGTCATAAGTAATGAAATATATGAATCAAACCCCATAGTTTCATAATATGCATGCATGAAAAACATTCATAATAATAAATTAATATTTAATGTTGAGTACTTAAATCCTTAGTTGAAATGACCTTACAATCTTTACATTCTCGAAGATCTCTTCTTTTCATAAGAAAATAATCAATTTTTGTTTCATTAGATCCATTCTTTTAAGTAATAATATGCTCATCTTTTTCTTGAATAAAGTATTAGCAATAATAAAATCATACGCAAAAGCAAAATCTAAGATGTTTCTACCTTCTTCATTAATCACTACAAAACTGTACCCACCATGAATATTTCTAAAATCTTCTACCACTCTACCTGCAAATTCATTTAAATCTCCTCCAACAAAAAATTCTTACTTCAAAAGGTATCATTTGTATTAAGTCTTCTAGGTCATTCCATAATTTTTCTTTAGAACATATATCTAAATCTACTTGAGGAGCATAAGCGCTTGTAAAATTAAAAATCTTAGTATCAACAATAATCTTAAATGCTATAATATTATCTCCAATTCTATTAATTTTTACAACATTATCTTTCAAAATCTTATTTATAATTACACTTACATCATTTCTAGTGCGACTCTTATCTTAATACCAAAGTTTAAAACATAAATTATCAATCTCCTTGGCTTTTCCTCTAATAAATTATCAATCTTTTTAGCTTTTCCTCCAACCCATTTAGTTTCTTGAATACATAAGATATTTATTTTTCTATGATCATAATTATCAACTAGTTCCATTAATTTACTTTCCAAGATTCATATATTCTAGATTCAATACTAATATTAGTTACACAGACTAACTTATTTACTCTCATCCGTCCATAAAGTGAGAAACATTGCTTATTTGACACTACACCCAGGTGTCGGTATAACAAGCATTGCACACATTTCACTGTATTCAAACCATACAGCGTGTCACTTACAGTGGACGCCTTAGCATTTACACAATGATCAAAAGGATTCATGTCATGATTTTTTGATAAATTTTACACTGATTGTCGACTATTTAACA
Organism: Phalaenopsis equestris; assembly: GCF_001263595.1. Lineage (NCBI taxonomy): Eukaryota > Viridiplantae > Streptophyta > Magnoliopsida > Asparagales > Orchidaceae > Phalaenopsis > Phalaenopsis equestris. The sequence goes on along the minus strand of NW_018164444.1, from coordinate 58,981,552 downwards.
CAACCCTTCACTTCTCACATCATAATCTTAGGACCCGACAATGACAATGTAAATTAAAACTACTCATAAACTTAAACCAAGCCACAAAATTCATCAAATACACAGACATATCACAACAATAAATTCATGCAAAAGAGCACGCGCAAAACGAAATGCCCACTTTACCAAAGAAAATCGAAGTTTCAGAAATCATCATCATCATCCTTCTTAACAATGATTCACAAGAGAACAAAAGAGTTTGAAGTAGTTTGTAGTAAAGATATAGAATGATTTCCAAAATAAAAAGATAGAGATTTACAACAAGTAGTTAGCCCACCCCTAAGCGAGGGAAAAAGTTGCTTGTGTATCGTGAATCTAAACTGCATTTTTCCCTTTACATCCCAAATAGTCAGAAGGTGGGCCCATCCCCAAACGACAAAAAAAGAAAAAAAAAACTACATTTGTGAACGATAAAGATATAGAGAGATCCCCCCTGCGCTCTCCGATCACAGCCGCACATCAAGCGAAGACTATCATTCGCTTGATGCGCGGTTGTGATCTTGTTAAGTGGTCCGGATGAAGTGTTTGATAACATCCATGCTATTTCTTAGTTCTACTTTGTTGGTATCATGTAATGTATTTTGGACTAAAAAGTTGACTTGGGGTAATGAATTTAAAATGCCTCATCAATAAACTTTTATCCTCTAGAACAAATCTCAATGCATTTTTTGACAATAAACATTCCAAATTTAAACTCAAGATCATCAGAGCCCCGATTTCAGTAAGTTTATGATCAAATTAAATGTCTAGATAAGACGAACCAAATGATATCAAAATTGGTTCGCTCTGTTTCAATCAAGCCCAAATCAAACCATTGAAGTACATTTGAAGGCTTTGGATCATCATTTGAATGGTCAAATGAACTTCAAATTTGACATATTTATATTCAAATAGAACTTTTCAATGAGAGGAATCTGATGGGTCTGAGCTCGCTAAATTACAAGGTCATTAAGGAGCCCAAATCGTTATAAAAACTCATATGATCAAGGATGATCAATATAGGTCGTCCGATCAGGTGGCTGAGGAAGTTCTTCTCCAAAATGCTGCTCTCCCAAAGCCTATAAATAGACACCCTCTTGTCACTTGAAAGGAAGAGAAGAGGAATTCCATAGTCCGTTCTTGAATTAAGACACAACGATAACTTTCTTCATCTATAGCCAATGACCATCATCGACAATCACATATCGACCACTGTCGACCATCACTCACCGCTAGTGACCCATATTTGAAAATTTTGTATCACGAAGACGACTATAACATATGAAATATGTATTGAAGATCAGACGATAACTTTCAACCTCCATAATTACTGACCACCATCGAGCGCCGCCGCCTATTGCCACCATCGACCACTATCTATGATCCATATTTACAAATGTCATATCAAAAAATATTGTTGTAATGCATAACACTAGTATTGAAGACCAAGCGATAACTTATTGCCTTCGTAGCTACCAACCACATCAACCACCACCCCCATTGGACATTGTTGATCCTCATCACCTACTTCCATCAAACTCTGGCCATCAGCTACCACATTCTTTATGATTGTTGTAGATAGAATATGACAGTTGTTCATAACATATGTATTTTTCTTTACGTTATATAAAGACAATTTCAATATTTCGTGTAAAATTGTATATATGTTCTTCATGAGAGAATTGATTAATCATTAACCATGGTCATTATAATACACTACTATTATTACACTGTTCAACTATGGTCTCTGAGCTCAACTGTCACTATTGTAATCACTTACTACAACCTTCATGATCATCTTTGTAGCAATCAACTACAACATTTGTGACCAACTACTACTAGTACAACTTCTAGTTACATCTGACTCGACGAGACATAACATAGATCTCGAGGCATGACATGGGTCTTAAGACATCTTTTAAGCACGAAATGTTCAAACTTTGATTAAAAGTCATATAGAATTTCAATTTCAACAAACTATCAAACAAATAGCTCAATGAGACGGAAACAGTACAAAAATAGATTCAATCCGAGTTAAGTCAATTCAAAATCACGTTGTTAAACTATTTGTAGAATCTTTTCACACATAATTGAAATGTTAAAAGAATTTCGAATATGACATATTTATAGTCAAATCGAGCATTTCGTCAAGAAGAATCCAATGAGTCTTGGAGCATTCAATTTTGACATCATCAATGCACTAAAATATCCATCGAATGTTGTCGGATCAATGAGATCTCTTGGTTGTCCGATCAAGGGTGGTCTAATTTTCTTTCTTATTTACAACCTAAAATTCATCAATTGAACACTAGCCCCCATATGAGAGGACGACTAGACCTTAGGCAAAAGGAAGACTAGAGCCTGTAGAAGAGAGAATTGCAACCCAACATCCTACACCGCCTTCGGGAAACTTCTACCGCCACTTGCCACCGCCTTCGGCCAACTCCAACCGCCACTCGCCATGCCACCGTCAACCACCATTAGCTACCGCCCCGCTCACTAGTGCATAACAATAATTTTTTTCCGAACACAAATATTATAATATGAGAAACTGAGTAATTATTTCTTGTCTGTGGAACAAGAAATCAATATCTGAAATCACTAACTAATATTGGAATATTTTAACCTACCAGAACCTCATAGTTTTTTTCACATTTCAGATTTTTTATGTAAGAACTTCATGTGTCCTTATTGATTATCTTCTTTCATCTAAGTATATGCTAGAATCTTATATAACATTAAAATAATAATTTACTACTCTACAACAACAAATACGAATCTTCTAACACGCATCAATTCTTGAAACCAGTCATGCCACTTTTTTAATGAAACCAAGGAAAATGATTGACTTTAACCTGGCATTCAAAACCTTTGACATCAAAATTGATCCAGCTGATTTAACTCTCCACAACCTTAAAAAAATGCCATATATATATATATAGAGAGAGAGAGAGAGAGAGAGAGAGAGAGAGAGAGAGGAGACTGGAAATAATAGAAAAAGGAGCATTTACATACATATCACCCAATTCTAATGTATTTACATACCTACCAACTAAACTTTAATTTTTTACATTTACATTTAAATATTTTTACATCATATCAAAACATAGCCCTATTTTAACTTCTAAAATAAAATACTCTTTTCAATGCATAGGCAAGCTAACATATAACTAAATATTAATGTTTAGGTGTTATATATGTAAATACATAATAATTCAGGGTCTATTTGAAGCAGCTGCAGCTTATCAATAATTTACTGCTAAGTAGCTGTCCAGATAAGCTGTTGATCGACAGCTGATTCAGATAAATTGGTTGGTTGTTTGGTTTATACATTTGAAAAACAGTTGATTTACAGTCGTTTCTGGATAAATGACTATTCCGCCCCTGTACAGTAGTGTTGTGTGGCTATGATTTCATTTTTTCTTTTCTAAGTTGGTTCCTACTTGAGATAATGTGGCTATGGTTTCAAATTATTGTCAATGCTACTGATTTCCAGCCACGGGTGTATTTTCTCAAACAAAATTTTCTCATTCTCAGTTTTACAAATGTTGAGTCATTAAGGGTGGAGTGGAAGTCACATATACACCCGAACCTCTAGCCAAAATTTATATGCAGCAAATGAAGCCTAGCTCAAAAGAGTTGTGAGAATCTTAAGAAACTGAGCATGGTCAACCTAAAAACATAAATTATCGCAAAGAAATTATCCAAGAAAATCCACAAAATCGGAAAAATGCAGAGATAACCAGTGCAACGAAAAAACCCCCTAAAATGAATATTATAGCATAACATTGCAAGATACCAGCTGGGATCTGTCGATAAGAGCAACTGAAGGAGAGGCAAGGGAGGAGTGACCTAGGATAATAGCGGCCGAGCACGAAGGAAACGGACTGAAAGGCATGGGAGGAAAAAAAACCAACAAACGCAGATTGAAAACACAGGTCGTGGGGTTGATCACATGGCCGTGTGTATTAAAAGAAACCAAACGCCGTTTCCGGAAAAGCGATGCCAACACATGAAACAAATAGTGGAGTGGCCTTATGAAAATGCCAAACGCTGCTTATAAGCAGCGCCAAACAAAACCTGAAAAGAAAAAACGGCATGACCTGGCAATTTATTTCGTCCGGAAAAGCCATGCCAACACATGAAACAAACAGTGGATTGGCCTTATGAAAATGCCAAACGCTGCTTATAAGGAGCGCCAAACAAAACCTCAGTGGTACACATGTAAAAATTATCTTAAAAAGAAAAAACGGCATGACCTGGCAATTTATTTCGAGCTCATAATAAAAGAAGTCCTCGTTCCACCATAATACACAATAAAGTTCGTCGCCAGAATCAGAACTGGAACAGTGTTTTCAGTTCTCATTATCTACTCCGATCACAAAAGTTCAAGCAGAAAAGCTTCGTAATCTCCAGATGTATCCTTGGCTATTGCTGCGTCCAAAGACTTGCTGTTTCGTTTGGCGTAGGCCGCTTCTATCTCTTTCAGATCAACCTCAGCGCGTGTAGTTATTACACGAGAGAGCGCGTTTTCATCTGTTCCCAATCCTGCAATAGCATTTCGCAGGACTTTCTCAAAGTATCGTTCTGGGTAAACGATAGATCGGATAACTGCTCTTAGAGCGGCGAGAAACTCATCCTTGGAATCATGCTTCAAATCCTGCGAAAAATAAATTAACATGATGGAGATGCACTAGCTATCACAAGTTTAGGATTTGTTTGAGAAAATTTATATATACAAAAAACATATGCAATTAAAAGAAATAATTAAAAGTGATCCCAATTAGGGCTGGCAAAACGGCTTGTTGTTCGCAAACAGAGCTCGTGTTCGACTTGTTAAGAAGCTCGTGTTCGGCTCGTTAATTTCGTTCCATAACTTATAACGAGCCGAACACGAACTAAGATGTGTTCGTTCGTGTTCGGCTCGAAATACTAATCATCAAGTTTATATATATATATATATATATATGTATAAAAGTAGTATTTAAAAAAAATTTAATTGACTACAAGGCTACAAAGATTTATAATCAATTAAAATATTGATTAAGAAAATAGAATAAAAAATCTTAAATTAGATTCAAATGATGTTCTAATATAAATAATAATTTTTAAATCTTGTTCAAACTCATATCGTCGTATGGCTACGTGATTAGGGCTGTTAAAAAGACTCTTTGTTCGTGAACAGCTCGTGTTCGGCTCGTTAAGCAAACGAGCCGAGCACGAACACACCTTTTGAGCTCGAAATATAAACGAGCCGAACACGAGCTGAGCATTTACACCCCTAATCCCAATAACAAAAGTTGTCACTATCAACATTTGTTTTGTAGTAATTATAGGTACTCAGTTGTATAAATCCTCGTACTCCATTTGTTTCGACTGGAAAAATATGAGGTAAACGAATTTTGGGGCATTTACCTACATATCACCCAATCTCTATGTTTTTTCATATCTAACATCAAAACTTTGTTTTTTTTTTACATTTATGCTAACCAAATCTTTTCTGTCATATCAAAAATAGCTATTTTGATTTTTTTTAAAAGTGAAATACAGTTTTTTTTTTAAATATAGCCGCACATATTTAAAAATTAAAATTTAAGTGGTAGATAAGAAAATACATAAGAATTGTGCGAGGCACATATGTAAATTTTCCATAAATTTTTCATGAATTTTTTAAGAACTAGTATAAGTATTTATAATTCTTATTCCTCGAGGGGGTGAGAAAAAAAAGTTGCCTTTCTCAAAACTTTCACTCAATAACAAATCAATCTATAAAAAACAGTTTCTAACCTAAAAATTAGCAAAAATGATATGGGAAAATAAGAAAAGTGGCAGCTTTCTTGAAGGCAAAATTGCAAACAAGCAATCTCAAATGAAACCCAAGTGCAATACCCATTTTGGCCAAATCTATGTGCATAATTTCCATTCATAGTATCTTCAATAAAGTCAATTTTATTAGTAATATTTACTTTTTCTATCAAATAGAAATATTTTTTTACCTTCAATTGCACATATCCAAATAAATTAAATATACTGTCCACTAATACAATCATTTCTAATTTTATCATATATTTATCTTAATGTTCTTATTTGTGCCACGCCAAACCAGTTGAATCTTTGAGGTAATTTCAGACTTAACAAGATCATTGAAATGCAGGTGAAGATCTGTGTTGCTTTCAGATTGAATTTCGTATCTATGCAAGCTTCCTTTCCAGTTTAGAAATGTCAAACAAAAGAATAACAGATAATTTTATATTCATAGACAGGATTTATAAGACCAGAACAATCAAACAATCGTAGGGATGTGTATAGTTTGTTCAAATGAAAAATTAAAAATCAAACACATTTGATTGATTTAGTTCGGTTTTAAAATAACAATTCAGTCTTTTATTTTAAAATTTTGAATTTCAATTTTAAGTTTTCGATCGGTTTTAATGTTCATTAAACCAAAGGAACCATATGATTAGGAAATTAAATTTATTTGTAAATAAAATAAATTGAGCAAGGCATATTTATTTTATTTTTGTTGAAAGTTTTAATTTCAAGGAGATAATGAGGAGATAAAAAATGAAATAAAAATTCAATTGTGAAATAGAAACTTAGAATTTGGTTTGAAATAAAAAAAATGCTAAATCTTGGTTTGATCCAAACCTAACTGATTAAACCAAATTATATTTCGGTTCGATTTAGACCGGTTTTAGCAAAACTAGTCAATTTGATCCTATGAATTTTGATTTCGGTTTCATTCTGTACGACTAATTTGTAAACTGATCCATCTAAGTTAAACATTTACACACCCCTACACAACAGCATATATACTACTACTTGTTTATGTTAGTTAAAGAGTTTATGTGGGAACAAAAAATATAAACCATGGAAATTAAAAGCTGTGTGCGTACCTTACTTATGAATTTACCAAATTCATCATTATAATGATTGAAAGTAGCAATTAGTTGAGCCTTGCTCCTTGTGCTAAGGATCCGGATGATTTCCTCATGGCTGTAGGATTTTTCAGAAATGGCTTTATGTAGCGTCTTGGCCTCCGATTTCGCCAGTTTTATATTAACTTCAGGGCCTTCGTAGCGATAGGAGTTTACCAGAGGCACTAAAAGCTGAAAATAAGCAGAGTAACAATAATTGAAAGAATGTTGGATCCAGTAGTAAAAGTAAACATCAATTTTATTCATATATTTACAAAATGGTGGTAGTCAATCACTGATTCTCAATAAAATTTTCAAATATTGAATGTGAGATTAAATTTGATATTTTTATGTGTCTTGGTAATTTTCCTTGGTATGAAAGTTCTGATTACAGGCTATCAATTCCCATCAAGTCTACAAAATTATAGAATATCATAACCAGAAATAAATGGTAGAGCTCAGTCTACCTCAGTTTAGAATGTTAAAGTTAAAGACTGGTTAAGAGAATATGCAAATCCAAGAATCCTTCACAAAATATCGCAACATCCTACCTTTCATGTATCTCAAAACTATTCAAGTTTAAAGGATAGACAACTCGCTGAGCCAATTAGGCAATTTGGCGAGATCAATTCAACCGAGTGACTCAATCAGGAAGTCTAGCCAATAACCCAACAATGCTGATCAGCTTACAAATGTCTGACATGCTAAAGCAGCTTGATTACTAGCCAAAAAAGCAGCACAACCGAGTTGACAAAACCATGCATGAAATCAACCCACTCAGAGGATCAACTCGCCCCATAGCCGAGCTGACCAATAGAGGCATTACCAAAAATTTAAGCCTGACAAAAGACATATTTACAAGGAGCAGTCACCAAAAGAAAACGTTATCAGGATATTATTAATTATAACACCCATGCCAAAAAAAAGGCAGAGAGATAAATCAAGGATCTCTCTCGAGATTTATGTTTAATGAGTATTTGATATATCCTTCTCAATTTCAAGATTTCTAGCATAGCAAACTATGTCTATCTATCTATTTGTATATATATATATATCTCACACACACACACACTCTCTTTAACAAAGAAAAGTAAAATGAGCTGTAGTAACACCCGAGTTTCATTATACACAAGCAAAGCTACAAAACAATTGAAGTACAAGTAAAACAGTTTCAGCAGATCATAATTGTTACTTATATTGTTCTTACCTTTCTTTTTGCTGAAAATTAAATGAATGTGCAATAGAGTATTTGATATATAAAGTATAAACCAATCATATGAATAAAAGGATCAGTATAAAATAAGGGCATATATATAAACCCTAAACCCTAAACCCTATATATGTGCGCAACTGATGGCCTCTTGGTTGGTAGCTTAGGCGTACATCCCCTCAGTCCCAGGTTCGATTCCATCTCGCTCGAATTAGCATATATGGGTTGGACAAACACATGTTGCTGTCCATCTATATATATATATATATATA
>NW_018164444.1:58961702-58972963 GCF_001263595.1 Phalaenopsis equestris | reverse complement strand
TCCTTCTCAATTTCAAGATTTCTAGCATAGCAAACTATGTCTATCTATCTATTTGTATATATATATATATCTCACACACACACACACTCTCTTTAACAAAGAAAAGTAAAATGAGCTGTAGTAACACCCGAGTTTCATTATACACAAGCAAAGCTACAAAACAAATGAATTACAAGTAAAACAGTTTCAGCAAATCATAATTGTTTCTTATATTGCTCTTATCTTTCTTTTTGCTGAAAATTAAATGAATGTGCAATAGCAATTACATACCAATCATCAGACGATCAAAAAATAAGGAAAAAACCTAGAGATAAAAATCACAACCTTACGGAAATCCCCCTTGGTATGAGCGGCCACATCCTCCTCCAAAGACCTCTTGAATCGAGCATGGTACGCTTTCCGAGTCGCAAACAGCTCCCCAGCGCTCCTCGAGCAAGTTATCTCCACTAATACGAGGTTCCCTGGATGCCATTTCTTCGCCGCCTCGTTCGCCAGTATCGCATCCCGCTCCGCTGGATCCAGTGTCCACAGCGTCACCGCCCTCTGCAAGCACGGAAAAAACACCCATCAATCTAAGCTGAAGCAACCTCAGATCAAGCGAAAAAGCCGAGAATTCAAGTGATAAAAAGAGAAATGGGTACCTCAAAGTCGCCGGAGATCTCCTTCTTAAGAGAAACAAAGAGATCTTCGCCGTATTTCTCATGGTAGGTTTCACGGATCCGGCGGCGCTCAGTGGCATTACGGTGGGCTAATATGGAGATGATCGTTTTCTCGTCCGTCCCAAGACCTGTAGTGAGGATTCAGACTGAGATCGGATGGAAGAAGAGAAGAGAGGAAACAATGCGGAGAAGGGATTACCAACAAAAGCCTTCCGCAGCTGATCGCAGTCGTCAGCGGGTGAGGGGACGACTTGTGGAACTCTGAGCGTCGCCATTGCTTCGATCGGGAAAGATGCTCGTGATACTTAGGGCGAGAAGGGAGAAGAATATGACTTATTTAGTATTGACTGTGGAGAAAACGATGGAATAAAAAAAATGTCACATTTTGAAGAAATTCACAGTTAAATTTGATCAAAATAAATCTGAATTTTGTAATTATTTATTATAAAATATATAGTAAAAAAGTTAAAATATTAAAATTTATGAATAATTAAATAAAAAATATTATAACGATTTTAATATGTGATGAATTTTAAGATTATTTTAGACAAAAATTAGATTTCTCTGATGAGTAAAAAAAAACTGAAATTTACATATATATCATAAAATTTGTTTGTATTTATTTATCTATTATTTAAAGTTTTACATTTATATGCAAACCTTTCAAATTTTTTTGCACATATAAATTATTATTATTATTTAATTTAAAAAAGTGAAATAATTTTTTTTTTGTTTAAAATTTTAGTATGGTGATAAATATAATTGAACTATGGAAAGCGGTTGGTTAAGAGCTCGTTTGAGGAGAAGTTTAAACTCGGTCGTGGTGTACAGAAAAAGGAGAATGGTCATTTGGATGATAAGCTTTGCCAAACTTTGCTTCCACCGTAATAGAGATTTGGCTCAATTACGAAAGCGATGAGACCATCAGTTTCGGCCCTACGTTCCACATTGGATATTGATTTTTCCTTCATTCGTGGGCCGTTGCCTCTATCATATTCAATTACTATCATTTTACCATAACATACAATATAATACCGATTTTTTTGATATTGTTTTAAAATAAAATTTTCTCAACAAACAACATCATCAAACGTGGCCTCAAACAAACGAAAAAATAATACGTCAGGACCCCAAACGTAGAACTACGTTCGAATTACAATAGTTGCTGTGTTATAAGAATATCCCGCTGTGTTTTAGGAATATTCCACCAGCTTTATTTGTGGAAAATGAAGTATTATTGGAATATTCTCTCGCGTTACTTGATTTGAGGTTGTGTTATTCCAATAATAACATAATGCAAATCGAAATAACACGGGGAATATGTCGAACATAGCCTCAAATCAAGTAACGCGAATGAATATTTCAATAACACCACATAATACTCGAATAACACTTCATTTTTTAACAGATATAAAATATTGATATAAAATATTCTTGTAACACAACGAGATATTTCAATAACACAACTACTACAGATATAAAATATTCCTGTAACACAACGAGATATTTCAATAACACAACTACTATTGGAATCCGAATGTACTTCTATGTTCAAAGTCTGACGTAATATGCGCTCCTAACAAAGAACTTCCATTCTAGCTATTTGCTTTTAAAATGGCTTGCCCATTAAAAAAATATTATAAATATAAATTTGAAATTTTAATATTAGATATATATAAACATATATGAATTATAAGGTATTTATATAATCTTTTCAAAAAACAAAAAAAAAAGTTTATAACATGTTTTTTTTTTTTTTTTATTGAAAAAATATTCTGTTTATGTTAAAAGTGGATGGCCTTAATTTTTAACTTAATAAATATTGACCAATGTGAAGAAGCACTTAATATTTTCTCTATTTTCATATGATAACAAGAAGACAGAGACTCGCACGCACCATTATTAGATATTGCAGGCATCCCCATGCAGTGGAAGACGGGCAGTGGGCCATGCGCTGTCCTTAGGAAGATTTACATATATACCAGTTAATTCTTATGTATTTACTCATTAAGCCCTTAAATTTTAACATATACACAACCTTATCTATGCCTTAAAATATGTATTACATTTTTTTTTTCAAGTTAAAATGATAATATTTTTGATGTGATATGAAAATTTTGGATCTTATAACTAAACTAGTAGGATTCTGGTGACATACACCTTCTCTATTCATTCTCTCCCGCCATCGATGACTTAAATGATGTTTTTTAAGAACTTCCATATCAATTTTATTTGAGCCCCAAAGTCTATTATTGGTAATGTTAGTTTAGCCTGAGCTCGAAATTGTACTTTGACAAATGAGTTGAGCTCAGGCTTGGCATGACTAGAGATCAATTCAACTTGCTTGCGGCCCTATTTTGAGGTTTATAAAATTATAAAATATGGGTGCCCTACATATGATCCAAAAAAATGATAAATTATAAAATCATTCAATTTTATTTTGATATGATTATTACATATTCAATCAATTAAAGGCGCCTTTGTTTCAGTCTTTTCGGCCCACTTCGGAACCGCCTAACCGGCTTACACGTTTTGAATATGACATTCGATAGATCAAATTACAACCTGTAGCATAAATTTCTTAGGCAGGCTTCTAGCGCAGTAACACGGAGAATTTTCCCCTCCGTGTTATTCATGTGTTATGCACATTATTCATGTGTTATTGCGTGTTATTCATGTGTTAGTGATGTATTATTGTGTTATTATAACAACAAGAATGTTCTCATGACACAATAACACGTGAATAACACACAATAACACTTGAATAACACGGGAAATATTCCCGACAGAGAAAAAACGGCGCAATAACACGGGGGAATATTCTCTCCCGTGTTATTCTTGTGTTATTCATGTGTTATTCATGTGTTATTGTGTTATTATAACACCAGGAATATTTTCAGGACACAATAACACATGAATAACACACAATAACACATGAGTAACGCGGGCAGTAATATTCTCCGTGTTACACCGTCGTTTTTTTTTTCCAGTCGCACGGGATAGCGTGGCGTGATTTCATTGGCCACGCACGTTACTCTACGAGCGTAGTACTGATGTAATATTCCCGCCCCTGTGGCTTTTCCTAAAGGGGCCAGGTTCACTGAGCCATCACGCCTTGCCCGCGTTCCCGCCCCACAATTCCTAGTTATTTCACACAATTTATTTATAGACAGTATTTTAAAAATTAATTTTTTTTTCAAGCGGAACGAGAAACATCAACTTTTAAAAAATAGATTTTTCACCGTAATTTTTTACTGAGATTTCATACAGTCACAACCAAAATAAATACACCATATAATATATATTATACTCATCCCAAACTAAATTTATTAAATTTAAAACTCATAGTAATCATAAGCAACATTCTTAGCCAAATTATTATTATTAAGCAAAAAAAATGCACATGTTTTTAAATTTCTATGTTCAGAAATAAAATGAAATGAATAACTATCTGAGCAGTTATGCAATCATAAGATATGGTATTTGGCTTGTTAAAAGTAGAGCAACTGTACTTGACTAATTCAAAAATTATTAAGAGTTATCAGAAAACTAAATGTAACTCATGAAATTTGGGGTGTCAATTCATGGTAATACGTCAAGCTCAAGCCTCCATGAAGTTGAATTTGATAGCTGCAGCTTCTGTTTAGAGCAGCTGCAATTGTTTAAAGAATCAGCTACGAAGCTGCTGAAGAAAAAATTGCTTTGACTGTTACAAAAAGATTTTTTTTTTTAGAAAGCCAAATCACAGCTTTTCGACAGCCACCGCAGGTAGTCATGTCTAGTGAGAACATACAGCTTTCAGCAGCAGATTTTTAAGAACACATGCAAAACACAATTTTGTCAAACAGAAAAACAATGATGCGACACCGCACCGCCGCCCCAAACACTCCCATAGCGTACTGGTTAAACCCTTTTCCTTCTTATGTATCAACATTCAAATTTGCTCACGAACCCAAAAACAAGAGTTTTTAATCATCAACCATTCAAAATATTAAATATAATATTTTAATCACCTAAATTTTAAATATAATATTAAAAAAAAAAATTTATTTCAGCCATCCTCTTTTTCTCATTAGTGAAGGTTTTGGATCAAAATTTTGGGTGGTTAAAATGTGATGTTTAAAATTTTGATAATTAATATGCTATATTCAATATGTTAGGTGGTTCGAGATTATATATATATATATATATATATATACGAACTACATGACCTCACTCGAACTACATGACCTAATTATCAGGAATATGTCCCATTTAACTCAATTAACTAATCCAAACTTTCTCACCAACAAAAATAACAATCAGGTCAAATTCAAATTATTCAATAATTTAAAAAGACTACACAAATAATAAATAAATAATTGGGCATTAAACACTGGATCTTATGCCTACAAATCATTTAATAAGATATGCCAAATGATTATATTGACTTAATATTTAAAAATAAAAATCTCCATTTCCTAAAGATGGCAAAATTGAAGGAGTTTTGTTAATGGTCTAATCAAGCTTAAATATGGATGTAACATTTAGAGATACTTTTGATGTATGCAAACACTTTCATTAATGAGTTTTCAATAATAAGTTTGACTTGCATTTGGTTCATTATTTAATATGAGCAAGTGGCAATAATAAGTTCACAGATTACTAATATAATTTATAGCCATCATAACTATTAATATTATTCCAATTATTTAGAGTCATTGATAATTTCATAAATTATATTTGGGAATGTCACCATACTTAAATGATTATATCTAATTTCATTCTCATGGCAATGCATTAATTTAACATGAAATATTTAAAAATAAAGAATATTATAGATTAAAGATATATATTTTTTAGTTAAAGTATTTACAGTTTGGATGTGAAGAGAAGAGATAAATATTTACATATTTTTGAGTTTGAGTTTGAGATCATTTTTATGTATCATTTATTATTTAATATTGTTGTGTGTTAGGAGATTCATGATGGTGAAGCAATAATTTCGCGTATTAGCGTTGGATGAAGATTCCACACACACACATAAAAGAGAAGTAAGCAAGAGGAGACGCTACGATTTTCTATGTGGAAAAAATTGGAAAGGAAAAAAAAACACGGGGCCTAATCAAGTTGAAATAATCCACTATGTAATTGGAAGTGCAGATGCTCACTCACCTTTTGAATTAGAGAAAATTGAATTACAATGTTGATGTACAACGATAGATAAATAATAATAGCTGTAACGGGCCACAAAGGTCGTTGTCAATGGAAATGAAGGCAGTAGCCCAACATGAATGTTGTAGACGATGGTTATAACACTAACTTGTCGTAGAGGCCATGGTTAAAAGTTGAGTAGTGGTTGGCCATGTAGGCCTTAAATGATTGTTTCATAAGTGTCGGTTAGCCACGGAGGCCGTAGTAGGGAGCTATAGAAGTCGTCAGTCACAGACTCTGTAGTTAGTCACATGGGCTATAGTAGTGAGTTGTTATAATATTCGTAGGTCATAAAAGTCAGAGTTGAAAGTTGCATTAGTTATGAGCTACGTAGGTCATAGTTAGTCATAAAATCCACAGTGGTGAGCTACAATAATGCTTGTAGGTCGTAGATGCCAGAATTGGGAGCTGCATGAGTTGTGAGACACATACCGTTGTTGGTCACATAGGGTGTAGTGGGGAGCTGCAATAATGTTTATACATCACAGAGGTTGGAGTTGGTAGTTGCATGAGTTGTATGCCATGTAAGTCATAGTTGGTCACATAGACCATTATGGGGAGATGCAATAATGTTTGTAGACCGCAGAGGTTTGAGTTAGAAATTGCATTAACTATGGACCGCATAGGCTGTAGCGACGAGTCAAAATAATGTTCGTAGACCATTGAAGCTGGAGTTGAGAAGTGTAAGAGGTGTAAATCATATAAATAGTGGTGGTGAGCTGCGATAACATTCGTAGACTACAGATGATGGAGTTTGGAGTTGCATGAGTTGTGGATCATGTTGGTCACGTAGATCATAGTGATAAGTCATAATAACGTTTGTAGACCACAAAAGCCAGAGTTGGGAGCTGCTTGAGCTATAGACCATGTAGTCCCATTTTGAATATAATGATTCAAACTCTACTCTTGTGACCCAGCATGGCCTCAAAGCGGTGGGATGATCCAGCTTGATGACTCGGTTACCTCATAAAGCCTCATTTGCAGGGTAGTAATCATACATTTGGATGTGAGATACTTCATATCTACCCTTACAGCTCGGTACAAGCTTTGAAGCACCGAGATATTCCTGCTAGGGGTAACCATTTTTTTTGACACACCTATTTCAACTAGTTTATCATAAAAGTATTGACAAGCTCCCATTAATTAAGACTATTCTTGGGTATCAACCCCAATGTAATTAACCGAAGTGATACGTTTGGGTAGCTTATGTGGGGATTCTCTTCATGTATGATGTGTTTCAGGATGTTTTGACCTAGTATTATTCTAGAAATGCATTCCTGACCCATCGCTTGAAGTTTACCCTTTATATTTAATATTTGTTTGTCTATTTTCACCGTATATCTTTATTTTTGATTTCCTCTCATTTTTCGATCACTTTTATGATCCGAGGGAGATTTATTTGAAAAATGTGATAATACAACAACATATAAATGGACAAGCTGGTGACTCTGATCCATTAAAAAGAACCAAAATATTTTGGTTACTTTGCTGGGGAAGAGTCTCTCTCTTCATTTTTAGGAGTCTCTTTATATGCTTTTGTGACTTAATTTTCTTCGTTTCATCTCTATTTGAGCTTTTTGGATATGGGATTTCAATGCAAGTGTCAATTGTTATGGTTAGCAATTCAACTCTATCATGTCCTTTTCTTGCCCGCATAACTTTAATATCATGTAGGTTTTAGTTGGTCATGTAAGCTATGGTGGTGAGTTGTATAAATTTTTGTACGTTACAGGGATCATAATTGTTAGCCACAATAATATCCGTGGGCCACAAAAGCCAGAGTTTGCAGTCGAATGAGTTGTGGATCATGTAGGTTGTAGTTGGTTACATTGGTTGTAATAGTGAGATGCAAGGAGAGAAATTTATGAGTCTAAACAGAGCCATCATATGCAGTGTTGACATCTATTTTTGATGCGACATACACGGGACATCCTCACTAAGTGACACAACACTATAATTAGGGGTCTACACCATCATAGTTGTGCTCCAACCTGATTATTGTTAAACTGGCAACGCCTTTGAAAACATTCTCTGCATTGATGTTTGTTTCTGTGGAACAGGGTTGTATCAGGTTGGTACAAATATTCTCAGGATGTGGACTGCCAATGAAGTTACCTCGTATCGTGTTCGTACCTTAAGCCCAAGTTCTAGACAAATGGGTTTCATGTTGAAACCATTCTACTTGACCACACCGATCAAACAGAGTGTCCAAAGTAATTAGACCGGGATGTCGGTAGCCTTTTTCATTTTGAAAATCAATTTAATTTAATATCTATATAATTTATAATTTTGATTTTTGAAATTGTATTTTGATTTTGAAAAGTGAGAGCAACATGTAGACGATTCATCATCTCGAACTCTCTTGAAATGTATTCATGACCTTCATTGAGGTCCCAAGATCATAATTGTTCATATCTAATCCTCTGGAAGTTTCATGAGACTCGAAACCTCCTTGGAGATCTTTTTTCAGAAGTCTGAGTGGTGTAGGGTTCGGTGCGACCACTCCTAAACCAGGCGTGGCCATGCTAAAACCACTCCGGAGAGCTCAAGTGACATATAATTAGTGTGACCATGCCAAAGGTGGCTTGGCCACGCTGACAAAACAGAGAGTTTTGCATTATTACACCACAACTTGGACATGAGCACACTCAAATCATGAGAGGATCCCAGATTCGTCAACCGACGTGACCACATCCGAAGGTGGTGTGACCACACCGATCAAACAGAGTGTCCAAAGAAATTAGACAGGGATGTCGGTCGCCTTTTTCATTTTGAAAATCAATTTAATTAATATCTATATAATTTATAATTTTAATTTTTGAAATTGTATTTTGATTTTGAAAAGTGAGACAAAATAAATCTCATATATAAGACAGTTTAAGTAATCGAGCGCAATAATACAAGTAATACGTCATCCCGAGAGATAAATGTATCACTTGACATTAGGCTTGATTACATAAACTAAAAAATTTATGCATTCGTTTAGTCTGCTAAATTTCGAATGCATAAATTTTGTGACTGACAATTCTCTTATCTAATATAAAGATAAGACAGGGTATAGGTTATCTTGGTTACTAAATCTCATATAGAGGCCTATAGTTAATTACATCTTACACAACCGAAGTCAGCTAAGAAAATTCTTGATTAAGATTTAAAATTTCAACTTCAAGAATTCAAAGTTGAGTTTTCATGATTGTTCATAAGAAATTAAGTGGGAATGACTCAAGTAGGAACAATTATTTTGGAGACCAAATGAGCGAGATGTAGGAAATGTCATAAAATTCGGAGAAACTCAATGACTTCCCAAACTTTCCTACTATTTGGCCTTACATTTTTTTGAAAATGATGTCATTTGAACTTTTACTCCTGCCTATTATTTAAAATTTAGGGCTCACATTTGCACAACATAGAATTATGCAAACCACTTAGGAAGATATGAGCATTTACATTGTACTTTGATGAGCAACCTCAAAATCCTAAAAAAAAGTTTAGGACTTATATCTTATGACATACGATCATACAAATGTCTAAAAGATAATGTAAGGATTTACACCGTGGTTAGCAAATGATCTCGAAAGCCTAAAGGTTTACGTTATTTAATACTATGAAAGGTTCATTTGAAGATCGTCCTTCACTTCATGTTGAGTCTTGGTTGTTATCTGAAGTTGTCCTCTGTTTGTTTGCATCCTTGTCTTGCTTCCTAGATATCTTGCTTCAGGCTCCTTACTTATAATGGTTTGGAGTTATAAGAAGTGTATTTAGGTTAACAAGTATTCATTATTGTTGGGTCGCTAAGTTTTGCTATAAGGTTTTTCCTAAACAAGTGTCCTACTGTCCTCTACCCTTGGGGTCTTTTACAGGTATGATAAGTGTCGACATTAAAAACTTGAGGAGTTGTTAAGTTTTCAGCTACTAGGATGGATATTCTAACACCCGTTTTAATTTAATTTAATACGCATATAATTTAGAAAAAAATAGCATTTTAAAATATTTAAAATACAAGACCGAACAGATCTCATATCCTTCGTAGTTTAAATAAACGAGCTTAATACAATAAGTAGTGCACCTATCCCGAGGGATTGATACATTACTTACTGATGAAGGCTCAATTAAATAAACTAAAGATTGCATGACATCCGTTTAAGTCTGCGAAATCATTTTTATGTTGACTGACAAATTCCCCTATTTAATACGAAGAATTAAATAAGATTTATATTAAGATGTGTTCGGAAAAGCTTCTTATAAGGGCAAGCCCCTATAGTTAATTACATCCTAGATAACCAAAGTCACCTAAGAAAACTCTCGATAAAAATCAGGGGATATTATCTTCAAAGAGGTCAAAGATTAGGACTTTTCAACGAGATCAGACAAAGAGGTGTGAAACGGGAATGACTCAAGTTTAGAACATTTTATTTTAGCATCCAAAGGAGGAAGAACTAGGGGATGTCATAGATCATGAGGAGAACCTCAGTGACTTCCTAATCTATCCTATTGTTTGGCTTCGATTTAGAGAAGAAATTTTTAAGTGTTTCTTCCTGACAATTTTATTAATTAGGGCTTATATTTGTGTGAAACGATCACACAAATAACCTATAAGATATGAGGATTTAGGTCATGACAAACAACAACCTTAAAATCCTAAAGCGAGTTAGGACTTAAATTGCATAGCAGAGCTATACAAAGGCTTAAGGAAAAGTTGAGGATTTATGTTTGCATAAGCATACAACCTCGAATTCTTATGGATTTGTTATTTAATTCTAAAGAATGGTTTAGCTGGTGAAGACATGTTTTGCTGTTGAAGTTGGTCGTGCTGCCCACGATGCTAGCTCCAAGCTCCTCATTGTGGCGAGTTTAAGTTTTTTAATGTGGAAGTTATCATGCCAAATCAAATGTCCTCATAGTTATGGTTCTTTAAATATTACAGAGCATATTAAAGTTGATTAGAGCGACACTGGTTAGGATCCCACGGTTCCCTCGTTCCAGCACCGCTACTTTCTTCGGATTAACTTATTCCAGATGAATTTACTAAACTCAACTCAATGAGTTCTGTACTTTCATTTAGACCAAGTCTCATTAGCAACTGTAGGTTACCTCCTCCGAGGGATTCTCGATCATCTGATAGGGACGTCTTAATTTAGTTGCAATTGTTGTTTTGTGATGTTTGTGATTAAATTTTGAGTTGTATTATATTTTGAATGTTGTGGAGGTGAATTTTTATCTTGCTTGATTTTAAATTTGGTTTTAGTTTCAATTTTATGGTTATCCTAAATGTTTCAGTTTTGGCATGCAAGGTGACATCGTTATTAACATGCAAGCTCATAAATAAAAAAAAGGTGCAGTAAAGAAAGTACAGGGAAAGGTGTTGTAAACTGTAAAAAGCATACCTATCGAGTCTTCTCGTTCCTCCAC
>NW_018164444.1:58954656-58961602 GCF_001263595.1 Phalaenopsis equestris | reverse complement strand
AAATAGGATCTAAATATTTATGCTCTTTTTGGGTAGGAGCATAGCCAACGACATGTTTTTTGGCTTGGAATTCAAGTTTTTCTTGATTGCCATTATGAATGTGTACAAATGCAACACACTAAAATATTTTTAATGGTAAAGAAGGCAGGAGCCAGTTTATTGGGTAAATTTTATGAAAAACATTAAAATGTGTTTTAGAGTTTAAAACTTTTTTGGTTGTTCTATTTGTGAGGAATGTAGCTGTAACAACGATTAACATTAAAAATGTTTTGCAGTTGATTTGTAAATAGCAATGGTTGTGCTACTTCTAATAAATATTTGTTTTTTTTTCAGTCACATCATTTTGTTTTGGGTGTCGATATAGGAGCTTTGTTGAACTATTTGTTTTTCGAAAAGAAATTGACTAAAATATTTTTGAAATGCTCTCGGTCATTTTCACTCTGTAACATTTGAATAGGTTTTTGAAATTGTGTCTGTACCTTGGTGTAAAATTTTTTGAAATTTGTTTCTCGTGCAGATTTTCCTTTCATTTGATACACTCAGTTTAACATTGCGTGATCTTCAGTGAAGGTCACAAACTATTTTTTTCTCGAGTATATAAGGTGTTTACTAAAACCCCATATATCACTATGGATCAGAATAAAATGTAGTTGGTTTGTTAATTTTGGGAAAAAGAGATGCACATTGATATTTGGTGAACTGACAAGCTTCACATTGGAAAGATGATAAATTTTTATTTTAAAATAAACTTGGAAACGGGAATTTTAAATACTAAAAATTGGGATGATCTAACTTATATCACCATAACATATTATTATTGTATTTGAAATCAAACTAAAATTTTAACAAGTACTTTGATATTATCTATTCACATCAAATCCATTGTAAAATAATAAAATACGTCATTTTCTTTAGCATTGCTAATCTTATTCTAAGTGGTCGGTTCTTGAAATTCACAATAAAACGAGTAGAAATTAGTTTGACACTGATGATCAAAAGTAATCTTACTAACAAATAATAGATTACAAGATAGATTTGGAACTCGAAGCACATAATGGAGGGTTTATAGCAGGTGAGTTTGACATCGTCGTCAATTTTGACCTTTTTATTTGGTTCATAAGATCTGTAGGATGACTATAATTTTAAACAACCAATCGTATAATCTGTTGCGCTTGAATGAATTATCCAAAAATAAACAAAGTTAGGATAACACCTAACAATGCAGTGACTAGAGAGTTACTCTTGTGTATTGAAGAGCAAGACAAAGTTTGAAAGGGATTGCATCCACGTTTGTAGAGTCTCTTTAGTTTTCTCGATAATGGATTGATCAACTCAATTTTCTTGTTTGGATTTTGATTTTCAGTTCACACGTTTATCCTCAAGTTTTCAATACGCCTTTTGTATTTCATGATTTTTTACAATGTTCATCGTTAGGGCGAAGTGGTTTCAGAATTACTGGAATCAGTAGAAATGATAGAAGTTCTTTGGGTGACGATCATTGCCGCCTTGTGCAACATCATCAGAATCAGAATGAGAAAACGCGCAAGCAGCGACTCGAGTATTAGGTCCGAGCTTAGTCTTCTATCTTGGGTTTAATTGCAAGTCTAGTCTGGATGGGAGTTCAATGGATCGTTTGGTTGTGGGGGAAAAGACCAAATTTTGAGGAGCTTCTACTTCGATCTTAACTTTGAAGCGTCTTCGAGTGGTAGCGACGGGTCACGGGCAACATTTTCGCTCTAGCTACTACTGCGCCAACGTCCTCACGATCGCGTGTTGCTTGCAGGGAGTTCAAGATTGTGAGTGGGAGAAAAAGCGAAGTTTTAGTCGCGAGTGGGAGGAAGCTTTGAACCTTCAGTTGTGTGTGGGAGAATGCCGAAGTTTCGAAGATTGGAGTCGTTGCTTCTACTGTAGAAACCTGGCTTTGATACCTTGTAGGTTTAAGGAGATGGGAAAAAATAATTATTACACTTTAATTTCTTAAGACTCTATTCGAAGATAAATAGCAAGGAAGACCACCACATTAGAAAAATCACAAAATCAGCCACAAAATCTCCATGCTAGAAAAAGAAATAAAAATTGCCATCAATTGTTAATTCTAAAAATAGAAATTACTAATAAGAGAAAATAATAAAAATAGAAGATAGTAAAGGCAGAAATTTCTAAAATTATGTCATATATGATTAACTCTATCTTTGTGGATGTGAGTTAATGATTATCATGACATGTCCTTTGGGCTTGTCGAGCTGAAGGACATGTCCTGAAGTACTCCTTTTATCTTGACCCACCCTTTTGGCTTTTTGGATTAAGAGATACCCTTTGATTAGTTTGCTTGAGTTTGTTGAGTCTTGATTCTACTAGATGTTGGTCTAGGTTGGACATCTTTCATGTCTTCTCTTGCTTAACCAATCGGTGAGATGATTAAACATATTCATTTTGAGAGTTTCAGAACTTTGAGGACTTGAACTTCTTTTGTCAAGACTTATTCGTTTGCTTCAAAAGTTTTGACTTATAAGCTTGGAGAGTTAAAATTTTGAGGTTTTGGTGGATTAGTTTGACTAAATTGCCTCTTACATCCAACTTGAAGAGATTTATACTTCTAATAAAAAATAATCATTAGTTCAATTAGGAAATTTTTGGCATGGGGCTTCCAAATAAAAATATCTCAAGTGATAATGCCCTAAATTAGGGGTTTTTCGTCTCATAGGGAACTTCTAACAATGCTTTTGTAGGGGTTGCGCTGGCCAATTGTCACACCCTAATTGTCACCATACAAATTTGGGTGTTAGCAGCCTTGACTTCGAGATTGGCTATGGAAACCTTCTGATGATAGATTTTTTGGAATTTAATTGCATAAATGTCATGCTCCTATTCTTAATATTGAACTCTTGGTATTTTAAGCATTAACTTCAGAGTTGGCTATCAGGACCTTCTAGTGTTATATCTAATTGCAGTGCCCAAACGCCAGTCTTGGTGATCACCACGACATCTTTTAACGAGATTTGTATCTTATGGAATTTGACTCATATTTGAAGCATCTTCTTTGAAAAACTATTACAAGTCCTCATTTTTGGGCTATTGATTTTATCTTTTGGGAACTATTAAGAGATTTATTGTTGCTTGCAACTTTTTTTTTTACTCTTCTTTCCTTGATGGAGTTTTGATATTTTGAGATGACACTAAGATCTACTGGTGATGGATAACTGGGAGTTATGTTTTAGATTTTAGCTTTAGTTTTCATTATATGACAAATGCCATACTTTATGGCACTCGAATTTTTTAGAGTGTCTCACCTTTTATCCTGCTTATTTGGGAAGCCTTTCCATATCTTTACTGCATAATTTTCCTTTGTATCATTGGGGATAAGTTGTTAAGAGATTTATGGCTGCTTGCAACCTTTTTCTTTGGAAGTATTCTTTCCTTTATCAATGGAGGACCTTGTTGATTGAGGTTTTGACTTTCTGAGATGCCATTGAGATCTTCCAATTGTGGATCTTTGGGAGCAGTATTTCTCAATTGTCACACCCTAGTATTTATGTTATGGCATATTTTTGGGATTCAAATATTCTAGAATTTTGGTCATTTCTCTAATCAGCTTTTTTGAGAAGTCTTTCTGGTTTTCAATTGGAGATTGACCTTTGTATCATTGAGGATGAAATGGGATATCTGTGGTTGAGTTGCCCATCATCTCTATGAGAAAATCTTTTGTGTAGCTTATAGGATGATTTCTGAAATGCCTTCCTGGAAAGTTATTTTAGAATGACCTTTGAATTGTTCTTGTACTATTTCTCAATTGTCACACCCTAGTATTTATGTTATGGCATATTTTTGGGATTCAAATATTCTAGAATTTTGGTCCTTTATCTAATCAGCTTTTTTGAGAAGTCTTTCTGGTCTTCAATTGGAGATTGACCTTTGTATCATTGAGGATGAAATGGGATATCTTTGGTTGAGTTGCCCATCATCTCTATGAGAAAATCTTTTGTGTAGCTTATAGGGTGATTTCTGAAATGGCTTCCTGGAAAGTTTTTTTAGATGATGACTGATAGAGTTAGATGCTTGGCAATAGTATGCTTGGACAACTCTATGTTCTTAGACTTTAGATGAGTCTTTTTTACTTTCTTCGGTATTACCTTTTTAACCATGTATTAAAATAAAAACTCCATTTAGAATATATTAAATCTGGGTGATTTGAGAATACTCTAGACATGCATATATGTCAGAAAGAGTGGACCGATTTAACAACTGTTATTACGAGGGACTTACTTAGTGCTAGATTATATGGATGCTCCACTAACGCCCCAAGGCGGAGGTGCCCAATAACAGTCTTAATTTATATGCAGACACAGAACTTATGACTCAATGCGTACAAGGAGCCTTATGTGACCTAATTAAAGATGAAAAGATAGTGTGTTATCATTGAAACCTAATAGCTCAAAAAAAAAGTTGATATAATTACAGGTTATAAATGTAGTTAATCAAAACTTCTCTGATGTTTGATTAGGCTTTACTTAGTTTTGAGGTTGGACCTTCTATGGGTTCAAGAACTTACTGCTAAACTCTTCTATATCACGGAAGATCACTTTTGATTAAGAAGATTGGATAAGCTCTATTCTAAGTTTAGGTTTTAGGACTTGATATTGAATTTAACGGTATGGGGAAATGATTATGGAGGTGGAGCTAAATTTTATCAAGGCCCAATTGTTCCATCTTCAAGACATACTAGTGCACCTTATCTGGTAATAACAAAGGCATTTGATCATGCTATTCATGGAGATTCCTTAACAATCTTGGGTTGTCTCCTCCTTGGTATCACAAGCATTTCATAGTGGAAATGTGTGTAAAAAATGTGCTTATGATAAACTTTAACTCATTTATTGCATTGGGCTTGCCATACCAACTTGATTGTACATATTAGAGGCACAAAACATGACCTTTGCAGTTCATATGTTCTAGACGTGACCATTAGTTTCTCAAGTATTTTTCTCGAAGTAATGCAACTCAGGCACACATGAGGTTTAAGCTGGTTTGATTTTAATTTGGGGTCCGAGTTTTATTCAAATTGGAGTTGGTAGGTTGGAACATCTCTGGGAATGTTTTTTTTTGTGTTCTCGTTAGTATATTTCTTGTAGTCTCAACCAATGTCCGAGTTGTGCTAAATGTCCCAAAGGTGGATCAAAAGACATTCTATAAGCGGGGCAGACTTTGCAATTTGTGTGGCCTAAATTTAAAATGGCAAATGATATCTAAGATTGATGGCTTACGATCCTGGTTTTTAGAATGCTTGTGTTTTAGAATTATGACAACAGTATTGGAGTTGACCTAATTAGGGTTGTCAAAATCTTTATGTGCGAACAGCTCTTTTTTGGTTTGTTCTCTAAGTTAACGAGTCGAACACGAACAACACCAACAAATATTTGTTAGTTCGCGTTCGACTCGTTTTGTTGGATTTCTTAAACAATCTAAAAATTATCATTCGGTTTGACCCAATGATGTGCTTTCTAATCCTATCTCTCTTATCTAAATGCTTCATGCATGTCATAGTTTAACTAGATTAGTTTGATTCTACCGTGTAAAGGTCGCTTTACATCAAAGAAATCTATGCTAAAGGCGGGGGTAAATTCTATGATGTATCAAAATTTTATAACAATAAAATACTTAATATTTTAAACATGTAATATTAGGGCTGTCAAAATGGCTTGTTGTCCAGGAACAGCTCTTGTTCGACTCGTTCGGCTCGTTAAGAAGCCTGTGTTTGATTAGTTCGCTAAGTTAACGAGCCGAATTAAGTAATATTTTAATATAAATAGTAAGATTTAAATCTTGCCCCAACCTGTAACATCCGACAGCTGCGTGATTAGGGTTGTCAAACGATTCTTTGTTCCCGAACAACTTGTGTTCGACTCGCTAATCAAACGAGCCGAACACGAACACACTGTTTGAGCTCGAAATACAAACGAGCCGAACACGAGCTGGAGTGCTCAGCTCGTGTTTGGCCAGCTCTTGTTCGGCTCGTTTACACCCCTAGACCTAATGATGGGTCTTATTATCTCACCCTATAGGCAAAATTCCCTTTTGTTGGCTTCTGAACTTCGTTTTAGGAAGGTACCTCATGTTTGTGGGCGCCGACCCTTATTTTTTAGCATTCATGCTAATGGGACTATTTAATTAGATCGATTAATAACTGTAATGGTGGCGCCCACACCCTCGAATTGTACACTTGATCAAGTAGGTCGATACCATATATATTTTTATTAATGTTTAGTTTTGCCTTGAAAAGAGTTATTTTGATGATTTTTCTTACTTGGGGAGGTATTATGGTTGCTTACTTGCTCAGGTTAAATGTGGGTTCATTTGATTTTTTGGTGTTGATTTGAGACTATTTTGAAGTCTATCATGCATTGATATAGTTTTCAACGAGTCAATAGACTTTTTATTTGCGCAGTCACACTTCTCAGTGATGCATTACAATCAAGCCGAGTTGTTAGGAGGTTAAACATCTCGGCCTTTGGTATTCCTAC
The DNA here is from genome assembly GCF_001263595.1 of Phalaenopsis equestris. Taxonomy (NCBI): domain Eukaryota; kingdom Viridiplantae; phylum Streptophyta; class Magnoliopsida; order Asparagales; family Orchidaceae; genus Phalaenopsis; species Phalaenopsis equestris. Next base: position 58,955,084 of record NW_018164444.1, on the reverse strand, counting down.
ATGGGTACATTGTTTTCTTTTGATCATTATATGAGTATTTACTTTAATCATTGATTAACCTATTGATTTATGATATTATTATGGAAATTTATTCTATGGATTAAGTTTGCATTAACTTATTGCAAGCGAGTCAAAGATTGTAAAGTGTTATTACAAAAGATCAACATAAGGAGGTGGAAAACTTGTGTTGGGTCAAAGATTGATGTCCCAGGATGTAATTGAAATGTCATTTGACCAAAAATGAATGCTATAGGGCTTTCAATTTAGCTAAGACAAAAGATTCGCTGAAGTGTTACATTGCTTTCCATTTTCATTCAACCAAACATCAATATTTTGAAAACCCCTGCATTTGTTTTACTTTATATCACAAATGCAATGAACCAAACAACCCCCAAGTAATAGTCTATTTAGCCTATGAAATAATACAT
>NW_018164444.1:58874856-58954556 GCF_001263595.1 Phalaenopsis equestris | reverse complement strand
GCATGTATGTAATGTTTCAAGGAATTTAAATTGCAGGAGTAGATACAGGTTTAGCTACCAAACCCCAAGTTATGATTTAGTTTTCATAGTTGTTTAACATGCAAGTTTTGTGAGTATAAAAATGCAGTGTGGAAAGAGAAAACAATACTGTAAACTGTAAAAGTGTACCTGACGAGTCTTCTAGTTTCACCACCTGAAAGGTAAGTACTTGCAAGGCATGTATGTAATGTTTCAAGGAATTTAAATTGCAGGAGTAGATACAGGTTTAGCTACCAAACCCCAAGTTATGATTTAGTTGAATCTCAGAAAATCTTAGTAGATGATTTTAGGACAAAATACGATAAGTTTAATTTGTCCTTCAAAACATCCAAAAGATTCCAAAGTGCTCGGGATATGACCATGAACTATTTTGAAGATCTCTTGAATTATTTTGAGTTCATTTCTGAAATTATCAAATGTTCCAATAATCATCCAAGGTTGAGTGTGACTACCCCGTTACTTAGTGAAACTCAGCAATCTAATTATCCAAAGGATAGGGTACTCGATCAATCAATTGATGTTTCATTTAAGAGTTATGTGAGTGAGTCCCTCTAAGACAAGTTTGAGTTATTTAAGATTGTGGTGCCCACAGGTAAAGTTGGACTTGGAGCGTTTAAAGATATTGATTATCTTATCTTCTAAATCAAATCAATTGAGCTTAGATATCGAGCCTAGGTCACTACCAAGCCTTTATCAATCATAATGGGGAATTCCGTGAAGGTTAAGATTTTAGTTTAAATGACGTGTATGTTCAATTAAAGATCACATTATCATCAATTTTGGGCTTAAGGAAAGTAAATTATCATCCTTTTAGCTTAAGCCTCTCATTTAAGAAACTTTTGATATTAGTTCACTTCCAAGTCATGGAGATTGACAGAAATTATTATCTATTTTTGTTGTGCAAAGGTGGTGGTTGAGTTTCTACCTTATAATCCCATTGTATTTTAATCATTCAAACATGTTTATTAGGATCAAAGTTACACATTTATCTCTGGTTAATCCTAAATTTTGATTAAGGCGCCAAATTCCAAAATGACTATCTTGCCCTTGAGGTACTTTAACTCATAACTCCTTAAACACAACTTAAATGACTTTTAGGGTTTAAAGTATTATATCCATGAGCTAATTAAAATGTTACAGAGGATATGTGGACCTCTCAAAATTTTATTTAATTTAGATAATTTTTTAAATTTAGAAATAGGATTTTCAAAAGTTAATTTATTTAATTATCAAAAATAAATTTATATTTATGGAAACATTATTAGAGGTTTCATAAGGTCAGAGAAACACTAAGATAAAATTTCATGATTTTTTGAATGATAATTTTATTTTTATTATTTAATTTTAGATCAAATTTCATGATTTATTTAAATGGAAAATAGTGTTTTAGGTACAAAATTTATTTTTATACTTTCATTAGACTCCTCTAAGTTCAAAAAACTTAGAGAATTAAATTTTATATTTTTGTGATTTTTAATCTATTTAATATAATTATTTTAGTGAGAAAATATGAAAATTTTATTTTTAAAACTTTAAAATTTATTTTTAACTTAGAAAAAATAGGAAAAATGTCCTAATGATTTCTAAATGATCAGGTGCATTCCCACTCATTTTGAAACATTTTTTGTATTTTTGAAAATTTTGATTATTTTAATTATTTTTAATTCAAATTATATTTTAAAAATGAAATATTTTCACAAAAATGAATTTTATTTTTATAAAATTCCCCTAATCACAAGGAACTCAAAAAAAAAATTCATAATTTTTCGAAGCATATTTAATTTAATATAATTATTGTTATACCAAAAGAAAAGTTTCCTTAAGAAATCCATTTTAGTGCCCAGACTAAGTAAAATAATTTTGATATTTTTATAGTGGGTAGATATGATTTTTATGAATAATTTGGAGTTAATTTTTGGTATGTATTTAATTTACACAAATTAACACAAAGTATTTACTTTTAACTAAGTATAAAAATTTACAAAATGATTCAAAGCATCACAATATTTTTTCTAGATTTCCTTGACCATAGGAAACCTACTGAAATTGTTTTCATATTTTTTAAAGTGATATTTTGATTTATATAATTAAAATAAGCCAAAATGGTCACCTTAGCTTAAAAATTAAGGTTAAAAGCATAGAGATGCCTTGTGACCTTGGAAAAATCAGAGGACATGCCCTCTATCATGGGGAACAAACTCTCAAAATTTCAAGCCATGGTGAAATGTTTTAAGCCATGGAGATTTAAAATACCACAGAGGGTATTTAATTAATTAAAAATCATGGACTGAGAAATTAATTTTTATATTTATTCCACATTATTCTCCTTTGTTCACTGAGCAAGTGGGTTTTTTTCTTTTATTCTTATGATTTTTTAGAGAAAGATATGGATTTTTGAAGTTTAGGCATTTACAATAATTCAAAAATCCCCATTTTTCTACTTATCCAAGCAGTGCGAACTCATCCTCGCCCGCTCTAAAGGCTCCAAGCGTCACTCCACCCTTTGACACCACCAACCACGTAGCCTCCATGCCAACCGTGCTTTATACACCATGGATCTATCATTCTTGATCTTCGTCCATTGGATACACGTGCGATCGGAAGGCTCTCCGTTATCGTCCCTAAGTGATTTACCTCGTGAGTCGTTCACACTAAAACCTTAATATCTTGGCCTAGACTCAACCAAATTGCATGGGGTTTATTCCTAAACTTTCACCTACTCAAGATGAACACATCTATACGGTTTATACGGTATAAAATACAGTAAATATGTATGGAGGGTCGAAACAAGCTCAGTTTAGGGTTGAAGTTCAATACCTTTGTCTGAGAGGGGAGGCGTCAATCAAATGGTTGTGGTAGCTTTGATTGGTCTCAATGAACCACCAGATGAAGTCTCAAGCCTTGGTGAATAGTCTAGGTATGAATTCTATCAAGCTCGATTTTAGGTGTTGGTTTAGAGCTAGGTTATAGGCTATTTAAGAGGGGGCTTTTGTGGGGGATCAACTTCTTTCACTGCGGGGATGGTGTGTGCACAGTTAATTGGAATTTGGTTTACTATGGAGATGTGGGGAGTTCTGTCCTGGTTTTAGCTAAAATTTGAGCCCAAAGTTGAGCTTCCATAGTGGGGATTAGTGGGGGAAAATGGTGGGCTTGAACTGGGGAGGTCTTAGAGAGTCTCTGAGAGCAATTTGGCAAAGTTTCATTACGAAAATTTCAGCTCTTTTTTCTTAGCCATGAAGGTGAGGTTTAAATAAAAATGGCCAAGGGTGGCTATCATGGCCAATTGAGGGGTGCAAAATGGTGCTTAGGTGGAGGGTTTTGAAGTGTTAAAGCCAATTAGAATTGACCAGCTCAGATGGGTGAGTTTGAGTTTGAATTTTGGCTTGGGTCTTTTGATTTTGGTATTTTCAGGCCACTAGGCCGACCGGTAGGGCCAGTGGAGGTGGACAGAAGGTTAAACGATCCAGTGGGAGGGTTAATTATATTTAACCCTCAATGGCAAGTGATGATGGGGAAGATTTTTATTTAAGGCCCATAAATGGGCATAAATACATTAATTTAGGGATTCAATGGCCCATAGCTCACCATGGCTGGTCCAAGGGGGTTTATCCTAGTCAATAGAGTGTACTTAGTGGCTGTGGAGTCATCAATTTGGTGGCTTAGGCATGACTAAGTCTATTTTGGAGCATAGGTCCAATTTGGGTCAAAATGGCTAAAAGTTGGGTTTGGGTTAGGCTAGACATGACTTTGAGCCCAATTGATTGATAAAAATTGTGTATATGATTGTTATGAAGATTTTTGGCAAAGGATTGAAGTGATTTTGAGTTTAATTGGAAGCTCAATTTGAAGGATTTTGGGATTTTGGTAAATTTGGGCATGTTGGGCTAGACTTGGGTTTAAGTTGGGCTATGGTTGGGTGAGGTTCAAATTCATTATTGAAAATGATCTATATGAATGTTATAAAGAGTTTTCAACATAAATTGGGTGCCAATTTTGGGGTTAAGACATTCAATTTTGTGGAATTTGGGGACATAACCTATTTGGGGCAAATTTGGGGATTTTTTGATTTAGGTTGAAATTAAATGAAATTGAAGGTCATGTTTGGTGTATAGGAGTGTTATGAAGAGTTTATAACTTAAATTTGGGCAAATTTAGTAGGCTATGGGGTTCAATTTAGTGGGATTAAGTCATTTGGGTAAAATTGGCGGTTTGACTTAGATCAAGATTGAGCTCAAAGCATGGGCCAATTAGACTTGGATTTGGTTTATATTGGTCATATGAGGGGTGAATTTGAGTTTAGAATTGAAATTGAGGGAAATTGGGTCCAAATTGATGGACATTTGGGGTGAATTTTCGGAAATCGGGCCTTTAAGGCAAATTGGGGGTTTTGGTCAAGATGGTCAAATTGGTTAAATTGTGCCCAAATGGAGGCTCCAAATTGGTTTTAGAAATTGGAGTGATTTTGGAGGTTTTAGTAAAGTTTGGGGTGCCAAGTGTATTTTTGTAATTTTTGCAATTATGGGGTATTTTGGTAAATTTGGAAATTTTTTGGTGATCTTGGGTATTTTGGGTATTTTGAAATAGTTTGAATTGATTTTTGAACCAATTTTGGTATTTTGAGTGAATTGGGTAATTTTGGCCAAACTTGGGATTTGGGGGGTGTTTAGGTAATTTGGTAGGTTTAGGGATAAAAGGTCAAATTGGGTATTTTTGGTAGAATTGGGGTGTCGACAACCATGTATGAGCTATGGACCAATGAGATCCCCATTTGGGTTCTCCATGTACTGGTCTTAGCTAAACCCTAGCCTAGTGCTAGTGGGTCTAGTGGACCATCTACATGAGTTTCCCAAAAGATCAAGGGGCCAAATTCAACAATTTTGAATTTTAGGATTGTGAGTGAATATAGGTGATAGTGAGTGACAGTGAGTGCAAGAGAGTGAACCAGCTCCAGACCAACACCCAAAGTCAACTTTAAGGTCAATCAGTCCTATGTGGACCCATCTTGAGCTCCCTCATACTGACCCCACCTACTAAGTGCTAGAGGTTAGGAACAGTATATGAAACTTCAAGTTGAGCAAAGTGGAATTTAGAGTTTCTAATGGTGTGGGTTTTTTTTCTAGTTTTATAAGAATAGTTAACAGGAAAATCCCATGGCTAGAACCTAGGCAACTAAAGAGGAAAAACTAAACCTTCATCAAAAGTGAGGTCAACATCGGCATACCACGATATATTTGTTACATAATTATTATATAATTGTCTATCAATGAAAGTTTCCAAAATTTCATTTCCAAAATTAATTAATATTTCTTATTCTAGTCCAGACAAATGATCAGCTATTTGATTATCATTTTTCTTTCTATCAACTACCATAAAATCAAACTCTTGTAGTAGAAGTATCCGTCTAATTAATTTTGGTTTAACATCCTTCTTTTGCATCAACTATTTGATAGCAAAATGATCTGTATGCACTATACAATTGAGTAAGGTCTAATAAGGTCTAAACTTATTAAAGACATAGATTATAACTAATAACTCTCCTTCAGTAGTAGTGTAATTAATTTTAGCATTATTTAGAGTTTTACTAGCATACTATATGACTTTAAAATTCTTATCATATATATTCTCTAAAATTGCTCTAATTGCATAATAACTCCAGTAGCATAATCACTAGCATCACATATTATTTGAAATGGTTTCTCCCAATTAGGTGGAACTATTATAGGTGCAGTGATTAATTTTTTTTTTCAATAGTTCAAATGCGTTTATGCATTCCTCATTAAAATCAAATTTTGTATCTTTTTCTAAAAGTTGGCATAATGGCTTAATTATTTTTGGAAATTTTTTTATATAACACATGTAGAAACAAGCATGTCCTAGAAAACTTGTAACTTAAAAACTTGTAACCTCTCTAACCGTAGTAGGAGGTGGTAATTTCTCAATAGCTTGAATTTTTGTGGGATTGACTTCCACAAGATTTTCATAAACTTTATGCCCAAGTATAATTCATCCTACAACCATAAATTGACATTTTTCCCAATTTAGTACTAGGTTGATTTTTTCACATAATTCCAGAAATGTTTCTAAATTATTTAAACATAACCATTCCATGTTCAGTTAAATTACTAAAAGTTGACATCATACATCTTTGAAATGTCGCAGGTGCATTACAGAGTCCAAAAGGCATTCTACAAAAAGAAAATGTTCCATAAGGATTTGTAAATGTTGTTTTCTCTTGATTCTCAAGAGCAATTAGAATTTGGTGATACCCGGTATATCCATCTAGAAAGTAGTAATATTTGTCTTCAACCAATTTATCCAACATTTGGTTTAGAAATGGTAATAGAAAGTGGTCTTTCCTGGTGGCCATGTTTAAGTTTCTATAATCTATACAAATTAGCCAACCAGTAACTTATCTTATTGGAATTAATTCATTTTCTCATTTACTTCAATTTTCACTCCTCCTTTCTTTGGAACACAGTGAATTGGACTTACCCAAGCACTATTTGAGATAGGATATATAATTCCAGCATCTAACCATTTTAAGATTTCTTTCTTAACAACTTCCTTCATTATTGGGATTAATCTCCTCTAGAGATAAGTCTTAGGTTCATATTGTTCATCTGATAGAGTTCTGTGCATACAAATTGATGGACTAATTCCTTTAATATCTGCTAAAGTCCATCCAAAAGCATTTTTTATATCTTTTCAACATCTCTATTAATTTTTGTTCTTGAATTTCAGTTAAACCAGAAGATATAATAACAGGCAATGTAGATGAATCTCCTAAAAACACATATTTTAAATGGGCAGGTAATACTTTTAGTTAAAGTTCAGGTTGTTTAATACTTGAAGGAATAAGATTTTTATTTTCCAACAAGTCTAAAGTTTCAAATTTGTCCTGAATATAATCTAAATACTCTTCTTTTATTTCATTTTCATTCTCACAATACTCTTCTTGCCTTAATTTTTCTTCAAACACTTCCTTAAATTGCTGATTACTCAGATAATCAGTAACTTCCAACCTAAAACATTCATTATCTTTTTATATTGTAGGATATTTCATAAATCTTGTAAAATTAAATGTTACTTCTTGATCATTGATTCTCATTATTAATTCTCCGTTTTGCATGTCTATCATAGCTCTCCCTGTTGCAAGAAATTGTTTCCCTTTACAAATCCCTAGTAACCTCTATTGGACTCTTTCTTTCTTTACAATACTCTTGATTCTCTCTTAGAAGATGTAATGAAGAAGAAATCTCTTCTCTCACTTCTCTTCACTTCTCTCCCTCTCTAACAACTCTTAGAAAAAATTCACACTTAAACTCGCAACAAAACTTAAAACTCTAAGTAAATAAATGACTAATGGACTCTAAGTGGCTAGAGGGAGGCGCAAGAGTAATTTTTATGATCAATTTTTGCTGTAAATAGGGCCTAATGTTGGTTTACCAATATGTGCATTCAAAAACTCTTCAAAAAGCTTCCAAATTCGTCAAATGTTCTAGAAATCGATCTTACACCAACATTAGCGTCGTCGGTGCCAGTGACCCTTGAATTAATTCCGTGCTTTTTTTCAAATGGCATTGTCGATGCTGAGTAAATTCTAGCCTCTTTTCTGTAGGTTTGTGCCCTCAACATCCATCTTGGTGTCGTCGATGCTGAATATTTCTTCAAAAACGCCATTTGACTCCAAATTCTATCCTTTTTGCTTTCTTTTGCTTCAAGTCATAAAAATCAACAAACTTCAAATCCTAAAAATCAACCACCTGTAATAAAATATGAAAAATACCTTCCTTTAAAGTGCAATATCACCAAGAATGAGTATAAAATATAGGTCTAAATATGTATGTATTTTTTGTGCATCATTGAGGTGGATAAGTAGACAAATATTGATTTTCTGAATTTATTTAAATGCCAGATCTTTGAAAATTCATAACTTTTCATAGAAAAATCAAAAAAATAAATTAAAAATACTTTTTTGCTCAGTGAATAGAGGAAAATAATGTGGACAAAAATAAAAAAGAAGAATGTGGACCAAATATATAAATTATTTGTTGACTCTTTGGTTTTTAATGAATTAAATACTCTCTGTGGTATTTCATTTCATTATGACTAAGAATTGCTCACCATAGCTTGAAATTTTTAGGGTCTGATACTCATGACGGAGGCTGTGTTCTCTGATTTTTCCAAGGTCAGAGGACACCTTCATTTTTCTAACCTAATTTTTAAGCTAAGATGGCTATTTTGGCTTAATTTAATTACATAAATTGAATTATCACCTGGAAAATGCATCACTTGGAAAATTACGGGATAAATTTTAGTAAGTTTCTTGTGGTGAGAGAAGCTTAAAAAAATATCATGATGGTTTGAATAATTTTGTGTATTTCTATATTTAATTAAGTGTGTATATGTTGTACTAATTTATGTAAATTAAATATTAATAAAAAGTTAACAAAATCAATTCCACATTGTGTGTAAAAATCATATTAACTCATTGTAAAAATTTGAAAATTATTTGATTAAGTTTAAGTACTAAAGTTGATTTTTTTAAGAAACATTGTTTTTTTTGTACAAAAATAATTATATTAAATTAAATGCACCTAAAAAAATTATGAAAAATGGTTTTCTATGTCCCTTGTGATCATGAGCACTTAGGATAAATAAAAGTTATTTTTGATTAAATATTTGATTTTTGAGCTATATTTTAAATTAAAAAAATTAAAAAAATTTAAAATTCCACAAATAAAAAAAATGTTTCAAAACTTTTTTAATGGTTCCATGATCATTTAGGGCTCATTAAAATATTTTTTCTAAGTTAAAAATAAATTTTTAACGACCCAAAAATATATTTTCCTATTTTTCTTCTTAAAATAATTATAATAAATAAATTTAAAATCATAAAAGTATAAAATTTATTTCTTTGAGTTCTTTGAACTCAGAGAGGCTTAATAAAATATGAAAAAATAATTTAAAAAAGTTTCTGTAATTAAATTATATTTTTTGAGTAATTAAAACATTCTTTTGAAATTCATAAATAATTAATAATTAAAATTTAATTCAAAAAATCGTAGAATTTTGCCTGAGTGTTTCTCTGACCTAAGGAAACCTCTAATAATTTTTTCCATAAACCAAAAAAGCTTTATACCAAAAAAGCTTTATTTTGAAAAAAAGCTTTATTTTGATTGATTAAATAAATTAATTTTGAAAATTCTATTTTCAAAGTTAAAATGATAATTTAAATTAAACTAAAATTATAAAAACCACATTTTCTCGTCTGACACTTTAATTACTCTAAGGATAGGGTACTCTAAAATTTTTAAAGTCATTTAAGTTATGCTGAATGAGTCATGAGGTGGAGAGCCCTAAGGGTAAAAGCGATAATTTTAGATTTTGGTGCCTTAATCAAAATTTAGGATTAACCAAAGGTAAAAATGCGTAATTTTGATCTTAATAAATAAGTTTGGATAATTGAAACATAATGGGTTAAAAAGTAGAAACCAACTTGCCACCTATCCATATTAAGAATAAAATTATAACTTTCTAAATTATTAAGACTTGGAAGTTAATCAAAATCAAATGATTCTCGGGTGATGGGCTTAAGTTAGGGATATGATATTCTACTTATTTTAAGTCCACAATTGATGATGATCTGATCCTTTAATTAGGATGTACACCACATGAATTAAAATTTCAACATTTGTCAATCTTTTTCCCATTAAGATTGTTAAGGACTTGGTAGTGATCTAAGCTTGATATTTAAATTGATGGGATTTAGATGGATAAAATGATTGTTGGTAACAACCTCTAAGAACTACATATCCAAATTTAGTGATGGGTAGAAAATCTTTAATGACATAAAATTGCCTTAGGGGCATCCACTCACATAACTTTTAAGTGAAATATCAACTGATTAATTGAGTACCCTATCCTTAAGATGATTAAAATGTCAAGGTTCACCAAATAATGGGGTGATTTTTAATTTGGCCTGGGATGATTAATAAAGCAATATGATAATTTCAAAGTGAACTCAAATGTTTCAAGAGATCTTTAAATCAGTTCAGAGTTATTTCTCAAACACTTTGAAACCTCTTAAATATTTTGAAGGACAAATTGAACTTGCTATATTTTTTTCTAAAATCATACACTAAGATATTTCTGGACTCGGTAAGTCATAGTTTGGAGTATGTTATATACATCTTCATCTACTTTTGCAAATTATTTAAATTCTATAAAATTATACACTTATTGAAAAAACCTAATCTTTCAGCGGGAATGTCGAGAAGATGATGGGTACGCTTTTACAGTGTTATTTAATTTATGTCATTTTAATTTCATTGCAAAATATTATAACTGCATGGATGTGCACTTTTATTTAATTGCAAAAAAAAAAAAAACCAAAACCGATTTAAAAAATTAATTAACTTTTTCAAAAATCTAATATAAATTTGTCTCAAAGGTAACCATAGATCCTTTGAAATGTCACTAAACATAAAACATCCTTTTGAATTTATGGGAGTCCCTCGGAGGAAGTAACCCACGGTTGCTAACGAGATTTCCCTGGTTTAAATGAGTTTAACAACTCATTTAAACTAAGGAAATTTAGAAGAAAATAGTTATACCTGAACGAGGGAACTGTAGGATCCTAACCAGTGTCACTCTAATCAACTTTAGCCCTCCCTGATTAAACTTTTAACTTGTCACTTAAACCTTTAAACCTTAGACTTTAGGACTACTAGTTCACCAAGGAGCTTGGAGCTAACTTTGTGGGAAACCTTCTGCAACAACAATCTACAACATCACGAGGACCTACCACAACATGATAATATAAAATAGTACATCTTTCCTTAGAATTAAGCAACAAGCAATGGGATTTCAAGATTTTCTGCGTAGTGCGACATAAATCCTCAACTTTTTCTTTAGGGCTTTGTATGACTCTGTTATAAATTTAAGCCCTAACATGTTTTGGGATTTTGAGGTTGTCGTTTGTCATACCTAAATTCTCATATCTTCCAGGCTATTTGTGCGACCGTCTTGACAGTTTTAAACCCTAATTAATAAAAAATGGCAGGATGAAACATTTAAATATTTTCTCTCCAAAATTGAAGCCAAACCATAGGATAGCTTGGGAAGTCACTGAGATTCTTTTTAAGATCTATGACATCCCGTAGTTCTTCTTCCTTTGGATTTAAAAAAAAAACATGTTCCAAATTTGAGTCATTCCCATTTCACACCTCTTTTTCTAATCTTGGAAGGTCCTATCTCTTTGAATTCATGAAGACAATATCCGCTGATTTTTTTCGAGAGTTTTCTTAGGTGACTTTAGTTATCTAATATGTAATTAATTATAGGGGCCTCCCTTAAAAAAAAAAAACTTTTAAGAACCCAACTTAATATAAACCCTGTTTAATCTTTTGTATTAAATAGTGAAACTTACCGGTCAACATAAAAAATAGTATTTTACAGAATTGAACGGATGTTATAAATTCTTTAGTTTATTTAATCGAGCCCTTACCAATAAGTAGTGTGTCTACCCTTTAGGATAGATGCATTATTTATGATATTAGGCTCGTTTACTTAAATTGCTGACGATATGAGATCGGTTCGGTCTTATATTATCAAAATCTAAAATACTACCTTCTCCCAAATTATAAACATAAATTAAATTAAATCGAGCAACGAGATATCCATTCCGCTAACTAAAAATTTCCAATTTGGAAACCGATAGCTTCTGGTAGGGAAGACGAAACCATGTTGATGTAGGGAAGACGGAACCTTGTTGTGCTCATGAATCCATGGTCGACCAAGTAGAGCATTGAAAGAGCTTTTAGCGTTGATGATATGAAATTTAGTAGTTGTGGCTAATTCCTCAACTTTCATAAGCAATGTAATTGATTCAAAGGCTCATTCTCCCTTATGGTTGAATCCTCTCAACATCATTTTATCGACTGTGAGCTCTTGAGCTTCAATATCCAAATATGTCAATGTTCGTAGACTCAATAGGTTGAGCGATGCTCCAGGATCTATAAAAACTCTGGATAATACAAATCTGTCGATATTAATAGAGATATAGAGCAGTCGGTTGTCGTTAGCAGTATCAAGCAACAATTCTTCATCTGTGAAACTTATCCCAGGATGTTCCTTTAACAAACAAACTTCATCCAAGGATGTGCTGACCAATTAAGCTAAATAAATCTCTAGGTCTAGCAAGGTTATAACCAAAGACTCTCTTATCTCCTTTAACAGGATCAGAGCGTCATAGATGCTTAGTTTTGCTGGAAACCTCCTACGATGAGCTAGTACGTTGTAATCCACTTTACATAATCCTCCAATCTTTACTTGATTATTTGGTTCTTCCACTAGCAGAGGTGGAGGTAGCTCTTCTTGAGTTACTATTTATTTTCCTTTATCCACAAGAGCTAACCTTGAGGGTAACACTTTTCCGCTCCTTGAGTTTATCTATGTTATTTCTTCTTCTTTTTGCAAAGCTGTAGGTAAGTTTTGTATTGCCTCTTCTTCATCAAAGAGATCCAAGTTGACAGTGAGTGATGTGCGATGACACTCGAGGATTGGCTCCTCACTCTCGATGCTATCATAACCGGTGTCATCATCATCTTCTTCATTCTCGTTAATGGGTTCATTAGACTTAAGTACAATTAGAGGATCAGTTTGGGAATCGAGATCAGAGTTAGATTGAGCAAAGTTAGTTATGTTATCACTAGAAATAGTTAAAACATAGCTGAAAACATAATCATTATATTCATAATACCCCGGTGGGGCAAAAAGATAATCATACATGATCAAGGGTTAGAGGATTTTCTTCCCAAAATTTGAGACAACCAATCTAACGGAGGCAACCCTTATCCTACCCCCCGCACTATCGGTCTACACAACATCTTTCTTCTCTTCCTCTTCTTGTTGCGGTGGTTTCTCCAACAAGATCTCCATCTTTGGTTGAGCAAGCTATAGACTCTGAACGATTACCTAAGCTAAAGTGGTCTCAATCTGATCTAGTATCTTCTTGGATGGTTTACTCCAAAGTTTACTCCATCCATCTTCTTCTAAATGAGGATATATCAAAGCGATCAACTCAGCTGAAATCATATTTATAGAACCATTTTTAGGCTCATTTAAATATTCTTTCAGGATTGTTATATTCCCTTCCTTAAGATTTTTCTCAAGGAAATCCTTGAAAATGAAACATTCCTCTACAGTATGTCCAAGCTTCTTGTTGTATGAACAATAATTAGGCTGTTCATTCTTGTCAACTTCCTTTAGATTTTCGGATTTGACAATCTAAAGTCAGGATTCTTCATTAGACTTCTGAACATTCTGGGTACAACTTCATCTTTTAAGGAATATACCATGCTCTTTCATTCCAAAAGGGTCAGAACCTTCTTATTCTCTATTTGATATGATCCTCCTTGGTGTGACTACTGGCTAGTCTGAGCATATTGTTGTATTCCTTTCTGAGCATGTTGTGATAATGGCTGGGAACTTTGACGAGAATGTTCTGCTAGTATCTGCATTGGCTATTTTCCCTTATCAACTGTTGCCACTATCCTGGACTTCTTGTCAAATATTCGAGATGTTCTGGTCTTTTCTGATTTCTCCTAAAAATCCATGTGTTTAACTTCCTCTTACAGATTGTTAGCTTTGTCGAGTAGTTTTTTGAAGGAGTTGATGGTGAGTCCCTTAAGCATGAAAGCTACTGGCGCATGGATGCTTTTGAGTAGGTTTTCAAGCGTATGATGTTTTTTTAGTTGAGGTTCGCACTTCATGCTAAGGTTTCTACACCTCTAGATATAATATACTAGAGTCTCGTTAGGCTTTTACCTTTCCACTACAAGATATCCAATAGAAATATGGTGTTGTGCTTTGGTAAATCTCTTTACAAACAACTGTTCTAACTTGAAAATTATCTTCACTGATCAGTTGAGCAGCTTAGCGTACCAATCAAATGTTATCCCTGACAGTTTATTGACAAACTGATGGAAAAGCAAGGCTTCATTACCTCCAGTATTACCACAACTGGTTCGGAAGTGTGCTATGTGCTCTCTGTGATTTCCAGTCCCATCAAATATCTTAAAGTTTGGTCACACAAAACATTTAGGGTAGGTACAACATCAAACTCTTCTGGGTAAGGTCTAACCCTTAAACTTAATGCATCACCCCTAGATTGGGCTAAGGTCTACCGGACTTATTTGACCATTTGTTTAAATTCCTTTTATAGTATGACACTTGGTGGAGAATCCTTCTTCTATTGATCATCTCTGTTAGCTGAGGTAACTTCTCTCCTTTCATCGATAATATGTACAATCTCTTGCTGATTGACTTCGGGAGAAGCTAACTGTGGTGCATGAGATTATCCATGAACTGTAGCCATGACAACCATGGAAGTGGCCATATCTTCCATCCTTTGGTCTATTTGGCTGATTTGCTCATCCCTTTATAGAACAACCCTATTTAGATCATCTACGGCATTCCCTTCAATGAGAGTTATGCATCGCACGCAGATACCATAGCTTTGGTTTTGATGACATGAATATCCATGAAGTCTTCATCGAGATAGTCTTTAAAGTTAAAATCTTCATCATCATCATCAACGAAAACCCCATGTTCTCAATCTAACTCACATATCTTGAACCTGAGCTTCTCAACCTTTTCTTCAATTATTGATTCTTCTATCAACTTGAACATCCACCATTTGCTCATTTAACTTGGTAGCAATAGCTGCAACAATGTTAGATACTTCAGACCCATACTTCAGACCCTTACTTCATTCCATATTCCTGCACTACAGGCTCACTGAACCATATTGGTATGACAACCTTAGGTACCCATAAATTTTTCTTCAATGATGATGTCTTGAGACGGGGTGTCTCAACAGAGGCATTGGCATGTCAAAGAAAGGTATGCTTCTCATGGTGTGAACCATATACAATATCAGGTAATCTTTTCATCTTTTCCTTCAAAACTTTAGAGACATCCCTATGAATGGTAATTGGTAGAATTCTTGGATCCAGATGTTACTTAACCGGTCGATGGCTTGCAGGTCTTGGAGTAGCATTAGTAGAATTGGTGGTGATGTCGTTAGTATCAATTCTGCTTCCCGGCAAAACCTGACAGGAATGCGAGCAGGCAAAGTTTCAGTTGATCTTTGAGCTCATCTAGCAGATCTAAAATCTCTTATAATTTCTTCCTTCATACGGGGGGATACTGCACATCCACTTGTTTAAGTAATTCACCAACTGAACAACCCTCCTTGGTAGCTAGTCTCTGGAACACTATACTGACTCGGGTGATAGGAGTGGGCTTCCTCTTCTCCCCACCATGTCCATGAGGTAACGACAAAGTAGCAGCAATTTTATGGATACTCTTGTACCCATTGGTGTCTATTAAAGGATGGAACCTACTCCCTTGTAGAAGCGGATATGTTTTGGGCTATTTCAATTCCTCCTGGTGAGGAATTTCATCAACAGACATTTTTTCCTAAATCTGGGCTTTAGCAGCCATCGGGACCTTTCGGCTATGTTTTCTCCTTTGCAACCGAGTTAATGGCGCAGTCTTCGAACTTGATCCAATATCAAACACTAATGTTGAGATGGTGAATCCTTCAATTGTATCTTCCACGATCATGACCTCTTTTCCCTTAGCAGAAGCGGGAAAAATAAGCTTAGCAGGTGCTAGGGCAGTAGTCTTCACCTTCTTATAAGAAGGGAAATACCGAGGATTTGTTCAAGCTGAACTTAGTAGATGACAACTGAACTTCCAAAGAGGTAACTTTCATTATGATAAAGGGTGCCTTTCTGAGCTTGAATTCAAGTTTATCAAATTTGGCTCCAAACTTGATGGTGGGGGCGATGCTACAAGCATCACAGCTCATCGGCAGGTTGCACAAGAAAGTGAGCGTAGGGAACTCCATTGCAGCGGCTTCAAAAAGAATACTTTGGGGTTAGTTATTTGGCCAATACCTAATAATTCTAGTGCGAGCACAAAATATTAACAAAGGTCGATCTATAGAATGGGCAAGTCTTTCATTTAAAATTTAATTTGTGGAAAATATTTTGGAATTTAGTAAAAATAAGTTTGAAAATAGGACAATCTAATTAATTATATGTAGAAGGTTTAAAGATCAAGCGCAGTATGACACAATTTGATTTAGTTTGTAAAATAGTAAAACAAACTCGAAAGGCAAAGTGAAGTTTAGGACCCCGTGCGGGACCAACTTCATAATTCATAATAACCAGGCAAAATTAATCCACCAACACACCAATTGGGTGTCCAACCCCACACAAAGTTTAAAAGTCCTAATGAACTCCTGAACCTCTTTGTTCAAAGGCGATTCAACAGAAGATCCTGAAGTCCAAAAAAGTTGACCGTACTTACCCAAGAAAAAAATGGGTGAAGCATTGATACACCAAAAATATATGCATTTTTATACCAATATTCTATACTCATTTTTGGTTATATTGCACTTTAATGGAAGTTATTTTCTATGTTTTATTACAGGTTATTGATTTTTAAGACTTGGAGCAAAAAAGAAGCAAAAAGGATGAGATTTAGAGCAAAAATGGAGTAGTTCAAAATTTGTTCAGCGCCGACAGTGTTGTTAGACAGAAACTTGAGATTTAATTACAGGCCATTGGCGTAAACGACGCCAGGATGGGCGCCGATGGCGCTGGTTTCGGTGGAAATCCTGTTTCTAAAAGATTCAATGTATTTGGATGCTTTTTGAAGAGCTTTTTGATGCAACTGTTGGAGAACCAACCTAGGCTCTATTTAGGTTTGAAATTTGATCAGAAACCCCCCTCCTTCACACCTTTTCAACTTCTTCCACTCAATTAATTTTTTTGCTACACACACCTACATTCCACATCATTTCAGACCATTAGTTAGTTATTGTTTTTATAGTTTTGAGATTTTGTGTTGAGTTCAAGTGTGAATTCCTCTTTAAGAAGTGTTGGAGAGGAAGAGAAGTAAGAGATTTCTTCTTCTTACATTTCCTAAGAGAGGTTACATTTCCTAAGAGAGGCAGAGTCCAAGAGAGGCCATAAGGGATTTGCTTTGAGAAAGAATTATAGATAAATGTTATTTGATTATTATTGTTGTATGAACTTTCTCTTATATATGAAATTTGTGTTTTATTATATCTTTCTCAAGAAGTCTGAGTAGATTCCTTTATCTTTCTCCCTAGTTTGGAATATGGTAAAATGAAGAGATAATATGGACGTGCCAATGTTAAAATTTAAAATAAATTGGGATGGTTTTTCAACTCCGCTCTTAGTTTACTTTCCAATCTGGCCAATTGAATTGCTAAAATATGTTGTGAAACATATGATCAGGGAAATGGAGTATGATTCTACAACAGAGTCTACAACAGAGTGAGAATCATGAAGGAGTATTTCATTTATGGAATTAAGTGCAAATAAATAGGGAAATATACTTTGTTGCAAATAAATTAAGTGCAAATAAATAGGGAAATATACTTTGTTGGGTGTAGAGTTGGAGATTTCTAGGGCTAGAGACTAAAAATCCCCAATTCAATCTTAGTGTTTAAAAACTAAAGCGAGAGTTAGCCTTAATAGGAAGGGAAGTGGGAGCTCTAGAGTGAGAGCCAATATCCTCCTAGCCTAGCCATAAATTTCCACAAATTTAGGGATTAAACCTAAGATTAACCAATGATTTTCTATAACACTGAATCAGGGTAGAGAATTACAAGCCATAAAGGCATTTGATTATTACATCATGTGGTTATTACCTAAACCATTTATCTTAACTCATTTCACTAAAAAAACTCATTGTAGTGGGAAAGATGCTTTTTTATATTAGAAAACTTCATCACATAAACATAGTTTAGTAGTTAGTGAAGAGTGTTGCGCTATTATCTAGAAAAAGCTTCCAGAAAAGTTAAAAAAAACTCATAGTTTTATTATACCTAGTGCAATTGGGGAAAAATTTTGTGGAGAAGCCTTAGGTGATTTCAGAGCAAGTTTCAATTTTATGCCTCTATCAATTTTTTAACGTTTAGATTTAGGAGAGATTTCCCTTACTACTGTAACTCTTCAGTTAGCTGATCGATTAATCACTTATCCTAATGTTCGATTAATCACTTATCCTAATGGAGTTATAGAAGATGTATTAGTAAAAGTGGATAAATTTATTTTCCCTGTAGACTTTATAGTATTAGATTTGGAGGAAAATAAAGAACTTCCTATTATTTTGGGGATACCATTCCTTGCAACAGGGAGAGTTGTGATAGATTTGAAAAAAAAGATAATTAACAATGAGAGTTAATGATCAAGAAGTAAAATTTAATATTATGAAAGCTATGAAATATCCTACAATAGAACAAGATAATCAATGTTTTAGGATGGAATTTATCGATTATCTAAGTAATGAGCAATTTAAGGATGAGTTTAAAGAGAAATTAAAGCAAGTAAAAATTTTGTGAAAATGAGGATGAAATAAAACAAGAAAATTTAGATTATATTCAAGACAAATTAAAAGCTTTAGAGTTGTTGGAAAATGATAATAAAAATCTTATTCCTTCAAGTGTTAAACCACTTAAACTTGAACTGAAAGCATTACGTACTAATTTAAAATATATATTTTTAGGAGAATCATCTATGTTGCCTGTTTTTGTATACTCTGAGTTAACTGAAATTCAAGAAAAAAAATTAATAGAAATGTTAAAAAGATATAAAAAGGCTTTTGGATGGACTTTAGAAGATATTAAAGGAATTAGTTCTTCAATTTGTATGCATAGAATTTTATTAGATGAAAAATACAAACCTAAAGCTGATCCTCAGAGGAGATTAACCCCCTAATGATAGAAGTTGTTAAAAAAGTATTTTAAATTGGTTTGATGCTGGAATTATATATCCTATTTCAGACAGTGTGCAAGTAAGTCCAATTCACTGTGTTCCAAAGAAAGGAGGAGTGACCATTGAAGTAAATGAGAAAAATGAATTAATTTCAATAAGACAAGTTACTGGATGGCGAATTTGTATAGATTATAGAAAATTAAACTTGACCACCAGGAAAGATCACATTCCTCTTTCTAGATCAAATGTTGGATAGGTTGGCCGAAAATAAATGTTACTATTTTTTACATGGATATATTGGTTATCATCAAATTCCAATTGCTTCTGAGGATCAAGACAAGACAACTCTTACAAGCCCTTATGGAACTTGCTTTTCATAGAATGCCTTTTGGATTTGCACTGCACCTGCAACATTTCAAAGATGTATGATGTTAATATTTTGTAATTTGATTGAGCATGGAATGGAGGTATTTATGGGTGGTTTCTCTGTATTTGGAACTTCATTTGAATTATGTTAAAATAATTTATAAATAGTTCTAGAATTATGTGGAAAAATCAACCTGGTACTAAATTGGGAAAAATGTCATTTAATGGTTGCAGGAGGAATTGTACTTTGGCATAAATTTTTTTAAAATAGCGTGGAAGTAGATCCTGCAAAAATTCAAGTTATTGAAAAATTACCACCACCGAATACGGTCAAAGGGGTAAGAAGTTTTCTAGGACATGCTGGTTTGTACAAGCGTTATATAAAAACTTTTTCAAAAATAACTAAGCTACTATGCCAACTTTTAGAAAAAGATACAAAATTTGATTTTAATGAAGAATGCATAAAAGCATTTGAATTATTAAAGAAAAATTAGTCACTGTACCTATGTTAATCACTGCACTTGTAATAGTACCACAATATTAGGAAAAACCATTCGAAATAATGTGTGATGCTAGTGATTAGGCTATTGGAGATGTTTTAGGACAAAGACACAACATATTTTGTAAAGTAATATAATATGCTAGTAAAACTCTGAATGATGCTCAAATTAACAACACTACTACTGAAAGAGAGTTATTATCTATTGTCTATACCTTTGATAAATTCAGACCTTACATACATGGAACTAAATATATTCTGCATATAGATCATTCTACTATTAAATACTTAATGCACAAAAAGGATGCTAATCTAAGGTTAATTAAATGGATATTTCTATTGCAAGAGTTTGATTTTTTTGTAGTTGATAGAAAGGGAAATGACAATCAAATAGCTAATTATTTGTCTAGACTAGAAAAATAAATATTAACTAATTTCACAAATGAAATTCTAGAAAATTTCCTTGATGAACAATTATATAGTATTGATGAAATAGATGCACCGTGGTATGCCGATATAGAGAATTATATTATAAGTGATATTCTACCA
This sequence comes from Phalaenopsis equestris, assembly GCF_001263595.1. Classification (NCBI taxonomy): domain Eukaryota; kingdom Viridiplantae; phylum Streptophyta; class Magnoliopsida; order Asparagales; family Orchidaceae; genus Phalaenopsis; species Phalaenopsis equestris. The sequence goes on along the minus strand of NW_018164444.1, from coordinate 58,934,282 downwards.
CCTGATATTAAGAATCAACAATTAATGAAATTTTTATATGATTCAAAATTCTATGTTTAGGATGACCCATATTTATATAAATAATGTAAAAATCTAATTATTAGAAGGTTTGTGCCTCATGAAGAAACTCAACAAATAATTGAAAGATGTCTTGATTATGAATTTAGAGGACATTTTGGAACAAATAGAACTGCTTATAAAATTTTGCAAGCTGGATTTTTTTAGCCTACTCTTTTTAGAGATGTTAATGAATATATTAAAACATGCAATCGATGTCAGCAAGTAGGAAATATTTTTAGAAGAAACAGAATGCCTTTAAATTACACATTGGAAGTTGAATTTTTTGATGTGTGGGGATTATATTTTATGGTACCATTTATGCTATCATTTTGAAACTTATATATATATTACTTGTTGTTGATTATATTTCCAAATGGATTGAAGTTATTGCTGTAACTAAATGTGATGTTCGGAGTGTTTCTAAATTTTTGAATAAAAACATTTTTAAAAGGTATGGAATGACGAGAGTAATTATTACATATGGAGGATCCCATTTTAGATATAAGTGAATCAACAAATTGATAAAGAAATATGATATTATGCACAGATTCTCTACTGCTTATCATCCTCTGACTAGCGGTCTAGCAAAAATATCGAATCATGAAAAAAAAAATTAGGAAAAACTGTAAATCCCTATAAATTGGATTGGTCTGCTAGATTAAATACTTTATTATGGGCATACATAACTTCTTATAACTCCTATAAGAATGTCCCCATACAGACTTAATTTTGGAAAAACATGCCACTTACCAATAGAATCGGAGCATAAAGAATTTTCAGCTATTATGGAATTTAATTTTAATCTAAAAGATGCTCTTGAGAAAAGATTATTGCAACTCAATGAACTTGAGGAGATAAAAAATGAAGCATATAATACTGAAAAAATCTATAAGGAGAAAATGAAAATATGGCATGATTGAAAGATTATTAATAAAAAGTTGAAACTTGGACAAGAAGTTCTATTACTAATACAAGATTGAGATTATTTCTAGGAAAGCTGAAATCTAGATGGTTAGGACAACTTAAAGAGATTAAAGTCTATCATTATGAAACTGTTGTTATTAAGGATCCTAAAATTGGAAAGTATTTAAAGTTAATGGGCATCGATTGAAACATTATTATGAAGGACACATACCTCAATTTAAAGAAGTTTTAATGTTAAGTTAACCCAACTAAACCAATGGTATGTCGGGCTGATGACATTAAACCAAGCACTTTGTGGGAAGCAACCCATATATGAATCTATACATCTATATATTACTATTTTGTTAATAAATGTGTTTATGTATTAGGAAATAATAATATTTTTAAGTCCTACACAATTTTATATATCATAAATTAAGACAAATATTGATATTGGAAGAAAATTTGGAATAAAATTGAAAAAAAAAATTCAAACGCGAATTTGGCCTCTCGCACCCGAGTAAAGGACCATGGCGCCGACAGCGCCATCGGGAGCACCGACAACTTCCCGAGCATTTTCACGTGGTGAGTTTTCATGTGGTGAGTAGTTTGGCATAATTTTGTGGGATTTTGCTCCACAATAATTGTCGAGAGGTGTTTTTAAAGTCCTAAAAATTAACTTGGACGTCTAAAAACTTTCGAATTTCTAATTCTATGGCTTCAAATTCTAGAAATAATTCAAGGTATGGAGTTTTTAATAGAATAAAGTTTATCGATTTTGATGCGCAGAGATTATACGACAAATTCATCATGAAGAAGAGAATTTTCAAGGAGAGAGTCTTTGTCAATCATGGAGTTATTAATCCAAGTTCACAGATTGAAAAAATCATTGTACAAAGGCGTTGGGAAGTTCTATGGTACACTACTGCTGTAGTTGTAGTACCCATAGTAAAAGAGTTTTATGCTAACCTACATGGAATTATCCAAGGAGTTGCCTTCATTCAAGGTAAGGCTATACCATTTACTCCGGCTTGGATTAATGATTTGTATATGATAGAAAACGTTGTAATCTGTCTTTATACAAATTTTATCTCGATGAAAGATATGATGCAAGAAGTATATAATTTTCTGATGGATGAACATGATAATTGAGAAATCAGAGATGAGGGATACGTTAGTTTCTCTACTTCATTGCTTAACCTAATTTCAAAATAATGGCATTTTTTCATATCTGCAAAACTACTACCTACCATGAAGATTAGTAGAGTTACGCCATGAAGATCTACTACCTACCATGAAGATTAGTAGAGTTACGAAAGAAAGTGCCATTCTTAACTATTGCATTCAAATATAAACCCATTGATATAGAGTCTATTATTTTTAAATCTATTATGGGTATTATCATGAATGGAACAATATATGGACTTGCCCATCCTTCTACAATTTTCTTACTTTGCAGTCAATCTCAATTTTTATATGAAAGTTGGGAAAAAGTTTTACTACCTTGGGAGCCCATGATTCCTATTGTTGGAAATTACATAAGAAATGGAAATGAAGCATTAGATTATATTTTGGATAATTGAACACATGGTTTAACACCATTGATGCCACCAATAGTTGGAAATTCATTATCTTTGGAGAAGAGAATGAAGAAAATAGAAAGAGAACTTCAGAGTATTATGAATGCAATAGGAAACCTTAATTACTTTTTTGATCACCAAGATTGGAGAATGAAGGAGAACTTTGATCATACAGGAACAATTGAAGCAGGATTGGTATATATGTTCAAGAAAAATGGATGGATCGATGAAAATTCAATTAATCAGTTCCCATACCATCTATAATTTATGTGTCCAATACATGTCTATGAGAGATATTAGCGGGGGAGAAAGTACTGATGAAGAGGCAGATTAATTAAAGAAGTTGGACTCTCTACTATTTTAAAATACTTATGCTTTAATGTAATTCTATGTATTTGATTTACTTTACTTTGCTTTAGAACTTTGATTATGTGTATAGTTTTCTGTCAGCATTCTAGTGTTGTTTTCAACGCTGAATTATAGTTTGTTTGCTTCGAAGATGAGGATGTGATTAGAAAAATATATTTGTAAAAAGTTTATTTTCATACATAAAAGTTAGTATGGTGTTGTTTGTGAATCATTTTTTGATGAAAATTAATGTTCAAAAAGACTAAATAAACTTTGGAGTAAATTGAGAAAAATTGGAAATTAAAAAAATCAAATAAGACAATTTTTGACCTCTAGTGCCAACGGTGCCGGATGGGCGTCGACAGTGCCCTCAACTTCAACCGACCCAAACACCCTTAAAATTCTTGATTTGCAGAGTGAAATGCCATTTTTACCCTTTGAGTCACCTTCAACCTCTAGTTTTGGCACCTAGGGCTTGCTATTGCTTGGATTTGAGGCAATTTTAAGGAAAAAAAAACTTGAATTTCAACTTCTCTAGGTAATAGCTACACTTTGAACTCAAAATTTTTTATTTTCACTAAGGATTTATCTTACATTGCCGAGATCTAAATTTTTGAGTTTTTCTTTGAAAGATTTTCAGAAAATCCTTTGGGGAAGAACTCTTACTTAGTAGATTTAAGTTTAAAACATTCCACATTGTGATTTTTGGACTTTTTAAGAATTTATTTGGATTTTATCAATTTTTTGTAGATTTACCATGGCACCTAAACTGAGCAAAGGAAAGAGAAAGTTAGATTTTGATGATAAAAAATTTGTCAATTACAAAGAGGATATTTTCTTCAATAGTCTACATACGACTAAAAAAGTGATTTCGAATCGAGGATTTAAAAATCTGGGAGGAGAAGTTGAGAGAATAATCTATGCTTGGCAGTGGGAGAATTTCTGCTACTTTACTTCCGAGGCTATTATTAGCATAGTAACGGAGTTCTATGCCAATTTGAAGGAGACTTTTGAAGACTTTGTGTTTGTTCGAGGGAAAATGGTGTAGTTTACTATGAGGAAAATTAATGAATTTTATTAGTTTGAAGATGTTTATAGCTGCTAGTACAGATCATTTTCTAATACGAATGAGGCCTTGGATTAGGTTATTTCTTTTCTTACTGATGGAAGAGGAAAGTGGAAGGTGAAGAATGGAGTTAAGTTAAGCTTTCCTCTTTTAATGTTAAATGTAGTATCTAAGGTCTGACACTATTTTATTTCTAGAAGAATGATACCAACAAATCATCATAGTGAGGTTATAAGGGATAAAGCCATCATAAACTTATGTATCCAATAGATGAAAAGGATAGATGCAGGCTCTATTATTTTTAGAAACACTAGATTTATTTCTTATGGAGAGACTATTGGAGGTTTATCACATTTTGCCCTGATCTTCACGCTATGTGAACAGGAAAGAATTGATTATAGACAAGAGGAGGAGAGGATTGAACTTCTAAGACCTATTAGGCCTGCCAATATAAAAACTTATGAATCTCATGTTGGAGGGAAATATGGAATTAGGACCAGGGATATTCTTTCTACTTCAGGTACTTCTAGTACTCCTCCTGTCCAAGAACTTATGGAGTAAATGAGGATCCAACATGGAGATATTGTGAGAATTGATCATAGAATGGAAAATATGGAGGGAAGATATGCTCACTTTGATGATTTTATAAGACAAAAGTTTGAATATCATGTTGCTTATGATGATGCAATGGTTAAATTCATGAAGGGTGATCACTTAGTTTAGTTTCCTACTCACCCTGTTTTTACTCCTTATCAACAGTAGAATTTGGATGTGGAAGAAGAAGAAGAACAAGAAGAAGAAGAAGAAGAGGATGATGGTGATGCTGTAGTTAGATTTTTGTTTATTTTTTATGTTTAATTGTACTTTATTATTGAGACTGTTTGTTGGTGGACTGTGGTACTTTATTTGGTTGTATTCTGTGTTGTGAACTTTAGATTTGTAAAATTGCTGGAAGTTATTAGTTTTTAGTACCTTGTTGGATGTATTTGTAGTTAAATCTTTCTCAGCAAATTTTTATATGTATTATGTGCTATTTAATATTTTAAGTCTTGTAGTTTTTCGTATTAGCACCTGCAATATTTTCGAGTTAAGTTTCAAATCAGAACATTCAACAGGTATGTCTTTTCTTTATGTATTAAATGTTTTCTATAACCCTTAATTTTTCAAGTTCTTCATTTAAAATCTTTTAGAAAATTTTAAGTTTGGGGGGAAGAGAAGTTCCTTTTTAAAGAAAAAAGACTTAATTTTATTTGTCGTCAATTAGTTATATTTTCAAAATATTTAAAAAAAAAATATTTTAAAATTTAGCCTGACCTTTGGTATTAGAGGGTAACTTTAGATAACTATATCTGTGTTTCTAAATATATAGTAAACTTAAGTAAAATTTTTAAAAAATAAAAGTTAATTTTAGAGATTAAAATTATTTGGTATGATAGAATAAGTCTATATTTTTATATTTTTAGTAAAGGAATTTATATTTTTGAAGTATTAAAAATCTTAGAGATTCATGTAAGAAGAAAAGATTAAAACTTTATGAAAAATCTTTAATGCTAATATAAGTTTATAAATTGAAGAAATGTAAATATTTTTTAACTTTAAGAAAGGGATAGTGAAGTTCAAAATCACTAGTCTATCCAGATATAGTAATCCTCACATGAAAAGAAAAAGAAAAAAAAGAAAATAAAAGGAAAGAAAAAGGATTGAAAAGGATCCTAAAAAGGAAAAAGAAAAGAGAAGAATAGAAAAAAAAAAAAGATGTGAGGAGAAGCTTGAGGAGATGGCTAATTAAAAATTGGCTTCACTTGAATCAACTTAAAGAAGAAGGCTTGGCTACATTTTCTAAAGTTATATTTCATTATTAGCACATTTACTAGTAAAGTTTTATGAAGTTCTTTTTCATATGGATATTCTAAGTGATTTTAATATGAAATCTTTACAATTTTCTTTAAAAAGAATCGAGAATAAAAAATCTTAGACTTGACTACTAGACATTCTTATACCTTTAGTATTAACTAGCGTTGTATTGAATTTTTTTAAGTGATGTTATTTTATCTAGTGAACTAAGATATGGAAATTTGGAAGTTAAAATCTTTACCATATGTCATACTTTTATGTAGTAAAGGAGTTACTTGAAGACAAGTAACATTTAAGTTTGGGAAATTTTGATACACAAAAAATATATGCATTTTTAGACCCTATGCATTTTTAGATGCATTTTTAGACCCATATTTTATAGTCATTTATGGTGATATTGTACTTTAATGGAAGGTATTTTCTATGTTTTATTGCAGGATGTTTATTTTTAGGACTTGAAGAAAAAATGAAGTAAAAAAGGATGAAATTTGAAGAAAAAATGGAGAAGCTCAAAATTTTCCTAGTGCCAACGACATCATTTGACAGAAACTTTGGATTTAATTACGGGCCTCAGGCGCTGACGGCGCTAGATTGGGCCCTGAAGGCACCAGTGTTGGTGGAAGCCCTATTTCTAGAAGATTCAAGGAATCTGGACACTTTTTGAAGATTTTTTGGATGCACCTATTGGAGAACCGACCTAGGCTTTATTTAGGGCCAAAGTTTGACCACAAAACCCCTTCCTCCTTCACATTATTTCAACTTCTTCCACTCATTTTAGTTTTTCGCTACACACACCTACATTCCATGTTATTCCACACAATAAGTTAGTTATTGTTTTTATAATTTTGAGATTTTTTGGTGATTTTAAATGTGAATTCTTCTCTAAGTGTTGGAGAGGAGGAGAAGTGAGAAATTTCTTCTTCTTACATTTCTTAAGAGAGGATGCAAAGGATTTGCTTTGAGAAAGAGTTTTAGATAAGTGTTGTTTATTTATTATTATTGTATGAACTTTCTTTTATATATGAAATTTTTATTTTATTGTATCTTTCTCATGAAGTCTGAGTAGATCCTTTTTCTTTCACCCTACTCTATGATATGGTGAAATTAAGAGATATTGTGGATCTGCCAATGGTAAAATTTAAAATAAATTGTGATGGTTTTTCAACTCTACTCTTAATTTACTTTTCAATCTGACCAATTGACCTGTTAAAACATGTTGTGAAACTTATGATCCAATAAATGGATTATGAGTTCTACAATAGAGTGAGAATCACATTTAAGTCCATGAAGGAGTAGTTCATTCATGGAATTAAGTGCAAATAAGTAGGTAAATATACTTTGTTGGGTGTAGAATTGGAGATTTATTGGGTGACAGACTAAAAATCTCAAATTTGATCTTAGTTTCTAATAAATAAAGCGAGAGTTAGCCTTCAGGGGAAGGGAAGTGAGAGCTCTAGAGTGAAAGCCAATATCCTCCTAGCCTAGCCACGGTTTAGGGACTAAACCTAAGATTTATCAATGATTTTCTATAACACTGAATCATAGAAGAGAATTAAAATTGCTCATATTTGGCTCAATACACATCTAAACCATTTATATTGTCTCATTTCACCCAAAAACTCATTGTAGTGAGAAAGATGCTTTTTCATATTAGAAAACTTCATCACACAAACATTATTTAGTAGTTATTAATTTTAAACCTTGCATTTAAATTCTGCTAGTATTAAATAATTTAGCTTTGACAGTATCTTAAACATTCAAAATTAGTGACAATAATTTTGATTGATTTCTGTGAATTTCTTAGTTAATTTATCATTTCGAATTTAAACCTTTCCCGTGGGCTCGATATTCGAGACTTAAAAAGAAAGTCTTATATTACGTGATAATGATACGTATACTTGCGTAGAATCCCAACTTTAAGAGCTTAACATTATTATTTATAAAATATCACATCAAGTTTTTGATGTCGTTGCAAAGTGGAGTAAACCTTATAAATTTTACACAACTATATTTTATTTGGATCTTAAGGGTAATTTGGTCCATAAGAGACATGAACACATTACAAGCTTTAAAATTATTTATCTGTTAACAGAAGAAGGGTAATTTGATCCATAAGGGACATGGACACATTACTCATGTATGATGGCAATATTAACCTGATTTAAACAGAGAGAGAAAATAGTCCCCAACAGAGTAACCAGAAGCAGTCGACACTATTTTAGTTGAGGGGTTGCCCGTTGGAAGCTATGGGCCACTGGAATCAGAATCTTGTCGCCCGCTTCAGAAAGAAATTTTAAATTTACAAATGTAAATATAGTTTTAGAAAAATATGAAATGAAACTAATCCTATATCTTTCAAAGTTTAGATGAAAGAGGACTACACCTCAAGCTATGTATCTATCCTGAAATATAAACGCAAGACTTGAGGGTCTTGATAAAATAAACTAAGAGATGTATGCCATCCGCTTGGTCTGCAAAACTATTTAATGTTATTATAAGCTGACAAGTTCTCATATTTAATATGAGAAATTAAATACGGTTTATATTAAGCTGGGTTCGGAAAAGTTTCCTATAAAGGCAAACCCTTATAATATATTACATCTTAGATAACCAAAGTTACCTAAGAAAACTCGATAAAAATCAAGGGATGTTATCTTCAAGAAGTTCAAAGGATAAAACTTTTCAATGAGATTAGATAAAGAGGTGTGAAATGAGAATGACTCAAATTTGGAACATTTTATTTTTGGAATCCAAATGAAGAAGAGTTAGGGGATTTCAAAGATCCTGAGGTGAACCTCTTTGACTTCCCAGTCTACCCTATGATTTGGCTTCAATTTAGAGGAAAAATATTTAAATGTTTCATCTTGTAAGATTTATTAATTTGGGCTTACATTCATGTGAAACAATCACACAAATATCATGAAAGATGTAAGGATTTAGGTCATGACGAACGACAACCTCAGAATCCTAAAACAGGTTAGAGCTTATATTGTATAGCAGGGCTATACAAAGGTCTAAAGATAAGTTGAAGATTTATGTCACACTAGGCGAACAACCTCAAAATCCTATCGATTAGTTGTTTAATTCTAAGGAATGGTTTAGCTGGTGTAGACATGTTTTGTTATTGAAGATGATCGTGCTGCCTACATTGCTAGCTCCAAGCTCCTCGTCATGGAAATTTTAAGTTTTCTAATATGTCAAGTCATGATGTCAAATCAAGTGCTTTCTAAGGTTATGGTTATTTAAATGTCATGAGAAATATTAAAGTTGATTACAGCGACACCGCTTAGGATCTTACGGTTCCCCCGTTCTGACACCACTATTTTCTTTCTGATTCACTTAGTCCAAATGAATTTGCTAAACTCAATTTAATGAGTTCCATACTTTCATTTAGACTGTGGGAAATTTCATTAGCAGCCGTAGGTTACCTCCCCGGGGGGATATTCCTGATTATCCGATAGAGACTTGTTGCAATTCTTGCTTTCTTGTTTTGTTTGTGATTAAATTTTGACTTTTGTGGTGATGAATTTTATCTTGTTTAAGTTTTAGTTTTGGTTTTTACATGCAGAGTGAATTTAAGCATACAAGCAAGAAACATAAGGTACGAAAAAGTAAATGTAATAACTTAAAAGCGTACCCGTCGGTTCTTCTCGCTCCTCCACGTGAATGGTTTGCTTTGGCAACATGTATATAATTTTGTAAGCAATGAAAATTGCAGGAGTAGATGAAGGTATAACTACCAAACCCCAAGTTATGTCTTTATTGAGTATCGAAAGATCTTAGTGGATAATTTTAGAACAAAATATAATAAGTTGAATTTGCCCTCTCAAATATTCAAGAGATTTCAAAGTGCTCGGGGCAACCCTGAACCACTTTAAAGATTTCTTGAAATATTTTGAGTTTATTTGAACTTATCATATTGTTCTATTAATCATCCAAGGTTAAGCTAAGGTTATCCCATTGCTTAAGGAAACTTGATGTTCTATTTAACCCAAGGCTAGGAAACTCCACTAATCAATTGATATTTCATTTAAGAGTTATGTGTGTGGGAGTCCCAAAGGCAAATCTAGCTAAGTAAAGGTTATGATTCTCAAATTTAAAATCAGGCTTGTAGTGTGAAGAGGTGTTAATCATTAATCATGTTATCTTCTAAATCCAATCAAAAGAGTTCAAATATCAAGCATAGGTTGCTACCAAGCCTGGAACAAACACACTAGGTGAGATGGTAATTAACAGAATTTTGATTTAAATGACATGCATTCTTATTAAAAGATCACAATCTCATCAATCATGGGCTTAGAATTAATGAAATATTATCTTCCTAACTGGAACCCATTACATAAGAATCATTTAGTTTTGATTAACTTCCAAGTCATAACGGTTTGGGAAATTATAATTTTGTTCTCATTATGGAAAAGGTGGCAAGTGAGTTCCTACCTCTTATCCATCATATTGCAATCATCTAAGACATTTGTTAGGATCAAAATTACCCATCTTCCCTTTATTTAATCCTAAATCTTAATTAAGGCATCAAAATCTAAAGTTACTCCTTTGTCCTTCAAGCTCTTCACTTCATAAGTGATTAATCAAAATTCAAATGGCTTTGAGAATTTTTAGAGTGTCCTATCCATGGGTCAATTAAAACATCATAGGAGGAAAAGTGGGTTTTCAAAATTTGATTTAAATAATTATTTAAATTTAGAAAGTAGTATTTTCAAAGTTGATTTTACTTAATTATCCAAAATAAAGTTTTTATTCATGAGAAAATTAATAGAGGTCCCCTTAGGTTAAAAAAGCACTTGGACAAAATTTCATGATTTTTTTGAATTAAATTATTATTATTATTATTTAATTATTAACAAATTTCAATTATTTAATTGAATGGAAAATAATGTTTTAATTACAAAAAATATTTTAATATTTTCATTAAACTTCTCTAAGTTCAGAAGACTCAGAGAATCAAATTTAATATTTTTATGATTTCTAATTTATTTATTATAATTATTTTAATGAGAAAAATAAGAAAAAATGTATTTTTAAGGTTTTAAAATTTATTTTTAACTTGGAAAAGTTAGGAAAAATATTTTAATGAGTCCTAAGTGATCAGGACACCATTAGGCATATTTTAAAATATTTTTTGTATTTTTGGGATTTCTTTTACTTTTAATTATTTTAAAGTCAAAAGAAGGCTAAAAAATCAAGTATTTTCTAAAAAGTAACTTTTATTTTTCTAAGTGCCCTTGATCACAGAAACTTAGAAAACTACTTTTCATAATTTTCTCAAGTGTATTTAATTTATTATTATTTTTTTTGTACAAAAATACAATGTTTTTTAGAAAATCAACTTTAATACTCAAACTTAATCAAATAATTTTTAAATTTTTACTTTGGGTAAATATGATTTTTATACATAGTGTGGAATTGATTTTGTCAAATTTTAGATTAATATTTAGTTTACATAAATTAAAACAAAATATATAAATTTAATTAATGATAAAAATGTACAAAATGATTCAAATCATTTATAATTTTTCCTAAATTTCTCTGACCACATAAAACATACTAAAATTATCTTCATAATTTTCCAAGTAACACTTTAATTTATATAATTAAAATAAGCCAAAATAGCCACTCTAGCTTGAAAATTATGGTTAGAAACATAGAGATACTCCTTGACCTCGGAAAAATTAGAGAAAATCCCCTCTGTCATATAGAACAAACTCTAGAAATCTCAAGCCATTGTGAGCATTGCTTGATCATAATAAATTAAAATACTCTAGAGAGTATTTCATTCATTACAAATCAAAGAGTAAGAAATTAATTTTTAATTTTAGTCCAAATTATTCTCCTCTATTCATTGAGCAAGTGGGTATTTTTAGTTTATTTTTATGATTTTAATAAAGACAGATATGGATTTTTGAATTTCAGGCATTTAAATAAATCCAAAAATTTCATATTTTTATACTTAAGCACACGATGTCAACTTATCCCACGGTGGCTCCGAAATCACATCAGGCGCTCCATCATTTAATGCTGCCATCCACCTTAGCTATCACACAGCCCGCCTTTTCACACCAAGAGTTGATCCGACCTGATCTCCTCCATCCATCAAATAAAAATGCGATCGGACGACACTCCGTTATCATCCTCAAATGAGCTAACCTGAGAACTGTTCACACTAAAACATTAAGATGTTCATCTAGACTCAACCAAATTGTATGGTGTTTGTTTCTAAACATTCATCTACTTAATACAAATATATCTATATGGTTAATCAAGCATGAAATCAAGCCATTACACATGGAGAATAAAAATAAGCTTGGTTTAGGGTTGAGGTTCAATACCTTTGTCTAAAGACCTTTGTCTAAGAGGGGAGGCCTCATTTAGAAGGTTGTGGTAGATTTGATTGGGTCCAACAAACCTCTAAATGAAGTCCTAGGCCCTGGTGAATTGTCTAGGTATGATTTTGATCAAGCTCTATTTCAGGTGTATTTCAGGTGTTATGTTAGATCTAGATCTGTGTTAGAGGCTGCTTGGGATGGGGCTTTTGTGTGGGATCAACTCTTCTCGGTGTAGTGATGGTGTGGGCACAATTAATTGGAGTTTAGTGGACCGTGGAGGTGTGAGGAAATATGACCTGGTTTGAGCTAAATTTTGAACTCAAAATTGAGCTCTTACAGTGGAAACCAGAGGGGGAAAGTGGTGGGATTGAGCCGAGGAGCTCTTGGAGAGTCTCTGGAAGCAAATGGGTAGAGTTTTCCCAAGGATTTTGCTCACCTCCCCTTTGGCTATGGAGGGGTCAATTTAAATCCATGGCTACCTGGTGGAGCTCAGGGAATGACAGTGGGTGCTAAGACTTGTTGAGGTGGAGTGACAAAAAGCACAAGCATCCAATTGGAGTGAGCCAAGTCAAAGAGTTCAAATTTTTGGTTTTGGCTATTTGGGCTCCTTTGGGTTGTCTGTTTCCGGTGGCTGAGGTGGTGGCTAGCCAGGGTTCAGTCACCTCTTGACTCAGGGAGGTCAGGGGAGGATTAATTATGATTTCCTCCCAATGGCAAGTGATGATGGCAAAATATTTTCAAAATAATGCTAAATATGGCTAAGATCCCTTAAATTAATAAACCATTGGTCCATAGCTCACCCAGGCGGTTTATGTGGATTTAGGCTGGTTAATAGAGTTCAAATGGTGGCTGTGGTGACATTAATTTGGTCACTTTGGTATGGCTTAATTAATTTTGGTGCATGGGTTCCATTTGGGTCAAATTATCTTGAAGTGGATTTGGGTTAGATTAGCCATGAAATTGAGCCCAATTAATTGATCAATTTTGTGTGGGTGATTGTCATGAGAAGTTTAAAGATGAATTGGAGTGGTTTTGAATTGATTTGGTGGGTAAATTTGAAGGAATATAGGCATTTAGTCAATTTGGGGAAGTTGGGATATACTTGGGTTTAGGTTGGGCTATAGTTGAGCTAAGTCCAAATTTAGAGTTCAAAATGGACTTGGGGAATGTCATGAAGAGTTCTTGGGCAAATTTGGGAATTTTGAATTTGGGTTGAAATTGAGTGGAATTGAGGCTTGAGCAAAAGCCAAATAAGGGCTCAATTTGATTATTTGGAATTTTAGGAAGAGTTTGGGACCCAAATTGAGGTAATTAAGTGGGCTATGGGGTTCAATTGGGTCCTTCATGTACTGGTCTGGGCTAGACTTTAGCTTAGGGATAGTGGGTCTAGGGTACCATCTAAATGAGTTTCCTAAAAGATCAAGGGAACAAATTCAACAAATTTGGGATTAGGGTTGTGAGTGGGATGTGGTGTGCAAGTGAGTGAACTAGCTCCAGACCAACACCTAGGGTTCACCCTAAGGCCAAGTAGTCCTATGGGGATGCCCCTTGAGCTTCCCCATGTTGACCCTACCAACTAAATGCTAGAAATTAGGACCAATATGTGGAATTTCAAGTTGAGCAAAGATGAGTTTAGAATTTTTAATGGTGAGGGTTCCTTTTCTAGTTATCTAGTAATATTCAATAGGAAAGTCCTATGGCTAGACCGTAGGCTACTAAGGAGGAAACTATACCTCGACCAAAAGTGAGGTCAACATACAGATAGTACCTGCAGTATACCAGATCCCATTTTCATAGTAAAAAATCCTCTACAGGCCAGTTTTTATTTTCATGCATTTACTGTTTTCTTTCACCTACTATATTTTATGCTAAAAATATTCTTAAAATCACTTAAAAATTTAAATTTCGGGGAAAGAAAAATTTCTTTTGAAAAGGGGTAAACTAAGCTTTATTTATCCTTAAGTAACTGTATTTTTAAAATTAATTTAATATGGCCTGAGATATTAAAATTGAACTTTAAATGACTATATTTATGTTTATAAATATTGTGGTAAATTTGGGTAAAAAGTTTTTTAATAATGAATGTCAATTCTAAAGTTAAAGATATTTGATATGATTGAATAAGACTGTGTTTTTCTATTTAAAGTAAAGAAAATTATATTTTTAAAGTATAAAGAATTTTAGAGTTTCATGTAAGAAGAAAAGAATGAAACTTTATGAAAAATCATAAACTAATATGAATTTAGAAAGTGAAGAAAGGTATAAAGTTTTTACTTTAAGAAGAGGATATGTGAAGTTCAAAATTACTAAAGGCTATTCAGATATAGTAATCCTTACCTGAAAAAGAAAAAAGAAAATAAAAGAAAGGATTGAAATGATCCTAAAATAAAAGAAAAGATAAAAGAAAATAAAGAAAGAAAAAGAAAAAAAAATAAGGAGAAGATTGAAGAAATGCCTAATAAAAAATTGACTTCACTTGAATCAACTTAAGGAATGAGTAAACTTGTATTGGATTATTAGTAGCATTCCTAGTAAGATTTTCATGAAGTTTTTTTTTCATATGAATGTTCTAATTGTCTTTAATATGATAAATTGCAATTCTTCTTGAAATAAATAAAGATTCATAAATCTTAAATTTGATTACTAAGTATTCCTAGACATAGAATTTGAATCTAAGTTATTAAAAGGTTTTTCTTAAATTTTGCTATTTTATTTATTAAACTAAAGTATAGAAGCTATAAGTTAATCTGTATAGAAGTTATAAGTTAATCTCTATCCTAAGTCATATGCTTTTATCTAATAAATGCGTCACTTGAGGACAAGTAACTTTTAAGTATGGGGGATTTTGATACAACAAAATAATATACTGTTTAAGTGCCTATTTTATACTTATTTTTTGTGATAGTGCACTTTAAAGAAGGGTATTTTTGTGGTTTTGTTGCAGGTATATTATTTTTAGGAATTTGGAGAAAAAATGGTAAAACGGACAAATTTTGGAGTCAAAAAAGCAAACTTTGAGATTATGGCGCATGATGCGCCAAAATATAGAGAACTGGCGCATGATGCACCAGATTGGCTCATGATGCACCACGGACGAATTTTTCAAAATAAGATGATTCGAGACAAATTTTGCACAAATTTTCAAATTGACACTTGTTCTACATGCCTCTTGGAGTAATTCAATGCTTCTCGACACTTTGGAAGGTTTTTTTATGAAGGGATATGACTCTTGGATCAAATGACACATCTTTTGAATTCAAAAGAGTTAACTTTTAGAGGGAATTTTGGAGGTAATTTTGAATTCTTTTAATTTTGAATTCTTTTCCGAATTCTTTTCCAAAGGAAGCAGCCCAAAATAAATAAGGAAGACTTGTAGAGTTGAAGTATGTATGGCATGAGAGAGAGAGAAAGGGGGCGTGAGTTAGAGATAGAGAGAGAAGAGGAGTTTTCTTCTTAGGTTGTAAGAGGAGACGGAAGGTGAGAGATTTCTTTTTCATAACACTTCTAAGAGTGAATTGGGAGTAATTGTAAAGAAAGAAAGGCTTGGAGAGAACTTCTAAGGATTTGCTTGGGAAGGATTGTGAGATAAGTTGTATTTTTATTTCTTTTGTTTTGTAAACTTATTTTTATATATGATATCCGTATTTTATCATAACCTTCTCATGAAGTCTGAGTATTCTTCTTTATATGGTTCTGTGAATAATAGATTTTTTTTTTCTACGGTTTTGAATGAAAATGATTTTTGATGATTTGAACTCCAATCTTGATTTACTTTTTGATCTCACCAATTGAAATTTTAAAACTTGTTGAGAGACATATGTTCTTAAATAAAATAAGATTTCTACAACATAGGGAGAATCACATTTGATTTCATGGGAGAGAGTATGTCAACCATGGGATTGGGTGTAAATAAATAGGGAAATATACTTTGTTGGACGCAGAATTAGAGATTTTAAGGTGACAAATTAAAATCCCCAATTTGGTCCAATTGATTGGAAACTAATGCAAGATTATTAGCCATCAAGTGGGAGCTCTGGAGTTGCAGAGGGTATCCTCCCAGTCTAACCACAGATTTAGGAACCAAACTCTGGATTAGTCAATCTTCTTTATAGCACTCAGAAGAGGGTAAAGAGTAAGATTGCTCCTATTTGGTAGAACAAAGTTTTTATATATATTTTCAAAATATTTCAATTTCTTCACAATCCATATACTTATTGTAAAGGGGAAGGATGCTTTATTAAACTTGAACTTTCCATCACAACAAAAGCTTTGTTTAATTTTTGTAATTTTACTTTTAAAAGTTTAGTATTTAGTTTAGTTTAACTTCTGTAGTCTTACATTTGCATTTTAATTGACATTCACTTTAGTAGTTAATTTTCAATCGTCACACTTTAATTTTACTTTTGTTTTTGTTTGTGTTCTAAAATAAGTTTCATAATTTACAATAGGATTTTCCAACTTCCCTGTGCAATCTATATCCAAAACTCCATTAGAGCCCTTTATTACAAGAGCGATACGTATACGTGTTGATATTAAAGGGGATTTGGTACTTTAAAAAGAGTTTTAAAAGATATATTATTTACATAAAGAGTATTTTTGTTGGGATTATATTGCATATTTATTATGTATCTACTTTGTGTAATATTGTTATATTGAAAAATATTTGCAAAATTGTCACAGTAAATCACTTTGCATCAAGAGTCACTCCACTTAATGAGTCTATGGACATTAAAATATTTGGATATTCAGGTTTAAGAACTTACGGCTGATAAAATGATATTAAGAGGATTTAACCAGAAGGCAGAAAGAGCCTTTGGATCATTGACACTATTAATGAAAGCTGAAGAACTAGTAACAATCACAAAATTCCACATGATCAATGCAGAGACCTATTTTGATGATTTACGTGAAAGACCATGGATTCATGAGCATAATATGGTTCCATCATCTCTAAACCAAAGAATCAAATATTTCAAAGAAGGGAAAGAAAATTACATCAAGGGAGATTTACAGCAATTTTCAGTTCATGAAGTGGGTATTCACGAAGACGCTGCCTACTATGCACCTCCAAAGAAGAATGTCCTTTCCCGTGAAACTGTAGCAAATGAAGTGGAAGATTCAAAAGTATCACAAAGAAGAGGACATTCAACTTTGCTTCAATGATCTACTACCACTTCTTCACAACGAGCTAGTATAGGTTCTTTCAGCCCATACATCTGAGAACGAGGTCGGGGACGTAGACTAGGAAGAACCAACACGATTGTTGAATGGACTAGGCTGACCATCAACATTGACATGGAGGAAAGTTTTGATGAAGAAAGCTCTGAGGAAGAAATGATGATGATAAAACAAAGGAAAACACATTATGAAATTTCCTTGGAAGATGTGGGGAAAGATGAGTAAGAGTCGATGTATGATCGGATCAACCACTATGTGCATGCCATGGCCCTTACCCTAATCTACCCTCAAATGGTTGAGAGGTTAGAGGTCAAGGAAGTCCATAGTGTTGGTTTGAGGCAGATCAAGTTTTAAAGTGCTTCCCCTTCTACTAGTTCTGAATATCAAGTATATTTAGAAAAGGATTCTAATGAATTAATGGAATTAGCTTTCAGTTACTTTTCTCCTTATATACAAAAGTTAATTCAATAGGGATAGGTGCCAAAACAAATGCCAAAGGATAAGGTACAACTTTTTAAAAAATTATGGAATGTTAAAAGCTGAACTCCTAACTTGAAAGAATGTCTCGGATTTGGTACTGTAGAACCAGTCAATGACTCAAAATTCTGCATGGTTGTTACTAGTAGATTAGAAGAGGATTGCAGAGGATGACTCTCAAGGTCAGCTATAGATGATGCCCCACCAGAATTTGAAGAAAAAATTAAATCAACAGTGGATGAATTTACTAAGGAGTGGTTCCGAGCTACCTTCATAAGTTCTCTACTCAATGAGGAAGAATCCTCAAAATTGATAGAATTATTTTCAAAATTTAAAGATTGCTTTGCCCAGAGCTATGATGAAATGCCAGAGCTGTCAGTAGAAGTTGGAGTTCAAAAGCTCTGGGAAGACAAAGATATGACCCCAGTAAAATAAGCTCCTAGAGGAATGCACCTCGAGATAGGGCAACAAGTCATTACTGAGGTAAAGAAGTTAATTAATGTTAACTTTGTAAGAAAAGATCAATACCGCACATGGTTAGCCAACATTGTGCTAGTTAAGAAGAAAAATGGACAAATACGTGTTTATGTCGACTTCAGGGATTTAATAAAGGATTTAATAAAGCATGTCCAAAGCATGTCCAAAAGATGAATTTCCACTACCAATAGACATCACATCGAAACATGAGATTTTCTCTTTCACGGATCGATTGTCAGGTTATAACCAAATCAAGATGGCTCTAGAGAATGCAAAACTTACAACTTTTAGGATGCCGATTTGGATCTTTTGTTACACAATGATGTCATTCAGGTTGAAGAATGTTAAAGCGACATATCAACGAGCAATGAACAAGATCATTGATAATCTCATTCAAAACCAAGTAGAGCGCTATGTGGATGATTTGGTCATCAAACCCAAAAAAAAAAATAGACCATCGTACGATTTGAAGATGGTGTCCGAACGATTATGACAACATACTCTAAAGATGAATCCCTTAAAGTGTGCCTTAGGCGTCACCTCCAAGAAATTTCTAGGATTCGTTGTTCTTCATCGGGGAATCGAGATCGACCCAGATTAGATTAAAGCTATCTTGGAAATGCCTCCTCTTAAAACCTTGAAAAAACTATGTTCCTTTCAAGGAAAATTGGCATAAATAAGGCGATTTATTTCTAATCTATTAGGTAGGTTTCAGCCTTTCTCAACATTAATTAAAAAGGATGCCTAATTTGTTCGGGAAGAGAAATGTCAGCGGACCTTTGTGGACATCAAGCAATACATAATGACACCTCCTGTTTTGGTAGCCAATATCCCAAGGATACCATTGACGCTTTATATCGCAGCCTTAAACAACTTTCTCGGAGCCCTATTAGCTTAGGTTAATGACGACAGTAAGGAAAATGCGCTCTACTTCTTGAGTTTACTACTTGAGTCCACGTCTAATACCGATAGAGGTAAAGTATCTACCTATTGGACGTCTAATACCGACAGAGGTAAAGTATCTACCTATTGTGAAGCATTGTCTAGCTTTAATTTTCGTAGCCCAAAAGCTTATGCATTACATTCTTTCCCATAAAATTACCCTTATTTTGAAATTTAATCCATTACTATATTTGATGACCCGACCAACACTTTCCAGACTTTCAGCAAGGTGGTCGATGATTTTATTGCAATTTTATTTACTTTTGTTCCCCTCCGCACTATCAAGGGACAATTTTTAGCAGATTTTCTCACAACGCACCCACTTCCAACTGGGTCCCCACTCAATGATGAATTACCAGATGAAAAAAATACTACAAATAGAACCATCCATTCTCATACATTGGGAAATGTACTTCGATGGAGCTTTATCAGCCAGAGATGACAAAGGATCAGAGATAGTTATACCAGGCAAAGTAGGAACTGGATTGATTTTCATCTTGCTAGATAAGGGTATGTTGAGATTCTCCTATCACCTGACAAAGCCATGTATAAATAATGAAGCAGTATATGAAGCATTGATCACTGGGTTGGAATTAGCAATCTTGATGGATATAATAGATGTTGTCGTTTGTGGTGACTCACAACTCGTTATCCAACATGTTGCCAGACAATACATAATTTTGAAACCAGGGCTAGCATAATACAACTAGTATACAATCAATCTTTTAGAGCTGATCCCTAATGTGACTCTATTCTGGATTCCTCGGGAAGATAACGCCCTTGCCGACGCTCTAGAGAAACTTGTAAAGGAACTAACAGGTCCATCAGATGAGTCCATCAATATTATAGTACAAGGATGATGAGTTTTATGTCAGATCAACCTCGATAATTTAAAAAAAATTAAAAAAGGAGAACGAATGATGATTATAGTTGCTAACATTAACAAATACTGCGTAATCTATTAGTAGAATATTTGCAAACTAGAAAGCTGCCATAGAACAAGTCTGAGGCATACCACATCATGATAAGAGCTATGACATATGCTCTAGAGGGTGATGTCATCTACAGAAGATCGTTCGATCAGATATGGCTGCGATGTCTGAGCAGAGAAAAAGCATAGAATATTGTCAAAGAAGTACATGCCAGATTGTGTGGTGCTCACCAATCAGGGTTGAAAATGAAAATGAAGATCAAAAGACTAATGTATTATTGTTCAGCAAAGATATTGATTGCATGGATATGACTAGAAGGTGTCTCCTTTGCCCAGTGCATGGGGTGATCTTACACCAAACTCTGAATATGCTACAATCAACTGTTGCCTTATGGCCATTTCATTGTTGGGGCACAGACATAATAGGTCTAATAGACTCCTCATCCTTTAAGAAACAAATTTATCCTTGTTGCTACGTATTACTTTTCTAAGTGAGCAAAGCTAGTACCATTACGAGAGGTTACAACACAACATGTTCTACAATTTTTGAAGGGCTAAATCGTCTACCATTTCAGTGTAGTGCGTAGAGTGATTTCCGACAACAGGACAACCTTCAAGAGCATAAAGATCAACAACTTCGGCAAAAAAAATGGGATAGATTGGAGATACTCTACAATTCACTATCCCAGGGAAAATGGACTGGCCGAGGCCTTTAATAAAATACTCGTGCAAATTTTAAAAAACTAATCGGATAAAAACAAAAGAGATTTGCATAATAAATTAGTAGAAGCTTTGTGGGCCTATAAAACAACATTTAGAACTCCCACTCAATGTACACCCTATGCGGATCTGTACGGATATGAGGCCGTACTTCCATTAGAAGTCCATACATCATCTGTAAGATTCGCTATCACCAGCCAAGTTTTAATTAAAGAAAGTGCAAAACTCAAACTTAAAGAATTGGAAAGTACTGAGATAAAACAACTAGAAGCACATCAACATTTGGAACTCTACCAAGCATGGATGGTGCAGGCTCATGACAAACTGGTCTGCTCGAGGGCATTCAAGTTTTGTGACCTTATTTTTGTTCTCAAAGGACCAATTCTTGCACACCGCAAGATAGGTAAAAAGTTGAATCAAGTTGGGAGGGACCATTTGTCATAGATAAGGTCTATTTGGGAGGATCTTACCAGCTGGTAAATTTTCAGGGTGAAAGACCTATGTTGATGGTTAATGGCTGCTACTTGAAGACATATTACCCAACATGACATTGTTTGAAGTCAACCTTTTAAAATTTTAATTTATTTGGGGCTATTTATTTGGCTAAGTGTCTGTAACTGGGTCAAAAATTTTGTAATAAAATTAATCTCAATAAAATGAAAACTCTTTCGAATTTTTTCACTTTGATTTTCTCCTTTTGTCTTTAATTTTGAAATTTCATTAAAAAAAAATATATTAAATAAATAAAATTTGCACCTATATAAATTAAAATTTCTTTCATTAAATTCTTCTTTTTATTCTTTTTCATGCTAAATTTCAGTGCACTGATGTTTTTCTGTCTTCTGCAAAAAAAAGTCGGGACGTAAGATAATATTCACCTTTAGAGATTGCTTGAATATCACACTGAACAAAGAAAGAGTAGCTCAGGGTATCATCATAGAATTTGACTTAAACTTTGGCCAGATCATCATGGATTATGAGGGTCCCCTGATGGACATAGTCAATCTCTAAGAGAAAGAAGGACTATCGTCATTGCAGAGGATAAGCACCAAAGAAGACTCCTCGTTGAAGAGGAAGAAAGTGATAATGCAACAAAATCTGATGGAAGGGGCTAGCCATTTGCCATCCATGATAACTGCACCGAAGCGGAATTTAATTGGTGCTGACGAAGAAATAATGCCAGATGCGGTGCTAAGAAGAACTGAACGCCACAATGCTAATCACCACAAGCACAGAGCCTTCTTATGTGAGGAAAAGATATGTATTAAAAAGGTAGAAAATACACTCACCTCGATTCTTGAGGGGAAAATTTATGATCCTTGCAAGAGAGAGACCTCTTTTAGTCTACCTGCTATGGAGGATGAGTCTGAGTTTGCTGCAGAGCAAATACAATCATAATTGCCAAATGAACTTTACGGGGGTTGCCCAATGTGTATTGTTGAAATTCTTGTACAAGCATCGATAGCAGGAGCATTCGTGGAGTGCCCTGCATGCAATGTGCTCAACTTCGATTGCTACAATTCCATTGAGGAGTTCACAATCGCCGATGCGTGGTGTTAGGAGGCAGCATACCAAGATACTGAGTCAAATATTCCATTATCAACAGAGTCGAGTCAAATATGGAATTATATAGATGTTGAGATCAGGAAGCCGCCCCGAAAATTTGAAAAAAATTCCTACGATAGAATTGGAAAGGATGAACAAAGTTAAGAAGCATGAATTTGAATTCTATGAAGAAATCCAAGGAAATTTTGTCAACATTTTGGAAGGCCTAAAGCTATATACAAGGGCTCTTCTCTGAAAATGATGAAAGAAGAATTCTTGACTATGTATTTGAGCTTAGCGATAGAGGTTGAGCTGGTCTACTAATGAAGAAAAAATACTTAGAACCATGGAAATGGATGCATGGGAAAAGCAGGATAATCGTCCAGTTTGGTTGCTGCTATAACTTTATTGAAGATAGGAAAGGGAACTCCTTGGGTATCCTCAGATGAGATGAGGTGGATCCTCTACCTTCTGAGACAAAGAGAATGATCAAAAGGGTGGTCAAATGGAGTATATTACTAGCAGATTGCATTCTAAGTAGTTGCATAAGAAACATTTATGATGAAGGAGATTGTATCCCTCCATGCATAGACCACAATGATTTCGTAAGACCCTTCTACATGGTGTCCTTTATGAGCCGAAGTAACATCCTGTTTAGAAAAGAGATCAAAGTTATTGGCGGTGGGGAGTTTAGAGGATCCGTCGAGAATTTTCTACCAATGGGTTCAGTACTAATACTAAAGAAAAATGGAGAAGACTTAGTGAAGCACTGCATTCCGGGAGTACGACATCGTAGAGTGTCTGTGACATTCAGAAGAAAGGATGACAGTAAAGTACCATATGAGTTTTGTCTGGATCTAGAGTTGGAGGAAATGTGCTCATATAAGGTTTGAGATGGTTGTACATTTAAGTACATGTGAAAGGAATTCTTGTCCTAGAGCGTGGCTTAGTAGGTCAGCTTGATCAAGAGCTCACCCCGCAGAGGACAAGCTGACAGTCAATGGACACTTTTTTATTGTGTTATGATGTAGTAGATATGATGTGAAATGTATTAGATGTGTTCAATATATGATATGTACTCAGCATATGATGTTCAAATATACTCAGCATGTTGGCTCTTTTGATACTTCAGTATGCATTCATTCTTTAACACCTGTTTGAAGCTGATTAATGAAATTTCTTTCAAATTTCAACATGTTTGTCAAATTGCCCTTTTTGTGCGATTGATAAAGAGATGGGGAACCATACATTGGTTCTGAATTATAATGAATAAATAAAAATACAATGAAAGTCTCATACAAAAATTTAAAATATTTTTGAAACTCAATCAACAAAAAATTAAATTTTGAAAATATATACTTTAGTAATTAAATGTGATAAAGACAACAAGAAAAGAAAATGATAAATCTGTTGAGTTTATTTTTCTTAAGTTCAATGTTTCTTATTCTCTGCTTTCACAGCACCACTATCCTTGTCTGCACCAATTTCTTCACATCCCCATGGAGTTTCTCTTTCTCCACAAATTCTTACAAAATTTTCTCACTGTTGTTAATCTTCATATGTCACATATCTATGAGTTTAGCACCACAAATCCTCTACACTATCTTCATGTTGTTTCCTAGTCAGTACCGAGATTCTGATTCGATCTTGCTACCTCTTGGGATGGATGTGATTCATTGAACTTTCCTTCCCAACGTAGTGATATGTTTCTGATCAGCTCTTGAGTTAGATGTAAGTCATCGTGCTTTCCTTCTAAATCTGATCTTTCTACTACCTCTTAGGTTGAATGTTAGTCATCAAGCTTTCCTTCCCAACATAGTGATACGTTTCTGATCAACACTTGAGTTGGATGTGAGCCATTGTGCTTTCCTCTCAATTTAATCTTTCTATTTCCTCTTGTGTTGGATGTGAGTTAGCGAGCTTTCCTTCCCAATGCAGTGATATGTTTCTGATCTGCTCTTAAGTTTAATGTTAGTTATCATTCTTTCCTTTTCAATCTGATCTTTCCGCTACCTCTTGGGTTGGATGTGAGTCATCAAGCTTTCCTTCCCAATGTAGTGATATGTTTTTTATCAGCTCTTGAGTTGGATGTGAGTCATCGTGCTTTCCTGCTCAATTTGATCTTTCTGCTACCTCTTGGGTTGGATGTGAGTCATTGAGCTTTCCTTCCCAATGTAGTGATATGTTTTTTATCAGCTCTTGAGTTGGATGTGAGTCATCGTGCTTTCCTGCTCAATTTGATCTTTCTGCTACCTCTTGGGTTGGATGTGAGTCATTGAGCTTTCCTTCCCAATGTAGTGATATGTTTCCGATTAGCTCTTGACTTGGATGTGAGTCATCATGCTTTCCTTCTTAATCTGATCTTTTTGCTGCCTCTTAGGTTGGATGTGAGTCATTGAGCTTTCCTTCCCAACATAGTGATATGTTTGTGATAAGCACCTAAGTTAGATGAGAGTCATCGTGCTTTCCTTCATAATCTGATCTTTCCACAACCTCTTGGGTTGGATGGGAGTCATCGAGCTTTCCTTCCCAACGTAGTGATATATTTTCGATCAACTCTTGAGTTGGATGTGAGTCTTCATGCTTTCCTTCTCAATCTTATCTTTTCACTACCTCTTTGGTTGGATGTGAGTCATCGAGCTTTCCTTCCCGACATAGTGATATGTTTCCGATTAGCTCTTGAGTTGGATGTGATTCATCACACTTTCCCTCTCAGATTGATATTTATGCAACCTCTTGTGTTGGATGTGAGTCATCAAGCTTTCCTTCCCAATGTAGTGATATATTTCCGAGCAACTCTTGAGTTGGATGTGAGTCATCATATTTTTCTTCTCAATCTGATCTTTTCGCTAACTCTTGGGTTGGATGTTGGTCATCAAGCTTTCCTTCCCATCGTAGTGAGATATTTCCGATTAGCTCTTGAGTTTGATGTGAGGCATTGTGCTTTCCTTCTCAATCTTATCTTTGTGCTACCTCTCTAATTGTACTTGAGTCATCGAGCTTTCCTTTCTAATGTAGTGATATATTTCTGATCAGCTCTTGAGTTAGATGTGAGTCATCGGGCTTTCCTTCTCAATATGATCTTTCTGATGCCTCTTGGGATAGATGTGAGTCATTGAGCTTTCCTTCCCAATGTAGTGATACATTTCTGATCAGCTCTTGGGTTAGGTGCGATTCTTCATGCTTTCCTTCTAAATCTAGTTTTTCTGCTACCTCTTGGGTTAGATCTTCGTCATCGAGCTTTCCTTCCGAACAACGTAGTGAAATATTTCAGATCAGCTTTTGAGTTGGATGTGAGTCATTGTGCTTTCCTTCTCAATCTGGTCTTTATGCTGCCTCTTAGGTTGGATGCGAGTCATCGAGCTTTCCTTCCCAATGTAGTAATAGGTTTCCAATCAGCTCTTGAGTTGGATGTGAGTCATTGTGCTTTCCTTCTCAATCTGGTCTTTCTGCTATCTCTTGTGTTGGATTTTAGTCATTGAGCTTTCCTTCCCAACGTAGTGATATGTTTCTGATCAGCTGTTGTGTTAGATGTGAATCATCATGTTGTGTTAGATGTGAGTCATCATGCTTTCCTTCTCTATCTTTTCTTTCCACCACCTCTTAGGTTAGATGTTAGTCCTTGAGCTTTCCTTCTTAATGTGACATAGTTTCCTCGAGAAAGGTTTAGGACCACCTTGAATGGATTATGATATCTGATTTTCTATTAAATTTCCTCAAAATAATTTTAAGGCCATCTTAAATGGAGTATGACATTTGATTCTCATTCCTAGATTAATATTAAAATTTCAATTTCCATTTCGGGGTCAGCACCTAAATACTGATTCCCATCCTCAGAAGCACATAAAATTTAATAATTTAAAATCTACCTTCTAATTCCCAGTGAGAGTTCTGAATCCTCAGTTTTGATCGAATATTCACTTGCTAATTCCTTAGCGAAAATAACTGTCACTCAATTCTACACTTTGTTCTGAGTTTTTTGAATTAGAAGTATGTGTTGGTGTTGTTGGTCTCATCGGTCAACACAAATATGTGCCATGTGCATGCCTGACACACCCCACTTTTTGAGGGTCCATTATTGACCTTACTTTTGGTTGAGATCTAGTTTTTCCTATTTAGTAGCATAGGGTCTAGCTATAATACTTTCCTGTTGAATATTCCTAGAGGAATACAAAAAGAAAAAACTCTCACCATTAGAAATGCTAAACTCTTCTTTGCTCAACTTGAAGTTCTACATATTGGTCCTAACCTATAGCAATTAGTAGGTGGGGGCAATATGAAGGAGCTCAAGGAGAGTTCCTATAGGACTACTTGGACTTAGGTTCAACCCTTAAGTGGTGTGGTGTTGGCTAATCTCACACACACACTTGCACATTACACTTCCACTCACAACCTTAAACCCAAGCCTACCTGATGTGGATCCCTTAGCCCTTTGGGAGACTCATGTAGACGATCCCCTAGACCCAATAGCCCTAAGCTAGGGTTTAGCTAAGATCAATGTATGAAAGACCCAAAGTAAGGAATTAGGGAGATGAACACCCCAATTTTACCAAAACACCAAACTTAGCCTTTTGCCCTCAAATTTACCCAATTTACCAATTTTCCCTTAAAACCCCAAAATTGGCCAAAATTCCAAAAATTATAGAAAATACCCAAATTTATTCAAAAATCATTTCAAACCATTTCAAACAACCCAAATTGCCCAAAACTTTCTAAAATTTCCAAAATTTCCAAAATACCCCTTATTTGACAAAAATTAGAAAAATACCCTTGGTGACTCAAATTGTCCCAAAGCCTTCAAAATCACTTCAAATGTCCCCAAAATCAATTTGAACCACTCCATTGAGGTCAATTTGATCAATTTGACCGATTTTGACCAAAATACCCAAATGCCTTTAAAGGCCAAATTACCGCGATTCACCCCCAATGTCCACCAATTTGATCCCAATTCTCCCCAAAGTCAATTCTAAACTCAACTTAATTATGTACAAGCTTGATTGAAACCAAACCCAAGCTCAATTGATCCAATTTTAGACCCAATTTCAATCTTAATCTCAAAAAGCTCCAATTTGACCCAAAACCAAAATCTCACTCAATTGAACCTCCAGACCTATCCAATTGCCCAAATTTTGAATCATAAACTCTTCAAAACAGTCTCCAGAATCAAATTAAACCTTCAATTAACATTGGTAAAGCCCCAATTTTAATCAAAATCAACTTGGACCAAAACCCCTAATTTTCCCACAAAATTGACTCTTCAAATTTAACAAAATTGAACCCCATAACTTCAAAGTTCTGCTCAATTTCTATACAAAAATTTTCATGAAAATCCTTATGACCAATTTGAACCATAAATTGAGCCTTGGACAAACTCTAGCCCAACTCAAACCCAAGTCTAACCCAAATGCCCAAAATTGACCAAATGTCCAAGTTCCTTCAAATTGAACCTTTAAATCAATTCAAAATCACTCCAAATCTTTTCTAAACTCTTAGAGACAATCATATACACCATATTGATCAATAAATTGAGTCCAATTTCATGAATACCCCACGGCAAACCTAACTTCAAGTTAACTTGACCCAAATTAAATCCATGCGCCAAAATTGACGAAGCCATGCCAAATTGATCAAACCAAAGCCTCTACAACCACCTTCTAGCCCCTAGTGACCAAGCTAGACTCACCTAGCTATCCTACATGGTCTATGGACCAATGGTCCCTCGATTTATGGGATTTCATTCCATTTTGGCCCAAACTCAAATATCTTTGTCATCATCCCTTACCATTATTGTTTAACCATCATTAAGCACCCCTAGCCTCCCTAAGGCTAGAAGTGACCGGACTCTAGCTAGCCACTACATCAGCGACCGAAAATAACCAGCCCAAGGGAGCCCCAAATGACTAAAACACAAAATTAAACTTCCCTGAGTTGGCTAAGTCCCATTGGCCATTAGAGCCTTTCTTCCCTCCACCTCAGCAAGCTTTAGCACTCAATGCCAACCCCTGAGCTCCACCAGGTAGCCATGGATATAAATTGAGCTCTCCACGACCAAAGGGGAGAGTGCTTGAAACCTTGGGGAAACTCTACCAAAATCTCACCAGAGCCTCTCCAAAGCCCTCTGTTCAATCCCCTTGCTCTCAGCCACTCAAAACCACTCCACATAGCCAATTTCTTCACTGAAATTTGCCCCAAAACCAGGATAGATTTCTCCACAACTCCATAGTGAACCAAACTCCAATTAGCTGTGCACACATTATCCCATAAGTGAAAGGAGTTGATTCCCCACAAAAGCCCCATCACAGAGAGCCTCTAACCTAGCTCTAAAGTAAAGAATGTTGGGGAACACAAAAATGATATGTTTTTGCTACAGTGTGATTTGAAAGAGATGGAGAATAAATTTGATCATATGATGGATTATGTTTGTAGAAAGAGTGATTATGTTGCCGATTATGATGACGCATTAGTGAAATTCATGAAGGGAGATTAGTCTGTTAAATTTCCTACATGCCATCAATTTACACCTTTTGAAAGTCGCAAGTCTATGGATGAAGATATCCCTTTTGATTCTGATGATCATGTGGAGGAGGAAGAGGATTAGACTTTATTTTTTATTTTATAGTAGTTATGATTTTTAGATCTTTCTCATGTTGGACGGTTTATGTATGTTTTGTTGCTCTGTACTCTTATTTTCACTATTAATTTTGTTACTCCTTCACTTAGTATTGGATATGTGTTAGAATAGAATTTTATATTTTCATCCTTTTCATGATATACCTATTTTAATTTAATTTGTCTACTACTCAACACTTATTTTTATTAATTATACATGTACTGATCTTTTGATTAGAAAATTTTAAATTTTCTCTTTTTTCATGCTTATTCTAAACTGAGATATTTTAAACTAATTTAAAGTTTAAGTTTGGGAGGGAAGAAAAAATTTGCATTAAATTGAACTTTATATGTCCTAAGTAAAATATATTTTCAAAAGTTATTTTAATATAACCTGTGATATGTTGAGATAACTTGAGAAAACTATATTTTTGAATTTATAAATAACATAATAACCTTAAGTAAAAGTTTTTAATAGTAAATATTAATTATGGTATTGAGATATTTAGTATAAAAGTATAAGATTATGCTTTTACTATTTAAAAAAAAAAGTATTTTTGAAAGTGTTAAAGATCTTAGATTTTCATTTGAAATGAAAGAAGTCACAAAATGTAGAAGGTTTTTAACATATGAAAAGGATGGTGAAGTTCAATATCATTTAAAGCTATCTAAATATAGTAATCCTCACATACATGAAACAAAAAAGAAAGGATTGAAAATGATTCTGAATAGAAACAAAGAAAAAAAGAAAAAAAAATATATGTGAGGAGAAGCTTGAGGAGATGTCTAATCAAAATTTGACTTCACTTAAATCATCTAAGGAAATGAACTTATTTGCATTTTTGAGCTTATTTATGAAGTATTAACATTCTTACTAGTATGTTTCTCATGATATTCTTTTACTTATAATTTTTCTAAGCATTGTTAATAAGAGAAATTACAATTAATCTTGAAAAAAATAGAAAATCAGAATCTTTAGACTTAACTACTAAATATTTTACATTTTATTTTTAATCTAAGCTATTAAAAATATTTCTAAGGTTTTACTATTGCATTTATAAAAAAAAAATTATAAAAATCTTAAAGTTAAACTCACTTCCATAATTTATTCTTTTTATATATAGTAAGAAAAGTTACGTGAGGACAAGTAACGTCTAAGTTTGGGGAATTGATCCAACTTAAAATTACCAATTTTTTATGTACAATTTATACTCAATTTTTTAGGATATTATTCTTTAATGAAGGGCATTTTTATGTTTTTAGTTGCAGGTGCAATAAAAAGTGTTTAAGAGTAAAATAAGTGAAAATATAATAATAAGAAGCAAAATGGGCTAAATTGAAGAAAACTACTAAACCAACCAAACTGGCGTCAGGGTCTAGCGCCTAGGCACCAAATGTAGAAATTGGCTGGCATCTAAGCACAACGGTTTGGCGCTTGGGCACCACAGTGTCTTTCTAGAAAAATCATTGACTGTACTCAAATTTTGAAGAGATGTATGAAAGAACCCTTGATGATTTTCAATGCTCTATAAATAAAGATTAATTTCATGTGTATAAAGGGTCAGATAAGGTTAGATAAAATTGGATAGTGAGTCATATAGTGTTCTTTATGAGTCTTTGTGATTTTTGAAGTTTGTGAGTGTTGTATGTATTGTTAAAGCAGAGAAGTCAGAGAACTTCAAAGGAGACTTAGGGGAAATATTCTAGATAAGTATTTGTATCTTTGTCTTTAAGTCTTATACTTTGGATTTGTATTTTATAAATATGTCTTGTTTTGTTTTCTCCATGCTTTGTGAGTAGTTTTTTTTTTCTCCTTGCAATATAAAGTAATCAAGTAGGTGATTTAGATTTTTGTTGGAACTTCTTTTAATCCTAAAAACTATGATGATATTCTTACCGGTCCTTCATTTAATTTACAAATTCGCCACTTGTATTGTTATAACCTGTTAAGGAACATATATACCCGAAAGGGTGAAGATTACTTGACTTGTAAGTATCACAATCTACCTTGGAAAGAGTAGTCTTGATCGTCTCAAGAGGGTGCAATTAAATAAGGAGATAAGATTTGATGGGCTTAGAATTAATGTTTCTAGAGTGATAGGCTAGATTCTTTTATCAAATTGGTTTAATGATTGGAACTAAGGGTCACTGGTATGTCTTATAAAGTGGGCACAGTGGGTAATCTAGGAGTGCGAGACTAGAACCTACCCAACACTACTAAACATGTCGACACCAACTTTAAAATAGCCAATGTTCTTTATGCTCGGAAGAGATAAAGAATAGGTATGCTCCTATTTGTCATAATACAACATTTAAGTTCCTTAACATATTGAAATCCTATATAGATTATGAATTATTTTTAAGGAGAAAGTGTTTTTTATATAGTTTTTAAAATCATTACAATTACTTTTTACTTGCATTTGTAGAATTTTAATAAACTTTAATTCATCACTATTTCTTTAGTAAATTGTTATAGTTTAAAGTAAAGTTGTTTTAAAGTTAAAATTATTGAATTTCATTTCTATCATTACATTTCATAGTTCCATGTGGGTTCAATACTGAAGTTTTTACAGAAAACTTATATTACTTGAAACGATATGTATACTTGCGTAGTTTTGCACACTATTTTCTAAATTTTAAAACCATGTGTGTAAGATATTTTCTAAATTTTAAATCATTTTGATTTTGCACACTAGCCACTAAATATAATTTGGATAAAGTTTTTGACATATTAAGGAATATAAATGTCTACGTAATTGCAAGTAGGGTAACATGTTTTGCCCATTTCTTTCTTGGGCAAGTACAATTAGCTCTCTTTTATTCCATGACCGTTTGTTTAACTATCCTTAAATAGAGGGGTTCATGAGTCTTTAGGGCTTTTCTCACTATGTAGGGTCAGATCCCTGATCCCGATTTTATATGACAATATGATATAGGCACTTATATTCTTAATTTTTCCTTAGTTATAATTATTACTTTGCAACGGTGCCAAAAACTTGATCACCAGCAATAGCTAGAAAAAAGTTTAACTTTAAAGCAAATAAGAATACAATTATTATATTTAATTATGGGATACTACATAAGTATACATATCGTTATCAACTAATGTAAGACTTTTTTATTAAGCCTCAAATATTGAATCCATAGAGAGAAATATAATATGCAACTAAAATCAGAATAAATTAGATAACAACTTCTAATTAACGAAATATTATTACTGAAACTTTAGATGCGAAAAGTAATAAAAATATGATTCTTTTTTTAATTTTTTATAATTGAAAGTAAAGTTAAAAAAACTAAATAAATTTATTTAGATATTTGTAGAATGAAGGAAATATAAATAAAATATATTTTCCTTATCATGAATCATTAACAAGTATAGGAATTATTTTGTTAAAGTATTCAAATTGTATTATGCTAAATAGAAGAAATAGTTTTCTTTACCCTTACTAGAGATGATATTAAGAACATTGGCTAATTTAAAGTTTGAATAGTCTTAAAGACGGGTTTGGTAGGGTAGAAACTAGCTCTCACTCTATAATCTCCTCTTATCTTCCTATCTGGGGGCAAACATTTCGTATCAAATCCTATAAGTATAAACTTAATTGGGGGCTTTAGCCTATCACTCTAAAGTCATCTAATTTTACACCCTTCAAAGTTTATTTCCCTATTTATTTGCACTCAACCCCATGAAAATTACATTCTCATCCATAAAATCTCATGTGATTCTTATCATTCGTTGACTGAGACAATACCATCTCAGATCTTTCATTTTTTCATAACAAATATTAACATCTCAATTGACCAAATCAAGAAGTAAATGAAGTACAAGGTTTAAAATCATCACAACTTATTCCAATATTAGAGATCAATACTTCTTTTTTAGGTGTATCAAAATCTGCCAAATACCTTCCATTAAAGCACAATATCTCTAAAATATGTACAAAAATGTGTACATAAAGACTATATATTTTAGGTGTATCAAAATCCGCAAAACTTTAAAATGTTACTTGTCCTGAAGTGATACTCCAATCTTTTAAAACAAAATTAAGTAGAATAAGTAGATGAGTTTCTTTAGGATATTCTAAAATTTTGATCTGGAAATATAGTAGTCCAATTTAGAAAAAAACAATAGTATATGAGACCAGCTTAGAGTTTAGAAATTTTTATTGTAAAGTAGTATGAAAAAAAGAGTTCCTATGTAGTTTAGAAATACTTATAAATTCTCTAAATATAGAGTTTAGACATTCTATCTTCTCCACTTAAATAAATTATTAAAAATAATTATACTTACTATATTATATCCTTAAGCTAAAGAGTCTCTCAAGTCTTATCCTTTAAAAAGATTACATGTGGAACCAATTTTTAATTAGACACTAATACTCATGCTTCTCTTCCATTTTTCAACTTTTTTTTTCTTTTTTTATTTTTCTTTATTTCTATTTCTCTTTTTCAGGTGAGAATTACTATATCTAGATAGGGCTTTAATGATTTTAAATTCCACTCCTCCTTTCTTAAAACAAAGTTCTGATATAAATTATTTGCTTACAAATATAATAATAGTTTTAAAAATTATTTCCAATGAAAAAAATTAAGAATTCAAAATAAAAGTCTAACCCTTCTATATTTTTCAAAAATACAATTTCTCTTTCTAAAGGTAGTTACACAATATTTATCATTTCCACACTACAAATTTTTAACTTTAAGTTTCTCTTTATTATTATAAGTTTCAACTAAATTCTCTTACTCATTTTTATATTCAAAATTTTACTTCCCTAATATATCTTCACATAATAGTCATTTTTTCAAATCAAAATAAAATATATTTATAGTACATTTGAGAACAAATTAACTTTAAATTTTTAGAATATGTTTCATCCCTTCCAAACTAAAATTTTTAATAAGATAAAACATTTTAGCATCATATTTATATAGAGGAAGGAATGAAAATTAAAAATAACATGCTATAGAAATTTTCATATCCTAAATATACAAGTACAACAATTAAAAACAGGAGTAAAAATCATTTGATCAAATTTTAACTTAGCTTAACATATTAAGATTCATTAGACTTCTATACAGTATAGGATAACATAAAAGCAAATAAACGAACTAACAACAATTCATAACTGCAGCAAATAAAAAATACCTGATATTAAATTGAAAATTTTAAACATGATGTTCTTAAGCGAAAGTTAGTAATATTTTAAACCTTCCTAAAATTCAGGATTAAGTTCAACACAAACTAACTAAATACACTTGACAACACATTTATCAAAATTACTACCATAAATAATATAACTTTTTACAAGAACATAAATTCATCACGACAGTGTCTAAGAAAGCAAAACACAAACATTAGTAGCAGTCTCAACAAGTACAACGCAAAACAAATTAACACTACATTGTAACTATACCACAAAAGTTCGTAATAGAAAAAAATAACCAAAACTTCTTAGTTTAATCTTCCTCCTCCTCTTCATCATCACTATCATTGCTATCCCGAAACCCGACAGTAGGCTCATATGATGAATATTGTGGATATAAAGAAAAAAACTACACTTTTGCCATGCCTGATAAGGTTTTCCAAAGGTGAGTCAAACTTATCGTAATAATCACTATTTATTCTCATATAACCATTCATATGATCTAAAAATTCTCTAAGTTTAATAATTTGTCTACAATAAATGTGACTGCAAACTAGAAGTCTGACCTTGTGATGTGGATGCACGTGAGCTAGAAGCATGAGAAGAAGAGCCACCTGAACTTCTAGAAAATCCTCCTCTCCTACCAAAGATCATGTGTTGTGAATAAGAATTCACATAAAAAGTTGTAATGAGCTTTAGAGGTAGCAGTATCTCTTCCCAGCTATAAAATCTAACGCTTGCATACTCACATAAAGAAATAATCAATGATACAAATCTTTAATCTGCATTAGTAGCAGCAACATCAAAACTGGCGATATTCTAAAAAATTAGAGATCCAATGTCAATTTGATTGAACTATTGAATGCAATAGTTCAAGGTAGCTCTATCTCGAGTAACATCACTGAGGTGGTTGGTTGGTAGTAGACGAGCAGAAATAAAGTAGTGCCACGCTTTCGATGTGGGATCTAACTTAAAAGCATGGAAGTTGACTCTTCTTTCATTTGTGATTATCCACAGTCCTCTTCCACAGGTCAATGATGATAAGATATTGTCTAACTCCTCCTCAGTCAGACTGTAATTCGAATTAAAATGCATTATACTAGTGGGAAATTGATAAAATAGATTTATTAACTCAAGGGTGAAAGACAATAATTTTCCTCAAACCATGACCCAATCTTATTCAGCTTCAGGGAGATTATCGTAAAACTCCTAAACAACAGAAATCATAGCCCCAACATTACAATAACAAAATTGTTCCCACTGTCGATGAACAATCAAATCTTCCACAGCTCTACCCGAACTTTTAAAACATCTCTTAGTAACCAATATCTTAACTGCACCTTTTCTGAGCTTTCATGCTAACAAACTTACTCGAATCAAAATTTACTCCTCTTCATTCTTGGGGCCATTTCTAAAAATCAGATAAAATTCACAAAAATTCATAAATCCTAAATTCAACTCTAAATCACTTAACTCAACCTCTAAATGCTTAAAATATCATTTCTGTGTATTTTCCATATCATAAATCCTAAATTCAACTCTAAATCACTTAAATCATAAATGCTTAAAATATCATTTCTGTGTATTTTCCATTGGTTTTTCTCAAATTTTTACCATGAATAGTGATTTTTGGTCAGATTCATAATATGCTCAAAATACATGGTGAAAATAAAAAATTTTTACATAGAAGTGAAGCTCCTTAAATAAAAAATTTTTACATAGAAGTGAAGCTCCTACCTCAAGAAGATCAAATCTAACAAATTTGCCATGAATCCACCAAGAAATCTTCACTTTAGAGGAAGCCCTAACTCTCAAAATCACAAACACCATATGAACAAGATGAAGTCGGGGCAAAAATGAAGACATTTTACTCAATTTTTTACTTTTAATCATTTACAAACAATTTAAGTGAACTGGCGCTTAAGCGCGGCTGGTTTGGAACTCAAGCACCTACCTTTCGGGTTGTCTAGCGTTTAAATGTGGGGTTAGGAATTAGGCGCTAGTGCATGAATTTTTATA
This sequence comes from Phalaenopsis equestris, assembly GCF_001263595.1. Classification (NCBI taxonomy): domain Eukaryota; kingdom Viridiplantae; phylum Streptophyta; class Magnoliopsida; order Asparagales; family Orchidaceae; genus Phalaenopsis; species Phalaenopsis equestris. The sequence goes on along the minus strand of NW_018164444.1, from coordinate 58,898,085 downwards.
TTTTTGATTTTAAGTGAAATGCACATCTAGCCTAAGTCAACCATCCTTAAATCGTCTTATAAATCTTTAATAACTATTTTCTTCCCACTCAACTCTCCTCTTTTTGAAATTCACCAATATTAACTATTTTGATTCAACATAAAATAACACAAAACTTTACACACAAACAAACACTTATATTAATTCACAAACATCTACAAACATTTATGATACATAATTTCTAATTCTAAAGATTCTTAGATGAGATAATTCCTAAAAACAAAAATTAACAAACTTAACACTAAAACACATTAAAAAAACTTAACACTAACATCATAACTCCTAACACAAACAAATAATAAACAAAGAACTTAATTCCACTCTCTTTACAGTAGAATGAATCCTGGCCTTTCATTAGTTTCTCCTTGTGCATTTGGAATAAAGATATGATAGAACAGATGGTGGTGAAGAACTTTGGTTGAGCCTGCTTCAATCTATTTGTTTTTCAAATACATCGCCTTGTCTGCTTCTTGAACAAAACTTGTGTGGACAAATTGCATCTTAAGTTGCCATCCAATATCCTCTAATTTGAGTTAACTTTCATCACTTTTGCTTCATTTGAAACCACTTCAGCCTCAAATTTTGTGATTTTCTCCGCTATTCTTTCTATACTAACGGCTAGGAAACCATTATATAACGCTTGCAAAACTTGACTAATGTTCTTCATAGCTTCCTCCTTTTTCTTCATTTAAATCTTCTAAGATGACATTTTTATAAGATCTCTCACTCTTCACTTAGATTATTTGGTTAAAATTGAAGTGGGGTGAGATTTCTCTTCATTCCCTTCTATTTATAGGCTTTAGACCAAGCCTAAAACTACTAGACAAGTTCTCAAACCACTAACCCACATTAAAACTCATGAAACCACATTTAAATCTTTTAGAAACGTAATTTATGATGTTTAGTTAACTGTCACGCTTAAGCGTCAAATGTTGGTGCCTAAACATCGGAGCTTAATTTAGCACAAGTCAGCTTAGCGTCCAAATACTCCTTCTAACATGTCTAAGTCATCTATTAAGGTATTAGAATCATTACTAAATCATTATATATTCCAAATACTACCATAATTTTCTTAATCAAATACAAAAACATAACATTCAAAATAGAAACACACAGATATTTATGGGTTGCCTCCTACAAAGCCCTCAGTTTAACGTTGTCAGCCTGACATAACCAGTGCTTATTCTGATTGAACCAACAACATAAGATCATTTAATTTAAGTTGATCCTCTAAAAAGTAGGTTCCAGCCTATGACCATTCACTTTGAATATTTTCTCAGTTTTAGGATCTTTGATATCCACAACTCCATAGGGATAAACTTTTATCACAACAAATGAGCCCATCCACCTAGACTTAAGTTTGTCTGGAAATAATGTTAACCTTGCATTGAATAGCAAAACTTATTGCCTTGGCTCTAAATTTTTAGTAAGAATCCTTTGATCATGCCACATCTTCATCTTTTCTTTATAAATCTTAGCACTCTCATAAGATTCATTCCTTATCTCTCTTCAAGCTCATTTAATTGCAATAGTCTTTTCTCATGAACATCCTTTAAATCATAATTAAATTCTTTAACATCCAAATATGCTTTATGCTCATGTTAAACTGGTAAATGACAAGCTTTTTTGAATATTAACCTGTATGAAAACATTCTTATAGGAGTTATATATGTTGTCCTATAAGCCCAAAAAACATAATCAAGTTTGACTGACCAATCCATATTTTTTATATTCACAGATTTTTCCAATATTCTTTTAATTTCACGAATGGATAATTCAACCAAACCAATTGTCTGAGGATGATAATCAGTAGCAATTTGATGGTTGATATGATATATCTTTAATAATTTCTCCATTATTGCATTTTTGAAATGACTTCCCCCGTTATTTATGATCACTCCCAAATCAACAAAATATGTTTTTTATATAAAATTTTGCAACACTTTGAGCATCATACTGAGGTAAAGCAACAGCTTTTATCCATTTGGTTACATAGTCTACTACTATCAATATATATAAATTTCTGAAAGATGGTATAAAAGGTCCCATGAAATCTAATCCCAAAACATCAAATATCTTAAATTCCAACTCAAAATTGAGGGGCATCTTATTTCTAGAAATATTGCCTACTCATTGACATCGATCATATGTTTTGATATAAACATTAACATCTCTAAAGTTAACATCTCTAAAGATTATTCTCTAAAGATTATAGGCCAATAAAATCCAGATTGAAAAAAATTCTATGTTGTTTTATGAACACCAAAATGACCCCCAAAATCAGAATTATGACATATTTGAATAATTTCATAAGTTTCTTCTAAAGGAACACATATTTGAATAATTAGATCTTTTCCTTATATATATAAAAATAGGTTATCCTAAAAATAAGTCATAGCTTCAGATAAAAATTTCCTCCTCTGTTGGTATGCATTCTATAAGGTATAATATCACTATTAATAATGTTAACAATGTTTGCATACCATGGAACAAACCACTCATTAATACTGAATAATTAATCATTTGGAAAACTTTCATTAATTTCTTTTTCAAAACAAAATGATTTTTCTAATTCAAGCCTGGACAAATGATCAACAATTTGATTCTCAGCTCTGTTCCTATCTACTATCTCAAAGTTAAATTCTTACAAAAGAAGAATTCATTATGTCAGTCTTGGTTTTGCATCCTTCTTTTCATTAAATATTTAATAGTAGAATGATTAGTATTCAAAACACATTTAGTTCCAATTAAGTATGATCTGAATTTATTTCAAGCATATACTACTGCTATTAACTCTTTCTCAGTTGGGGTATAATTAACTTGAGCTTAATTAAGAGTTCTACTAGCATAGTAGATTACTTTGAAAATCTTATCATGCTTTATCCTAAAACAACTCCAATAGCGTAATCACTTGCATCACACATTAATTCCAAAGGATTTTCCCAATTTGGTGAAAAAATAATTGGTGCAGTGACTAATTTTTCTTTTAACAACTCAAAACCTTTTAGGCACTCCTTATCAAAATTAAAGATTATATCTTTTTCAAGTAAATGACATGGAGGCTTAGCAATCCTTCTAATAATTTAAAAGCTTTTAGGCATTTCTCATCAAAATTAAAAATTGCATCTTTCTCCAGTAAATGGCATAAAGGCTTAGCAATCTTAGAAAAGTCCTTAATATATTGCCTGTAGAATCTAGGAAACTGCTAATTTCTCTCACACTTGTTGGGTAAGGTAAATTAACAATCACTTGAATTTTTCCAGGGTCTACTTCCATACCATTTTTTGATATCTGATGTCGATGACCTAATACAATTCCTCCTGATACTATAAATTGACATTTTTTCCAGTTAAAGATTAAATTTGTTTCTCCACAGCGCTTAAGAACTTTAGACTTCACAATGCTTAAGAACTATTAATAAATGTTCTAAACATGATTCAAATGTATTTCCAAACACTAAAAAAATCATCCATAAAAACTTTAATTCCTTTTTCAATTAAATGATAAAAAATAACCATCACACATCTTTGAAATGTAGCAGAGGCATTACATAAAACCAAGAGAATTTTTTTCTAAAATCAAATATACTATAGGGGCTAGTAAAAGTTATTTTTTCTTGATTATTAGGAGCTATTTGTATTTGGTGATAACCAATTTATCCATCAAGAAAAAAAAAAGTATTTATGCCTAGCTAGTCTATCCAACATTTGATCTATAAAGGGTAGTGGAAAAGGATCTCCCTAGTGTCAAGATTTAATTTTCTATAATCAATGCATATTTGACACCCTGTAACTTAACTTTGTTAATATTAAGTCATTATGTTCATTCATTGTCACAGTCACTCTTCTTTTCTTAGGAACGCAATGAATTGGACTATCCTCCTTTTTTAGGAACACAGTGGATTGGACTAACCCATGCATTATCTGAAATAAGGTAGATAATTCCAGCATCTAACCACTTTAAAATTTCTTTCTTAACAACATCTTTCATAATAGGCTTTCATAATAGGATTCAATCTTCTTTGAGGATCAACCCTGGGTTCACAGTTCTCTTCCACATAAATTCTATGCATACAAATTGAAGAACTGGTTTCTTCAATATCAACAGTTGTCCATCTAAAGGCTTTTTTATAATTCTTCAAAGAAATTGTCCATCCGAAGGCTTTCTAAAAATTTTTCAAAATTTTCATCAGCTTTTCTTCTCCTTCCTTTGTTAACTTCAAGGAAATTATAACAGTTAAAGTAGAGGAATCTCCTAAAAAGGCATATTTTTTATATTTTAAATGTTAAGGAAGTAACTTCAACTCAAGTTTAGAAGGTTTTTCAATCGATGGATAAAAAGATTTATCTTTTTCTGTTGTGTCTAAAACTTCAAAACTTTCTCCAACATAATTAAAATCTTCCTTATAAAATTCTTCAAATTGATCTAATTCCTCTTCTTGCTCGTATTCTCACTCTTTCATTTCAGATTTATCTTCAAAAGTTATTTTTCTCAGATATCTTATAGCATCCATTCTATAGCATTCAAATTTTGCAGGATACTTCGCTGATTTTGAAAAATTAAAAGTAACTGTTTGATCATTAACGCACATAGTGTTAAAAGTAACTGTTTGTTCATTGACGTGCATTGTTAATTCCCCTTTTTGCACATCCCTTTTTGCAGATCTATCATTGCTCTTCATGTAGCTAGGGAAAGTCTCCACAAAATGATAGGTATCTCTTTATCTTCTTTCATATCTAGCACAATGAAATCAATAGGCAAGATAAATTGATCCACATTCACTAAAACATCTTTCATAACTCCTTTAAGATATTTTATTGAACGATCTGCTAATTAAAAAGTTACAATAGTAGGGGATATTTCTCTACAATAGTAGGGGATATTTCTCCTAATCCTAACATTTTAAATATTAATAATGGCTAAGGTTAATGCTTGCACCTAAATCATATAATTCTTTCCCATAAAACATGTCTCTTAGTATACATGAAATTGTGAAACTACCAGAATCATTAAGTTCTTCAGAAAGCTTTATTTAAATGTAACAGTGTACTCCTCACTAAGTGCAAAAGTTTCATTATTTTTGAACTTCCTTTTCATGTTAAGAACATCCTTCTCAACTTCACATAGCTTGGCATTTGTTCTAAAGCTTCAACAAATGGAATATTAATTATAAGAAGAATTCCAGAAATTTTGAAGATTGTTTATCCAACTTTTGTTGATGAAGTCTCTGAGAAAAAGGAGTTGGTGGTTTTTCTAAGTCAATTTTAAGTGGAGAAATAGGTCTCTCTAAACCTTTTGGAGCGTCTTCTTCAGGCTCTTCAATTTCTTCTCTCTCTACTACAATCTATTTTTGAACTCTACCTTCCAACTCTCTTCCGCTTCTAAGTTGAACGGCTTTTATTTGCTCTTTATTATGGTCTCTTAGATTTTCTTCTATATTACTAGGAAGTGTTCATTGGGATCTATTGATTTTCTTCTATATTACTAGGAAGTGTTCATTTTTGATCTATTACATAATTATTTTGCTATTTTTCCCAATTTATTCTCAATATTTCAAATTTTAGCACATTGACTTTATAACTGATTTCCCATTTATAACACCACTTCTTCTATAGACAAATTTTTCTCATTGAGTTGGGAATTAATATTAAAACCTTGAGGATAAGTAGGTCTAAAATTACTATTACCTTGAGTGTTCTAGTTTCCCAATAGGTTTACTTAGCTGTTCCCCCATTGCTAATTGTTACCACCCAAAGTATTACTCAGTTAAAGTGGGGATGATTTTTCTAACTTGGGTTTAATTTGAATACGGGTTATTCTATTTATTATTTATGGCATTCTAAGTTTATAATGATGCTTGAGAATCTAACATTTGGCCTAATGAATTCTCTTCAATCATTGCAATTGGTTGAGAAAAATTCATTGCAAATTAGTCAAACTTCCTTGAAATTACAACAACTTGATTGGCTAACATTGCAAAATCATCAGATTCATGAATATTGGCTACTTTCTTAGGATTTACCGTTTCAAAAGGCCATTAAAAATTTTTAGTAGCCATCTCTTTAATTAAAGCTTAAGCTTCATTAAATGATTTTGCCATCAATGAACCACCAGCAGCAACATCGATAATAGATCTAAGAGATCCAACTAATCCATTGTAAAAGTATGAATTATTAACTAATCTGGTATAACATGGTGTAGACACTTTCTCAATAGTTCCTTAAATCTTTCCCATGCTTCATAATTAGATTCCCCTTCAAAACGGACAAAAAGATGTAATACAATTTCTAAAATTTGCAGTTTTATTTGGTAGAAAATATTTAGCAAGGAATTTCTGAGCTAAATTACTCCAAATTCTTATTGATCCAGGTGCTAAAAAATGTAACCATATCTTAGCCTTAGCTCCCAGTGAGAAAGGAAAAAGTCTAAGTCTCATAGCATCATCCGATACACCATCATACTTAAATATAGCACACAATTCTAGAAAGTTGGTAAGAAGTAAATTTGGATCTTCAGTTGGTGTTCCCCCAATCTGTTTCTTAGATACCATTTAGATAATATCATGTTTAAGTTCAAATGAATTAGCAACATTAATAGGTTTTTGAATACTACAATAAAGCTTATCCACTGTAGGGTTTGCATAATCTCTTAAAGGTCTAATCCCTTAATTAATTTCAGCATTTTGATTATTTGGTTTGTCATTTCTTGAAATTTTTGGTCTTTTTCTGTATTTTTTATTTTCTTTAATTTTCTAATAGTTATTTCTAAATCAAAATCATAGGGCACTAGTCCTTTAGAACTATAACTACACATACATTACTACAAAACAACATAAAATAAAATCACACAAACAAGAACTTATATAAAAAAAATACTACAAAATTCTTATAATTCATCTAAAAGTTTAAATAAGACTTTCTAAATGTACAAAATTTTTTTCTAAAAATTTTCTTAAGAAAGTTTTATTTTGTCCATGGCAATGGCGCCAAAAACTTGATCTCAATTTTATATGAAGACACGATTTATGCAGTTATATTCATAATTTTTCCTTGTAATTCTTACTCTGTAACGGTGCAAAAAACTTGATCACCAACAAGAGCTAGGCAAAAGCTTGACTTCATAGCAAATAAGAATGCAATTATTATATTTAATTATGTGATACTAAGTAAGTACACATATCATTATCAAGTAATATAGGATTTTTTGATTAAGCCCCGAATATCGAACCCACAAGGAAAAATACAATATGCAAATACAATATGCAAGGAAAAATACAATATGCAACTAAAATAAAAAAAAAATTAGATAAAAACTTCTACTTAAGCTAATATTCTTTCTCAAACTTTAGATGCTATAATAAGAATGAAAAATTATTTTCTTTTGTAATTTTTATAATTGAAAGTAAAATAAACAACTAACTAAAATTAACTAAACAATTTTAAGATGATTGCAATATAAATAAAATATCTTTTTCTGTATCATGAATCAGTAACAAGTATAAGAATTCTGTTGTGGTATAAGAATTCTGTTATAAGAATTCTGTTGTGGAAGTATTCAAATTGTGTTGTGCTAAATAGGAGTAATAATATTCATTGCCCTTGCTAAATATTCTATAAAGAACATTGGCTAATATAAAGTTTGAATAGACTTGAAGAGAGGTTAGGTAGAGGAGATACTAGCTCTCACTCTAGAGTTTCCTATTCTCCCTCCACTTAAGGGCTAACATCACGTATCAAAACTTAAAATTATAAACCAAATTAGTGGCTTTAGCCTGTCACTTTAAAGCCCTCTAATTCTACACCCTTCAATTTTTATTTGTCCATTTATTTAAACTCAATCATATGAATTACATTCTCATCTATACAATCTCATGCTATTCATACCATAATTTGACTGAGACAATACCATCTTAGATCTTATATGTTCTCACAATAAGTATTAACATCTTATTTGGCCAAATCAAGAAGTAAATGAAGTACAAGGTTTAAAATCATCACAAATTATTTCAACATTAAAGATCAATGCTTCACACGACTTTCATCCAATACTTAATCACTTATCATTTTAAGGAATAAGATAAAGAAAACTTCTTAGAATTCATGGAGAAAACACAAACACACATAATTTTGAAAGTAGAAATCATGCAAACAAAGAAGAATTCTAAATTAAAACCAAATGTAGTCACAAACATAAAAACTTACCTCAAATCTTCTCCACCAAACTCTTGAAGTTCCTATGAATCTTTTCTCTTCCTTTCTAATACAATACTCTCTACTAACTCACTACAACTCCTCTCTTATTATCCCTATGGTGTGTTGGTGAATTAGTTTCATCTGGACAAAGTGGGTTTTGAAGTTGGCCTTGAGCTGGGTCTTGAACTTCACCTTTTCTTCATGACTTGCAGGTTCAGTTTGCTATCCAAAAATTAAGCCAAGTATTTATATTTCTTAAATCTTATTTAATTCCCATAATTAAATTAATCCCTCCAATGTCATAATCACCAATAAAAAAAAATTTAAAAAACACACTTTAAAATTTTGAAAACAAAAACAGAAAAATGGAACACACTAAATTTTTGAAAAAGAAATAAAATAAAATAAGAAAGATATGCCTAGTTCATAGAATGACCTTCATTGATTTTTAATGCTTGTACCATTACTAACTCCCAAAGCTTTCATTTTAAAGCAGCTACAATGTCATCCTAAATATTAACCTTCTCCTGTAACATGCCTACCACCCGAGAAGCCCAGAAGGTGGCACCTTTGATTAAGTTCAGATTCAGGTTAGACGAGTTTGAAGTTGTGCTTGACAAGGCCACATTTGTTGTCGTGAAAGTTACTACTCCAGATGTTTCAGAGCCATCCACTGGATTTGATTTAAACTATCACTTGGACTTCTCTTTATGAAAGAAGGTTAAAGTCGCTACTGCCCCAGCACCTGTCATGTCCATTCTTCGTACACTCGCCAGATCTGCCTTTCTCGAGCTGAGGACAGTCGTCGCATCTTCCACCGCCGGATTTACTGTTAATGTACCTACAGTGTCATCTGCCAAAGGAAAAGAGATTTTAATTCAATAAGATTTAGCTGATGTTTTTGCCCCTTTCACAGTCTGTATTCGAGATTGGTTTTAGTTCGAGAGTTGTGCCACTAACCAAATCTCAGAACAAAAATCATAACTGTATGATTTTGAGGGCCACCAGGGCCAAGGCTGTAGAAATATCTTCCGACAAGGAAATTCCTTAGTTGGTGGAACTTGGAGTACTTGAGACCTCTCCTCCCCTATGAGGGAATAGTTTTCAACTATTTTGAAACATTACTGGAGATGCGTATCTACATAGGGTTGCTGTCGCTTTACCACCAACTCTGGCCATGGTGAGGAGAGGGAGAGGCCCACTTATATCACCCAGTTCTACACTATGTTCGAGAGATTAGCCTCCAAAGAGGGTTTTACATTTGTTGAGCTACTCAAGAGTATGGGTTGCGCTGTATCATCCCAGATGAAGATTGAGATTTTGGGAAAGGTTGACTTGCTCGTCAAATACAGAAGTTAGCAGAGGTATCACCAGCTAGCGTTCTTATCAGATTCCATCATGAGAGTTGTATTGACACAATTGCCATTGTTACTGATGCTACTACGGTTTCCCCGAGACCTGCAGGATGTAGACCAGTCAAGCCATTTCTGGGTTTGATAGTACCGCCTACCGTCGTATCAGAGGAATTCCCAAAGAAGGATAATGGGAAGAGACATTTTACCGCTGTACTTGGTCTGCACCATAGGGAGCATACTTTTCTTTGACATAATGATGCCTCCATCGAGAAACATTTTTTCAAGATATCAACTTCAAATAATGAAGTGTGGGTACCTAAGGTTGCATTAGTGCTACGTTATGGGAAGCCCATGGGGCAATTTCATGAGACGGATCATAAGTATGATGTTCCAGCTGTTATTTCTACTGTTGCTTTAGATTCTGTTGCAGAAGTGGAAGATGTTCAAGAAAATCCCACCGATCTTAAGCTGATTAAAGAGAAAGCAATTGATGATAAAGTAAAGGAGCTCAAAGCTAAGATTTCAAAATTGATAAAGGAGAAAGGAATGGATGTCGATGATCAGGATTACAACCTGTTAGATTATATATATGACAAAATTAAGGAAATCATTGTCATTAAGATCAGGGCCACGACATGTGCACGTGATGCTCCACCTTTTTTTCGAGGAGAATTCCACACATGACTTGTGAATGGTCATTCAGCTAAGAGAAGAACAAATCAATTTGATGGAGAAGAGAACCGAGGAGATGCTTGCTACTATGGCCACCATGACTAAGATGCACAAACAGTTGCATTCATAGCAGTTAGCATCTCTAAAGATCAACCAACCCTAGATAGTACACAATATAGATGAAAGGAAAGAGCTTGTTTCCTCCAACATAGATGAATTGCAAAAGAAGGATTCAGTTTAGATAAATCTCAAAAAATACCAAATTTGGAGATTTACACTTTCAAAGCTACTAGCATTATAACCCAAATCTGAATATTCATTATATTGTCGATCCGCCATTTTTACATTAAATTCATGGAGTCTTTTCAGATCTCTCCCAAAAGTTATCTTCAAATTTGACTTGTATAATTCAAGGTCTGCAGCTCCTGAACTACATATACAAATCTAAAGACTTAACTAATAGGATAGATATCAAAAATATTTTTTGTATTTTAGTTTTTCTTTAAAATAAACACACAATAATTAAACACACTAAATGATAATACTATAAATTCCAAATCTAAGTTTTACTGGTTTAACTAAAATTCTCCTAAAGTTCTTATCGAAGCTTCCCTGGAAACGACCTCAAAAACTTGATGTGCCCCTAGTGTGTGTTGTTTTTCAGCGTGTTTTATGTCAATTCAATTCCATTGAGATGGTGCCAAAAACTTGACCCGACCCGTAATTACACAGTAATTTAGTTTTCAAAAGACGGCCAAATGCTTGACCCAATTTATATTTAGGAGCTAACAAACAAAATTGAGATAATATAAAATTTATCAAATAGTTTACACACTATGAGTTCTACACAACTGGACGTATTGCTTCAAGTAATATTGGGCTTTCTTTAAAAACCTTGGTATCAATCCCATAAAGATGCGAGGTAAGAAATCCTTTAGACTAATACAAGTCTACTACTATAAGGAATTAGTTTAGAAGGTTGATTGAAGTGGTTTTAATGTATGCTAACAGAACTAAGTTTACTAAATTAATTTCTAAACATTAAAGTTAAATTTACTAAGACTAAATAAAGTTTTGTGACGAAGAGTTCAAATTTAAGAAGTATCCTTCCCACTAAAATGAATTTTTGGTTAATGATAGAGATAAATGGTTTGAATTTGTATTGTGTCAAATTGGAAAAATTTTAATTCTCTACCTTGATTCAGTGTTATAGAGAATCATTGCCTAATCTCAGGTTAAGTCCCTAAATCTGTGGTTAGGCTAGGAGAATAATGGCTCTCACTCCAAAGCTCGCACCTCCTTTCCCCTGAAGGCTAACACTCACTTTAGTTCTTAAGAACTATAACCAAATTGGAGATTTTAGTCTGTCACCCTAAAATCTCCAATTCTACGACCAATAATGTATATTTTTCTACTTACTTGCACCTAATTCCATGAACGAAACACTCTTCCATGAAATTAAATGTGATTCTAACTCTATTGTAGAACTCATACTACAATTGTCGGAACTATGTTTCACAACAGATTTTAACATTTCAATTGGCCAGATCAAAAAGTAAATTAAGAACGGAGTGAATTTATATTTTAAAATGGCACATCCAAATTATCTCTTCATTTCATCATATCTCAGAGTAGGGAGAAAGATAAAGAAATCTACTCAGAACTCAAGAGGAAGATACGACAAAACACATATTATATATAAAAATAAGTTTACAAAATAATGAAATGAAAGAACACAACTTATCTTAGACTCCTTTTCAAGCAAGTCCCTCGATGTTCCCTTGTAGCACTTTCTCTCTATACAATCAACACTAAATTCTCTCTTAGAAGTGTAATGAAGAAGAAATCTCTCACCTTTCTTCTCCTCTTACAATTCTTCAATAAAATCCTCTCCACACACAAGAATTTACTCTACAACACCCTCAGACACACACACACACACACACACACACACACAGCCACACACACACACACACACACACACACACACACACACACACCCATATGAGAGCACACCATGATAGGTGCCAAGCCCTCTTTTTTAAAGAGACACAAATTCCCTCCTTTTCTCAAGAGAAAAATCTATTCATCCAAAAGATATGTCTCTTCACTCATGTCTCTTCAAAAAGATATGTCTCTTCACTCAACTGCCTTCTCCAAGTGTCTAGATGCATTGAATTACTTCATGGGTTGTTACAATCACTTGGGAACCTTCTAAAACATCAAAATCTACCAAAAATCAATCCATAACTATCGCGAACGCTGTCAGCGTCGGTCTGGGCGCCGTCGGTGCCACTTTTTGGCGTAGGTCTGTAGTAAGTCCACTGTTTCACTCTGTTTTGCTCCGTTTTAGCTTCGTTTCACCCCATTTTAGTTGTGTTTCATTCCTAACAGATAGACCTACAAAATAAGCATGAAAAAAATAACCTTAATTTAAGGTTTAATTTCTGTCAAAAATGTGTTAGAAGTGCAAATGAGATTAAGCATAGAAAGACATATCAAAATGGGTTAGGACAAAATTTTCTTTCTTGCTCATTTTTGCTCCAAATTGCACTATTATTGCTTCTTTTTCTCCAAAACTCTATTTCTTGTCCCTGAAACAAAAAATTTGCAAAATAACTTCCTTTAAAATGTAATATCATTAAAAATTATTAAAATTAAGCATGAAACATATATGAAAAAATAGTCATTTTTAGGCATATCAAAATCCCGCAAACTTAACTGTTACTTGTCCTCAAGTAACACATTTACTACATAAAAGTTATGACTAATGGTAGAAAGTTAACTTCTAAATTTCTATAATTTTGTCTGCTAAATACAATAGCACAACTAAAGAAAAATTTTGAAAAACTTTTGTCAAAACTAAAAGAATAAGAATATCTAATAGTCAAGTCTAAGATTTCTGATTCTTTATTTATTTCAAGAAGAATGGCAATTTGTCATATTAAATTAACTTAGAATATCCATATGAAAGAGAACTTCATGAGAACTTTATTAGTAAGGATACTAATACTCAAATATAAGTTTAAAAAATGTAATAAAGCCTTCTTCCTCAAGTTGATTCAAGTGAAGCAAATTTTTTATTAGACATCTCCTCAAGCTTCTCCTCACTTACTTTTCTTTTTTTTTTTTTTTTTTTTTTCTTTTTTTTTTTTTTTTTGATCTTTTTTACCCTATTTTTTTCTTCATTTTTTTCTTCTTTTTCATCTGAGGATTACTAAATCTGGATAGCCTTTAATAATTTTGAACTTCACTATCCTCTTCTTAAAGTTAAAAAATTTTCACATTTCTTCACTTTGTAAATTCATATTAGCTTTGAAGATTTTTCATTGAGCCTCATTCTTTTCTTCTTACATGAAACATTTTGATTCTTAATAATTCAAAAATACAATTTCCTTTACCTTAAATAGAAAAAGCATAGTCTTATTCTTTCATACCAAATATATTAACTCTAGAATCAACTTTCATTATTGAAAAATTTTACTTAAGTTTACTATATATGTAGACACAAAACTATAGTCATCAAAAGTTAGCCTCTAATACCAAAGGTCATGTTAAATTCAATTTTAAAAATATAGCTAATTGATGACAAATAAAATTTAGTTTCATTTATTTAAAGAAATTTTTCATGCCCCCAAACTTAAATTTTTAAATATTTTGTAATCAATTTTGTAAAATGTAGCAAGAAGAAAAAGTAAAAGTTGAATCTATTAACTACTAAAACATCCTATCAAATTCATATACATTCATAATCAGGATAGAATGACTGCAGGACAAAGTAAATTTATCCTAAAACATGCATGCAATAATACTAAACTAGAAAGGAAGTAAAGTCACTTTAAAATTTTATTTTTCTTCGTACCTCCAAATTTGATTTTTAACATGTATAACATTTAGTATAGACAATATAAGTAGGAAGAAAAATAGTTTAGAAATTCTATCTACCAAAAATGTCTATAAAAAACATTTACAAATATTTATCAGGACAAAAAACAAGTAGTAGAAAGTAAATCTAAACTAAACATGCTTGATAAAGTTGAAAGAAAGGTCTAACAAGAAAGATATGTATCATCGTAAGAATACATATATTTATGTGTTCTCAAAATCATTATATTATTGTAAAAAAAATAGAAACACACATGATAAATGAGGTCAATTTTTCTTTTAACTCATCCTATCTCACTAACTTACTTCCAATGTCAAACAGAATCATTACACATATATATTTGGTACTTATAAATGATTTTGTAGATTCTAATCCCAAAGATAAGATTATCTATGTTATTTTGCTTCTCGAGCACCAACCACAGGCATCACCATATCCCATTAATTAAGCACCTCTAGTAGTTATATGGATAGTATAATATCATCCAAATGTTACTCATCAAATAGGCTAGCTACTCCTATCAAATTATAAAAAGGTTAAAAAAAGGAAGTAATAAAGTTGAGAAGTAACTGTCACTACTAAAATTTATGATGTCTCATGTAAAACTCAAGTCCAGGTGAGACCCGAGTTGTGGTGTACTCGTCAATCCAACCACTACAAGAGAATGTACATGTCTAACTATAATTAGAAATTAAAAAAGAACTTCCCTCATGACACACAAAAAGCAAATAAAACCATTAACAATTCAAACATCTTCCAATCATCAATTAAACTAATCAATCCACACTAAAACAAATATAATATGACACTAACAATCATAACTCTCAAGCACACTAAATCAAACCACATTGATAAATATGGGTTACCTCCCTTAAAGTGCTTTGTTTAACGTCATTAGCATGACAAATGATTCCACTTGGATCAAAATTCTATTTAAGTAATCATTGATCAATCACCCAATCTTTTTCAAAACGAAGGATTCCTACAAAGTCCTTGAATTTAAAATTTTCTTTCAGCTCTTCCATTTTAGATTGATTCATATCCTTGTTCCTTATATTTATTTCTAGATCCAATATTCTTCTAGTAATTTTCTCAATTTTCACATTAATATCATGCATAAATTTTATAAGAAATGGATCTTTATAAGATACTTCATGCTCTCCCAAATTTTTTATCGGATTACCTCTAGATAATTCAGATCTGGATCAAATGCTTCTTGGTTACACTTTTGGTCAGTGCTGTCTTTCAATTCTTCCCCTTGGTACTGAGTAAATGGTTGAGATGATCTTTTTATATTTATCTTAGTTGAGGAAAAAATTTTTTCTAATTCGATAGAGAGTTTTTTCATTTGTCTTTCAATCTTCTTATCCTCATTTCTTAACTCAAAGTTCTTTTAAAACATATTCTCAAATTCTCTTCTAATTATTTGTTCAATAACTTTATATTGCTCATCATTCATCTCTTTAGGGTTTATCTCAGGTAAAATCTCTAGGGGGTAACTGTTAATTGCATTAATAATCTTCCCCACTTTGTTTTCAAATATTTCTTATTTTAATCTCTTGATTTTCTAGCTTACTCATCATTTGATTCACAGCCTATTCTAACATTAATTCCTTGTCTCATCTTGCGGGTTGGAGTCAAATTGAGGAAGATTACTAAATGAGTTAATAATTTGCCTCACTTGGTTTTCTATATTATTTGTTGTGGTCCCTTGACACTCCAACTCACTCTCTATTTGAATAACAATCTCTTGTAATAAATCCTTTTCATCATTTTGGGGGTTGAAGTTAAAATTATGAGAAAAAAAAGTTCATTATTATAATAGCCATGATTATTCCAGCTACATGTCTGATTAAATTGCTTATCTTCCTAAAATTTGTCTTCCCCTCCAAAATTATTACTTCTGTTAAAATTTAAATGATTTTCCCAACTTGGATTGTTATAACCAGAATAAGAATTATGTATCTCATGGCCACGTCTTTCTATGTTATGATCCAACTTCTTCTCAATATCTACAATCTGAGAAATTAAAATTTTAAGCATATCTTCTAGAAAATTTGCCACTCTCTTGGGATTTACTCTTTCAAAGCTACTAGCATTATAATCTAAATATGAATTCTCAATATATTTTCAATCCGATAATTTTACATTTAATTCATGGAGTCTTCTCAAATCTTCTCACTATATTTTCAATCCGACAATTTTACATTTAATTCATGGAGTCTTCTCAAATCTCTTCCAAAAGTTATCTCCAAATTTGACTTGTAAAATTCAAGGTCTGCCGCTCCTCAACTATGAAAACAAATCTAAAGACTTAACTAATAGGATAGATATCAAAAATATTTTTGGTATTTTGGATTTTCTTTAAAATAAACACACAATTATTAAACACACTTTATGAGAAAACTATAAATTCCAAATCTAAGTTTTACAGGTTTAACTAATACTATAAATTCCAAATCTAAGTTTTACAGGTTCAACTAAAATTCTCCTAAAGTTCATACCGAAGCTTCCCAGGCAACGACGCCAAAAACTTGATGCGCCCCTAGTGTGTGTTATTTTTCTGCGTGTTTTATGTCTATTCAATTCCCCTGAGACGATGTCAAAAACTTGACCTGACCCATAATTATGCAGTAGTTTAGCTTTCAAAAGATGACAAAAAACTTGACCCAATTTATATTTAGCAGCTAATATACAAAATTAAAATATTATGAAATATATCAAATAGTCCACAAATTATGGGTTGTACGCAAGTGCAAATATTGCTTAAAGTAGTACAGAGCTTTTTTTAAAAAGCAGTATCGATCCCATGAAGAAGCGAGGTAAGAAATCCTTTAGGCTAAATCTAGTCTACTACTATAAGGAATTAGTTTAGAAGGTTGATTAAAGTGGTTTTAATGTATGCTAACGAAACTAAGTTTACTAAATTAATTTTTAAACTCTAAAGTAAAATTTATTAAGTCTAAAGTGATGAAGAGTTCAAATTTAAAAAAGTATCCTTCCCATTACATTGAATTTTAAGTTAATGATAGAGATAAATGGTTTGAATTTGTATTGTGCCAAATAGAAACAATTTTAATTATCTACCCTGATTCAGCCCTGATTCAGTGTTATAGTCAGTGTTATAGAGAATCATTGGCTAATCTCAAATTTAGTCCCCAAATTTGTGGTTAGGCTGGGAAGATACTAGCTCTTGGAAGATACTAGCTCTTACTCTAGAGCTCCCACTTCCCTTCCCCTGAAGCCTAACACTCGCTCTAGTTCTTAAACACTAAGAACAAATTGTGGATTTTAGTATGTAACCATAAATCTCCAATTCTATGCCCAATAATGTATATTTCTCTATTTATTTGCACAAAATTCCATGATCAAAACACTATAGAACTCATACTCAATTTCCTAGAACATATGTTTTACAACAAGTTTTAATATTTGAATTGGTAAGATCGAAAAGTAAATTAAGAATGGAGTGGAAAAATCATCACGATTTATTTTATATTTTAAAATGGCACATCCAAATTATCTCTTCATTTCATCATATCTCAGATTAGGGAGAAAGATAAAGAAGTCTAATAAAAAATCATGAGGAAGATATGACAAAACACAGATTTTATATATAAAAACAAGTTTACAAAATAAAAAAAATGAAAGAAGACAACTTATCTTAGACTCCTCAAACAAATCCCTCAATGCTCCCTTGTAGCACTTTCACTCTTTATAATCAACACTAAATTCTCTCTTAGAAGTGTAATGAAGAGGAGAGCTCTGACCTTCCTTCTCCTCTTACAATTATTCAAGAAAATCCTCTCCACACATAAGAATTTACTATAAAACACACACACACACACACATAAATTCATCAAACCAAATCAATCCTAAAGCAAATTCTACCAGATACGTACACACTCACATGCACCATGAGAGGTGCAAAGCCCTCTATTTTAAAGAGACACAATTTCCCTCCTTCCCAAGAAACAAATCTAATCATCCAAAAGATATGTCTCTTCATTCAATTTCCTTCTCCAAGTGTTAAGATGCATTGAATATCTTGGGATCCTTATAGAACATCAAAGACCGCCAAAAATCAGTGCATAACCATCCCAGATGCTGTTAGCATCAGTTTGGGCATCATCGGCGTTGTTCTGGGTTCCTTTGGCGCCAGTCTGCAACAAATCCATTATTTTTCTCCATTTTGCTGCGTTTTAGCTCTGGTTCGCCCCATTTCAGTTGTGTTTTGTTCCTAACACATAAACCTACGAAATAAGCATGAAAATTTTTTTTCTTTCAAGTGTAATTTCATTCAAAAATATGTGAGGAGTGTAAATGAAATTAATCATAGAAAGAAATATCGAAATGTGCTAGGACAGAATTATCTTTTTTCCTCATTTTTACTCCAAATTGTGCCATTTTTGCTTCTTTTTCTCCAAAACTCCATTTCTTGTCCCTAAAACAAAAAATATGCAAAATACCATTCTTTAAAGTGTAATATCATTAAAAATCATTATAATTGAGCATGAAATATATATGAAAATGTAGACATTTTTTAGGAGTATCAAAATCCCCCAAATTTAATTATTACTTGTCCTCAAGTAACACATTTACTACATAAAATTTATCACATTTACTTCCTCAAGTAACACATTTACTACATAAAATTTATGACTAATGGTAGAGAGTTTAACTTCTAAATTTCTATAATTTTGTCTACTAAATATAAAAGCGCAACTTAAGAAAATTTTTTAACAACTTATGTTAAAACTAAAAGTATAAGAACATCTAGTAGTCAAGTTTAAGATTTCTGATTCTCTATTCATTTCAAGAAGAATTGCATTTTGTCATATTAAAGTCACTTAGAATATCCATATGAAAGGTACTTCATGAGAACTTTAATAGTAAAGATACTAATACTCAAATACAAGTTTCAAAAATGTAATAAAGCCTTCTTCCTCAAGTTGATTAAAGTGAAGCTAATTTTTTATTAGGCGTCTCCTCAAGCTTCTCCTCGCTTACTTTTCTTTTCTTCTTATTTCCTTTTCCTTTTTTTTCTTTTAGGATCATCTTAATCTTTTTTTTCGTTCTTGTTTTTTTTCTTTTTCATGTGAAGATTACTATATCTGGATAGCCCTTAATAAATTTGAACTTCACTATCCTCTTCTTAAAGTTAAAAACTTTTAACATTCCTTCACTTTATAAATTCATATTAGCTTTGAAAATTTTTCAAAAAGCTTGATTCTTTTATTCTTACATGAAACATTAAGATTCTTAATACTTCAAAAATACAATTTACTTTACTTTAAATAGAAAAAAGCATAGTCTTATTCTTTCGTACCAAATATTTTAACACTATAATCAACTTTCATTATTGAAAACTTTTACTTAAGTCTACTATATATTTAGAAATACAAATTTATAAAAAATTAGCCTCTAATAACAAATGTCATGTTAAATTGAAATTTTAAAATATAGCTAATTGATGACAAATAAAATTTAGTTTCATTTAATTAAAGAAATTTTTCTTCCCCCCAAACTTAATTTTTTTAATATTTTTCAATCAATTCTGTAAAATGTAGCAGGAAGAAAAATTAAAAGTTGAATCTACTAACTACTACGACATCCTATCAAATTCATATACATTCATAATCAGGAGACATATACATTCATAATCAGGTACATTCATAATCAGGAGAATGACTACATGAGAAAGTAAATCTAGCCTAAAACATCCATGCAATAATACTAAACTAAAAAGGAAGTATACTCACTTTAAATTTTTTTTTCTTCCTACCCCCAAACTTGATTTTTAACATGTATAGTATTTAGTGTAGAAAATATAAGTAGGAAGAAAAAAATTTTAGAAATTTTATCTAACAAAAATGTCTATATAAAACATCTACAATTATTTATCATAATAGAAAACATGTAGTAGAAGGAAAATTTAAAGTAAACATGCTTGATAAAGTTGAAAGAAAGGTCTAACAAGAAGAATATGTTTCGTCATAGGAATATATATATTTATGTGTTCTCCAAATCATTATATTATTATAACACAAACACAAGCTCACATGATAAATGAGGTCAATTTATCGTTTAACTCATCGCATCTCACTAACTTACTTCCAATTTCTAACGGAATCACTACACAGATATATTGGGTACATATAAATGATTTTATAGATTCTAATCCGAAAGATAAGATTATTCTTAATATATTGGTTCTCAAGCACCAACTCTAGGCATCACCATATCCCATTAAATAAACACCTTTAGCAGTTATAAGGATAGTGTAATATCATCCACATGTTACTCATCAAATATACTAGCTACTCTTATCAAATGAAAATAAGGTCAAAGAAAGGAAGTAATAAAGTTGGGATGTAACTATCACTATTAAAACTCATGATGTATCTAGTAAAACTCAAGTCTTGGTGAGAACCAAGTTGTAGTAGACTCGTCAATCCAACTACTACAAGAGAACATACAATTCTAACTGTAAAAAAAAGTTAAGAAAATACTTCCCTCGTTACACACAAAAAGCAAATCAAACCACTAACAATTCAAACATCTGCCAATCATTAATTAAACTAATCAATCCACACTAAATTAAACATAATACGACACTAACAATCATAACTCTCAAGCACACTAAATCAAACCACACTGATAAATATGGGTTGCCTCCCATAAAGCGCATTGTTTAATGTCGTTAGACCGACAAATGATTCCACCTGGATCAAAACTCTATTTAATTAATCCTTGATCAATCACCTAATCTTTCCAGCTCTGGATTCCTACAAAGTCCTCGAATTTAAATTTTTCATTCAACTCTTCCATTTCAGATTGATTCATATCCTTGTTCCTCATATTTCTTTCAAGATCCATTATAGTTCTAGTAAATCTTTCATATTAGTATTATCTTTAAATTTTATAAGAAATGAATATTTATAAGAAACTTCATGACCTCCGAAATTTTTGATCGGATTACCTCTATATAATTTGGATTCTGGATCAAATTCTTCTTGTTTACTCTTTTATTTAGTGTTTTCTTTCAATTATTCTGCTTGGTACAGAGTAAATGGTAGACATGATCTTTCTGTATTTATCTTAGTTGAGGAAATAAGTTTTTCTAATTTTGTAGGGAGTTTTTCCATTTGTTGTTCAATCTCCTTATCCTTATTTCTCAACTCGATGTTCTTTTGGAACATATCCTCAAATTCTCTTCTAAATATTAGTTCGATAACTTTATACTGCTCATCATTCATCTCTTTAGGGTTTATCTCAGTTTCACTAGGTAAAATATTGGGGGGTAACTGTTAATTGCGTTAATAATCTGTCTCGCCCGCTTTAGTTTATAAATACTAAGACCAAATTGGGGATTTTAGTCTGTCCAACCTCTTTATTTTCCAGCTCACTCTTCATTTGATCCACAACCTCATCTATCATTAGTTCGATCGTCTAGTCCTGTGGGTTGCAGCTAAATTGAGGAAATTACTAATTCAGTTAATAATCTACCTCACTTGGTGTTCCATATTGCTTATTGTGGTCCCTTGACACTACAACTCACTTTCCATTTGAATAAAAATGTCTTTTAATAAATTCTTCTCCTCATTCTGTGGGTTGAAGTTAAAATTATGAGGAAACAAAAGTTCATTAATGTAATAACCGTGGTTATTCCAACAACATGTCCAATGAATTTGATTATATTCCCAAACTTTGGTCTTCTCCTCCAAAATTATTACTTTTGTTAAAATTCAAATGGTTTTCCCAAATTGGATTGTAATAATCAGAATAAGAATTATGTATTTCATGGCCTTATCTTTCTATGTAAAGATCTAACTTCCTCTCAATATCTACAATCTGAGAAATTAAAATTGTAAGCATATCTTCTAGAAAATTTGCCAGTCACTTGGGATTTACTCTTTCAAAGCTAGTAGCATTATAATCTAAATCTGAATATTCATTATTATTGTCTATCTACCATTTTTACATTAAATTCATGGAGTCTTTTCAAATCTCTCCCAAAAGTTATCACCAAATTTGACTTGTAAAATTCAAGGTCTGCAGCTCCTGAACTACGCATATAAATCTAAAGACTTAACTAACTTGATAGATATCAAAAAAAATTTTAGTATTTTAGATTATCTTTAAAATAAAAACACAATAATTAAACACACTATATGATAATACTGTAAATTCCAAATCTAAGTTTTACAGGTTTAAGTAAAATTCTCCTAAAGTTCTTATCGAAGCTTCCCTGACAACGATGCCAAAAACATGATGCACCCCTAGTGTGTGTTGCTTTTCTGCGTGTTTTATGTCAATTCAATTCCTTTATGATGGTGCCAAAAACTTGACACGACCCGTATTTACGCAGTAATTTAGCTTTCAAAAGATGACTAAAAACTTGGCCCAATTTATATTTAGCAACTAATATACAAAATTGAAATATTATAAAATATTGCAAATAGTTCACACATTATGGGTTATATGCAAGTGCATATATCGCTTCAAGTAATATAGTGCTTTCTTTAAAAGGCCAATATTGATCGCACGAAGAAGCATGGTAAGAAATCCTATAGGCTAATTCTAGTCTACAACTATAAGGAATTAGTTTAGAAGGTTGATTAAAGTGGTTTTTATGTATGCTAATGGAAATAAGTTTACTAAATTATGTTCTAAACCTTAAAGTTAAATTTACTAAGATTAAATAAATTTTTGTGACAAAGAATTCAAATTTAAGAAAAAATCCTTCCCAATACAATAAATTTTTGGTTAATGATAGAGATAAATGTTTTGAATTTGTATTGTGCCAAATAGGAACAATTTTAATTCTCTACTCTGATTTAGTGCTATAGAGAATTACTAGCTAAACCCAGGTTTAGTCCCTAAATCTGTGGTTAGGCTGGGAGGATACTGCTCTCACTCCAGAGCTCCCACTTTCCTTCCCTTGAAGGCTACGCCCGCTTTAGTTTATAAATACTAAGACCAAATTGGGGATTTTAGTCTGTCACCCTAAAATCTCCAATTCTATGGCCAACAATGTATACTTTTCTTTTTTATTTTCACCTAGTTCCATGAGCGAAACACT
>NW_018164444.1:58868623-58874846 GCF_001263595.1 Phalaenopsis equestris | reverse complement strand
CACTCTTTCAAGGAATTAATTGTGATTCTTACTCTGTTATAGAAATCATATGCCATTTCTCAGAACATATGTTTCACATCAGATTATAACATTTCAATTGACCATATCAAAAATTAAATTAAGAACAGAGTGAAAAAATCATCAAAATTTATTTTATATTTTAAAATGACACATCCAATTTATTTCTTCATTTCATCATATCTTAGAGTAGGGAGAAAGATAAAGAAGTCTACTTAGAACTCATAAGAAAGATACGAAAAAACACAAATTTAATATATAAAAACAAGTTTACAAAATAAAGAAATGAAAGAGCACAACTTATCTTAGACTCCTCCTCAAGCAAATCCCTTGAAGTTCCCTTGTAGCATTTTCTCTTTTTACAATTAACACTAAATTCTCTCTTAGAAGTGTAATGAAGAAGAAACCTCTCACGTTCATTCTCCTCTTACAATTCTTCAAGAAAATCCTCTCCACACACAAGAATTTACTCTACAACACACTCATACACACTCACGCACACACACACACACACACACACACACACACAAACCCCCACATACACACACACCCACATGCCCCATGAGAGGTCCAAAGCCCTATTTTTTAAAGAGACACAAATTCCCTCATTTTTCCCAAGAGATAAATCTATTCATCCAAAAGATATGTCTCTTCATTCAACTCCCTTCTCCTACCTTCTCCAAGTGTCTAGATGTATTAAATCACTTCTTGGGCTATTTGAATCACTTAGGAGCCTTCTAGAACATCAAAATCTGCCAAAAATTGGTCCATAACCGTCTTGGGTGCTGGTGGAGTCGTTTTGGGCATCATTAGTGCCACTTTTCATTATTTCTTTGGACTCGAGTGTCCTCGACATCGGTCTACAGTAGCTCCACTGTTTCATTCCCTTTGGCTCCGTTTTAGCTCTGTTTTACCTTATTTCAGTTGTGTTTCATTCCTAACATATAGACTTAAAAAAAAAGAATGAAAACCAAATTTCATTAAATTTTAATTTCATTCAAAAATACATGAGAAGTATAAATGAGATTGAACATAGAAAGACATATCGAAATATGCCAAGATAGAATTTTCTTTCTCGCTCGTTTTTGCTCCAAATTGCACCATTTTTGCTTCTTTTTTCCCAAAACTCCATTTCTTGTCCCTAAAACAAAAAATATACAAAATACCATTCTTTAAAGTGTCATATCATTGAAAATCATTAAAATTAAGCATGAAATATATATTAAAAAGTAGTCATTTTTAGGCGTATCAAAGAGCCAGTCCTCGAGTGCCAAGGAACACCGATTACCATCAACCTGGAGTTTTGCGATTCAACGTCAATGCCAGAAGAGTTAGCTATGATGTCGAAAGAAGAAGAGATCACAAAAGTAGATCTAAGGATTGGAAAAGTATTACCCCCGAGAACTGCTCAAATAGAAAATGAGAAACAAGTAGTTACTCGAGAAGAGCCTCATCCACAAATGGAAGAAACACAAGCTCAAGAAGAAATTGGAGGCTTAAGTAATGTGGATTATAATGTACTAGCTCATTTTAGGAAGTTTTCGGCTAGACTACGACGCTATGATCCTGTCAAAGGAGATGAGGGAATCTTTGATTAAGGCTTTACTTAATCAAGAATTTTTCTTAGCTCAGTTGGCTAGCACATCCTTGAATTAAGTTTTTTCATTAAAGGAGGGGCCTATGGTAACCTTCACTAAATAAAGACTTGCTACTCGGTACTACCGACCATAATCGACCGCTCTATATTTATGTTAACATTAGTAGATTTTTACTTTCTAGAGTTTTGGGTGATCCAAGCACGTCACTCAACTTAATTAGTCTATAGATGTTAGCATATTTAGATATTGACAAACTGAAGCTTACCTTTGATAAGATGAAGTTAAGAGGATTCAAACAAAAGGGAGAAAGAGCGCTTGGGTTGATTACGCTACTCATGAAGGTTGGTGAGCTAGTAACAACTGTTAAATAACAATCACTAAGTTTCATATCATTGACGTAGAAACTTCATTCAATGCTTTTCTTGGTCAATCGTGGATTCATGATAATAATATGTTCCTGTCATTACTGCACCAGTGTATCAAGTATTATAAATAAGAACAAGAACACTACATCAAGGAGGCCTTACAATCATTCTTGATGCCTGAAATAGGCATCTACGAAGACACTGCCTACTATGGTGCCTCAAAGAAGACCATCTTTTCTAGAGATACTGTGCCAAATAAGAATGAAGATTCATAAGAACCACAGGAAAGAGACCATTCATATTTGACTCAACAATCTTCCACCACACCTTCGTAATGAATCGGTGGAGATTCTTTTAACTCATGCATCTAATATCAAGGCTGAGGACATGGATGTGGAAGAACCAACATGATTGTTGAATGGAAGAGTCCAATCATCAGCATCAATGTGAAAGTGTTGGCACTAAAAGGTTTAGGGGTTGTGAAGTTGTTGGTTGTCAGGATGGATACCCCAACACGTGTTTTAATTTAATTTAATATATAGTTTGAAAAATAGTATTTTAGATTTTTGAAAATACAATACCAGACCGATTAAATATTACTAATAGTTTAAACAAGCAAGTCAAATACAATAAGTAGTGTATTCATCCCGAAGGATAAATACACTACTTCCTGGTAAGGCTCAATTAAATAAACTAAAGATTGTATGACATCCGTTAAGTTTGCAAAACCATTTTTTATTATAAGCTGTCAGGATCCTTTCTTTAATATGAAGGATTAAATAAGGTTTATATTAAGCTGGGTTTGAAAAAGCTTCCTATAAGGGAAAACCTCTTTAGTTAATTACATCCTAGATAACCAAAGTCACCTAAAAAAACTCTAGATAAATATCATGGGATATTATCTTTAAGGAATTCAAAGGAATAGAACTTTTCATGGAGATCGGACAAAGAGATGTGAAAGGAGAATAGCTCAAATTTAGAACATTTTATTTTTGAATCGAAAGGAAGATAAACTAGGGGATGTCATAGATCCTGAGGAGTACTTCAATGGCTTCCCAAACCATCTTATTATTTGACTACAGTTTAGAGGGGAAATATTTAAGTGTTTCATCCTGTTAATTTTTATTAATACAGGGCCTATATTTGTGTGAAACAATCATACAAATAGCTAGGAAGAGGTGAGGATTTAGGTCGTGATGAATGACAACCTTGGAACCTTAAAGCAAGTTAGGGCTTAAATTGTATATCAAGATTATACAAAGCCTTAAAGATGAGTTAAAGATTTATGTTTCATAAGCAGACAACCTCGATGTTATATGGATTTCTTCTTTAATTCTAAGGAATGGTTTAGTTGGTGAAGACATGTTTTGCTGTTGAAGATGGTTGTGCTGCTCACAGTACTAGCTCCACGCTCCTCATCATGGCGAGTTTATGTTTTCTAATGTGTCAAGTCATGATGTCAAATCAAATGTTCCTAAGGGGTATATTAAAGTTGTTTAGAGTGACACCGGTTAGGATCCTACGTTTCTCTCATTCTAGTACCAATATTTTCTTTCAGATTCACTTAGTCCAAATAAATTTACTAAACTCAACTCAATGAGTTCCATACTTTCATTTAGATTGAGAAATCTTGTTAGCAACCGTAGGATAACTTCTCCGAGGGATTCCCGATCATCCGATAGAGTCATTTTAATTTAGTTGTAACTGTTATTTTGTGATGTTTGTGATTAAATTTTGCGTTGCTTATATTTTGAATATTGTGGTGATGAGTTTTATCATATTTGATTTTAAAAATTTTTATTTCGATTTCAGTTCTGTGGCTATTCTAAGCGTTTCAGTTTTTACATGCAGGGCGACATTGTTGTTTAATATGCAAGTTCATGATCAGGACACAATAGGTAAAAGTAAACTGCAATGCAATAACTTAAAAAAAAATGTACATTGTTGTTTAATATGCAAGTTCATGATCAGGACACAATAGGTAAAAGTAAATTGTAATGCAATAACTTAAAAAAACATACTTGTCAATTCTTGTCATTCCTCCACCTAATAGTTTAGTACTTGCAAGGCATATATATAGATTTTTGCATGAATTAAAGCATGCTTGTAGTAAAAGTAGAGAGGGGTATCTATTCCTGATCCTATGATCAAACTTTGTACTCATCAAATAAGGACTGGCAAAGCTCTTAGAAGGTGGAACTGGAAAGCTTTTGGCAATGTTTTCAATGTTGTAAACATTGCTGAAAAAGAAGTGGAGAATCTTGATATGAAAGTCCAGAATGGGCTTGCTGAGGATAAGGATTTACATACTGCACAAAATAAGCTTCTTACAGCCATTGACTATCAGGAAATGTTCCTTAAGCAGAAGGCCTCTCTCAACATCTTCACTGAAGGAGATAGGAAAACTAAATTTTATCATGCTTATATCAAATATAGAAGGAATTGAAATACAATCCATTCCATACAGTCTACTGAGGGAATTTGGCTCAATGATAATGAATTCATTGTTAGAGATGCTGTCTCCTACTATAAACGACTTTTAATGCATACTGAAGATGATAGGACACCAATTGATAGAACCCATTTCAATGCTGATATACTTTACACTATGGCTCTTAAACTTACTGATCCTCCAACTGATCAGGAGGTTTGGTTGGCTATTAGCTCTATTGATAGTTCCAAATTTGTTGGCCCCATTGGGTTCACTATAGATTTTTATAAGAAGTCTTGGGAATTCAAGAAAGATGTTATTGATGCCATTAAAAGCTTTTCCAGGGTAATAATCTTCCACAGTACTTTAGTGATTCTAGCTTTGTATTGGTTCCCAAATCTGATGCTCATAATAATTGGGACCACTGTTGACCTCACTTTTGGTTGAGGTTTAGTTTTCCCTCTTTAGTAGCCTAAGTTCTAGCCATAGAACTTTCGTATTGACTATTCTTAGAAAATTAGACATGGAACCCTCACCATTAGAAATTCTACACTCTTCTCTACTCAACTTGGAGTTTCACATATTGGTCCTAACCTCTAGCACTTATTAGGTGGAGGGAAACTCAAGATGAGTCAAACTTAGGACTGCTAGACCTTAGGGTTGACCCTGGGTGTTGGTCTATGGCTAAGGTACACACTACACTCATCTACACTCATAATCACTCATAACCCTACACTCAAATTTCTAGCCTAGGTCCCTTGATCTTTTTGGGATACTAATGTAGATGGTCCCTTAAACCTACCAACCCTAGGGCTATGGTTTAACTAAGACCAGTACATAGAGGACCCAAAATGGGATTTCCTTTGGTTCATGGCTCATTTAGGGTGATTGGTTACCCAACCCTAGCAAAAATGCCCATCTTGACCTTTTTGCGCCTAAACACCCCCAAATTACCAAAACATCCTTCCATAGCCCAAAATTCTAAAAATTACAAAAATTCCGAAAAAATCTTAATAAATTCCAAATATTCCCAATTACATTTTTCTCAACTATCACATGACCCAATTTGGCCAATTTGACCATCTTTAACCAAAACCCCCAAATTTACCTTTAAGGGTCCAAATTTCCCCAAATTCAACTCAAATGTCCATCAATTTGATCTCAATTGATCCCAATTCTAATCCTAAACTAAAATTAAATATTTAAGTGACTAATCTAGACCAAATCCTAGCTTAACTGGCCCATGATTTGAGCCTAATTTTGATTTAGGTCAAAACCCCAATTTTTACCATATGACCTAATCTCACCAAATTGAACCCATATACTAATCAATTAGCCTCAATTAATGTTGAGAAATCTTTATAACATTCTTATTCATCAAAATAAACCATAAATTGGCCTTGTTTAAGCCTCAAATCCATTTGATTTTGGCCTAAATGCAAAATTCCCAAATTTAGCCCCAAATTGGCTAAATCTCCAAATTTCACCCAATTGATTGCCTTAACCCCCAAATTAACATCCAATTCATGTTGAAAACTCTTCATGGAGTCCCTATTGATAATTTACAAAAATCAATTTTGACTTAACCTAAGGCTAACCCAAGCTAGACCCAAGCCTACCCCAACATGACCAAATTGACTAAAAATCAAAATTCCCTCAAATTAACCCTTCAATTGAGCTCAAAACCACTTCCATCCTTCACCAAAGTTATTCCTCATGACCATCTACACCAAATCCAACATTTATTTGGGCTAATTGACATGGCTAGTCTAGAACAAACCCAATATTTGGTCATTTGCACCCACTTGGAC
>NW_018164444.1:58865120-58868590 GCF_001263595.1 Phalaenopsis equestris | reverse complement strand
CTATGCGCCCTAAAGCAACCAAATTCCCTAAAGCAACCAAATTAACTCCACTCAGCCATTAGTTGTCCCCTAAGGCTATGAAAAAACACTTCTAACCACATAAACTAAGCCATTCTCCAAAGTTCCTCCAAATTAATGGATCTTATTCCCAAAAATACACATGCTTAAGATATCTTTGTCAAATCAAAGCACATTTGCATTAAATTATTGTGATGGATTCGTCTGGATGCCCTTAGCACCTAGCCACCTCCCCTGGCCGGCCGGCCAGCCCAGTGGACAGAAAAGTTCAAAACCGAGAGCCAGCCCCATGGGTCTTCACCCAAATCAAGCCTAAACTTCAATTGCTTGTGACCACACCTTCACAACAGCAAGAGAAGACAAAGCCCCATCAAATTACCCTCTCATAGAG
Source organism: Phalaenopsis equestris (assembly GCF_001263595.1). Lineage (NCBI taxonomy): Eukaryota > Viridiplantae > Streptophyta > Magnoliopsida > Asparagales > Orchidaceae > Phalaenopsis > Phalaenopsis equestris. Next base: position 58,868,181 of record NW_018164444.1, on the reverse strand, counting down.
CCTCTACCACAGCTCTCAGCTCTAGACCAAACACCCAAATCTGGCTGTGATCGAAATCGTACCTAGGCATTACACCACAGAAAGAGGCTTAAACCCTAGCCTCCTTGGACCCCAACGAATGTGCCAAGAACCTCTGTTTGAAGCTTCACTTCTCAGAGCAAAGGTATAAAACTTCTCCTCCTCCTGAGCCTATTTTGATTCTCCATTTGCTTAGGCTTGATTTCATGATGCATTTACCATATGGATATATGGTTTACCATATGGATGTATTTGTCTCACTAAGATGAGCATTTTAAAAAAAATCTCACCTAATTTGGTTGAGAAATAAGAGAGATCTTAAGCCTCAAAGGTGGACGGTTCTCGGCCTAAGATATCGGGGACAATTACCACGAGCCGTCCGATCGCACGTGTATCGAATGGGTGACCAAAATGAAGCTGAACAGTGCTTCTTTACACAAACAATGATATGCGTGGCTGCTGGCATGGAGTGCAGCGTGAAATAGGAGCGAGTCGCATGGAGAAGTAGAAAAATAGGGCTTTTTCTATTTATTTAAACTCCCTTAACTTAAAAAATCCATAACTTTGGCTAGGAAAATCACAAAAATAAAATAAAAATATCCTCTTGCTCAGTGAATAGGGAAGAACAATGTGAAATAAATTTCAAGTCAATTTGATGCATATTTTATTTTTAATTAATTAAACACTATTTTGATTCATTTGATTCTCTTTGCATATTGACACATCACCTCGGCTTGAAAATTTGGCATGTTGTAGCTTTTATCAAGGGAAATTTCCTCAGATATTTCCAAAGTCAGAAAAGGTTCCTAGACAGAGATCCATATTTTTCAAGTTTTTTCACATTATTTACATAAAATAATCATGGAAATTAGCATATTGATTAGAAAATTCTAAAAAAATTTTAGAAGGTCCATTATGATCAAAGAAGTATTTGGAAATAATTTCATGAGTTAAGTCATTTAAAATGTACTTAATTTTAACAAACCCTAAATCATTAAGATAATTAATTTTAAGAAATATGAAAATTTAAATGACTTGATTTTTGATGTCCACCATGACTCCTAATCCATAGAACTTACCATAAAAATTTCAAAATATTTTGAGTTCATTTGATAATTTAAGTTGATTTTTAAAGATAAACATTACTTTAGATATTCAAATGATTTTTAAAAATCAAAATACAATTCAAAAAATTATGAAAATTATCTTTTTGAGTTCTCTGTGATTAGGGGTATTTTCTAAAAATAAAATAATATTTAAAATAAAAACTTGATTTTTAGCCTATTTTTAAATATTTGAATAATTAAAAATCCCCAAAAATCACAAAAATACTAAAACTCATGGAAATGTTCTAAATTGCTTCCTAAGCACTTAGGAACAATTAGAATATTTTCCTTGACTTTCTAAATAAAGATATTGAATTTTAAAGTTTAAAAATGATTGTTAAAAGGCTAAAAATGAGTTTCCATTAAAGTAATTCCAATAAATCGAATAAAATTCAAAAAAATATAAAATTCTTTCCTCTGAGTTCTCTGACCTCAGGGAGATTTTTCAAAAATGCAAAACATAATTTTCTCTATTTAAAATATTTTTTGTTTAATAAATACCTTAGAGCTTAGAATAATTATTAAAATTTAAATAAAATTCAAAAAATCATGAAATTTGGCCGAAAGGCTTCCCTAGTCTAGGTATACCTCCAGTAAATATTTCAAGAGATTAAGAGTCACCTTGATCAAGTTAGGAATTTTCTTTGAAAAATCTTATTTTTGCATGAAAATAATTATATAAATAAATTAAATTTTGAAAATCACATTTTCTCCTCTAATGTCTTAATTGACCCTTGAATGAGGTAGGATCAAAATTTCAAACTCACTTGAATTGAATTTGACAAATTATGAAGTGATAGAGCCATCGGGACAAATGTGTAATTTTGGAAATTTAGCCTTAATTAACATTTAGGCTTAATTTAAGAAGTAAAATGGGTAACCTCTGATCTTAATCAATTTATTTGATGTTGGAAACACAAGAAGTTAATTGGTAGAAACCAACCTTACTTTCTTAATTGAGTTAATAAATTTCTAAATTATTAAAATTTGGAAGTTTATTAAAATAAAATGAATCTAGGACTTAGGGGCATGACTTTTGAAGTCAATAATTAATCAATTTAATTCCCTTATTTAGATGTTCAAATAAAATTCAAATCATGTATCATGATCGCCTAAAGCCTAACTTTTTAAAAACTAATTAAGACACTATCCTAGGTCTTAAGGGCTTAGTAGTGACTTAGGCTGAATCAAGTTTCATTTAAATGAGGATTAGAAAAGTAAATATCATTGAAAATTAAAACATATTTCAAGCACTACAAGCCCAATTAGGGTTAAAATTTGGCTAAGTTTTCCAACAACACTAACTTTCCTCTTTAAGGGTCTTCACTCACATAATTCTTAAATTGAATCACAAGTGATAATTAACCTATTCTAAGGGGTAATTGAGACATCAATGTTCACTGAGCATTAAGGGTATTTACAGGATGACTTATTAAGAAACATAATAAGTTTAAAAGAACTAAAAGAATTCCACCAGGTAGCGAGAGAGTAGCACAGACCTGCTTCTTTCTCTAGATCTGTTGGATACCTCGGAGATCTATTAATTAATATATTTTGCTTAACAAAATCATCCCTAATTAAACTCCTAAGGACCCGCCAAGATATGACCTAGGGTTAGATAGGTTGTCAAAATTTTACTTCCCTGTTTCATATAAACTGCCTTAACATGCAATTTAAGTTTCAGGTGGTGGAACGCGAAGACTCACCAGGTACGCTTTTACAGTTTTCAGCGTTGTCTTTTTTCTACATTGATATTGTACTTTTATACTTGCAAATTTGCATGCTAAGCAATGACGCCACCCTGCATGAAAACTAAAACTTTCAGGATAGCCACAAAACCCAAACCAAAACTAAAATCAACAAAGATAAAATTCACCGCCACAACATTCAAAATATAAAACAACTCAAAATTTAATCACAAACATCACACAAAACTA
>NW_018164444.1:58847121-58865091 GCF_001263595.1 Phalaenopsis equestris | reverse complement strand
TAAATGAAATTATGGAACTCATTAAGTTGAGTTTAGTAAGTTCATTTGGACTAAGTGTATCCAGTAGAAAATAGTGGTGCTGGAACGAGGGAACCGTAGGATCCTAACCGGTGTCACTCTAATCAACGTTAACATGCCCCCATAAAATTTAAAGAACTTCAACCATAAGGCCACCTAATTTGACATTATAACTTGACACACTAAAAAACTCAAACTCGTTGCGGTAAGGATCTTGGAGCTAGCATGGTGGGCAACACGACCATCTTCAACAGCAAAACCTGTCTTCCTCAGCTAAACCAATCTTTCTTCCTTAGACTTAAACAACAAATCCATAGAACTTTGAAGTTTCTTGCTTATGCAAAGTAAATCCTCACCTTATTTTTAGGCCTTTGTATAACCCTGCTACACAATATAAGGCATAACTTGTCTTAGGACTCCGAGGTTGTCGTTTGTCATGACTTAAATCCTCACATCTTCTAGGCTATTTGTGTCATCGTTTCACATGAATGTAAGCCCTAACTAATAAAATTGACAGGATGAAACATCTAAATATTTCTCCTTAAAATTGAAGCCAAACATTAGGATATCTTGGGAAGTCACCTGGGTTCTCCTCTGGATCCATGACATCTCTTAGTTCTTCCTCCTTTGGATTTTACAATAAAATGTTCCAAATTTGAACCAATCCCCTTTCACACCTTTACGTCCGATCTCCTTGAAGAGTCCTACACTTTGAAATTCCTTGAAGATAGTATTTCTTATTTTTTATCGAGAGTCTTCCTAGGTGACTTTGGTCATTTAAGATGTAATCAACTATAGGGGCTTGCCCTTATAGGAAGCACGTCCGAACCCAGCTTAATATAAACCCTATTTAATCCTTTATATTAAATAAGGGAACTTGTCGGCAAATATAAAGGTCTCGCAGACCAAACGAATGCATATATTCCTTAGTTTTTTTGATCGAGTCTCATCCTTAACTCTGGTGTTTATCCTTCGGGATAGATACAGGATTTGAGGTAAAGCGCTCTTTCATTTAAACTATGAAAATTATTTTCATATTTTTTTTTCTAAAACTAAATTAATATATATAAATTAAAATGTCTTTCCGAAGCGGGCAACTGGATTTCGATTCTGGTGACCGACAGCTTCTTACGGGCAACTCCAACCAAACATAGCGCCAACAACCACTTCAGACCTATTTGCATCACCACCGTCATTAGCAAAGCCATCAGCAAAATCATTGTTAAGAGGCTGCAGCCACATATGGATAGAATTATTTGCTCTAATCAATCTTCATTTGTCAAAGGGAGATCAATAACTGACAATGTCCTTTTTTCTCAGGAATTGGTTCTGGACTTAGACAAACCTTGCAGGGGGGTATTATGATTTACAAACTTGACATCAGGAAGGCTTATGATTTTATCAGTTGGTCCTTTATTATAGAGATCTTGTCTGCTAGAGGGTTTTTTTCTAACTTTTGTTCTCTTATACACAGGTGGCTTGCTAACAACCATCACTCCATTCTTATTAATGGGCAGCTTAGGGGGTCTTTTACTGCAACAAGAGGACTAAAACAACAGGAACCACTCTCACCTACAATTTTCATATTGGCCATTGATTACCTGTCCATACTCCTTAATCAAAGTATTCTCACTGATAACAATTCTAAATATCACCATAGGTCTAATTTGGCTTTCTCCCACTTCCTCTATGCAGATGACATCATGGTTTTCTCAAGTTCTCACAAGAATGTTATCAAAAAGTTCATCAATTATCTCAAAAGTTTTCAAGATATTTCAAGTATGTGTATCAATCCTGATAAATACCAACTGATATTTCACAACAAAGCTTCTCCCAGCTGTAGGCAGTAGACAATTGAGTACACAGGATTCTCCTGTACCCAACTTCCAATCAAATAACTTAAGGTATTCCTCATTATGGGCAGAGCTAACCAGGTTCAATTTGATGAGGTCCAAAATAAAATTACTTCATATCTCTCTTGTTAGACTAACTCCTTCTTATATAATGGTGGTAGTATCACCTTACTCAAGAGCATCCTCACCACTTTCCCCTCTTATATCCTCCAAACGACCAACATTAAGAAAAGCACTAAATTGCAACTAGAGAGGGCCTTCAACAGATTTCTTTGGTCTAGATAAAGATAACTGTTGCATTGAGCATCTTGGCAGAAGGTAGCGAAACCTTTCATTGCTGGTGGCATTGGATTCAAAGGACTTCAACAACTCTTTCATGTTAATTTATGCAAAATATGGATTAAATTTTGAGCCCAATCCTCCTTGTGGGAAAAATTTATGTTGGGAAAGTATTGTAAAGACCAGCATCCCTCCGTCACCGTTAGAAAATTAGGAGATTCTAAACTGTGGGTTAGCATGATAAAGGTTAGAGACCAAGCTAAAAAATTATTTATCTGGGATATGGGAAAAGGAGATGTTAACTTTTGGCTAGACCATTGGTGTCTAGAGGAATGGCGTACTTCTGTTACAAAACCCCCTAATAATAATGTTCAAGTTGTTGACTGCTGAGAGGATGATCAATAGTCCATCACCAAATTATGCTCTAACTTGTAGGAACCATCCATCACTCATATCTCCAAAATACCTTTTGATAGTGGCAGGCCTGATAGAATCTTATGGAAAGTTCATGATAATTAAAGCCTCACCAAAGCTATTTACTCCAATATTTTCTGTTGGGATGAGGTACCATCGGGGGGAATGTCATCTGGAATAAATTCCTATCTCCTTCTATGTCTTTTTTCAACTGGAGAACCCTGCACAATTTATTATCTACTGATGATATACTCAAAATGAAAGGTTTGAGGGGCCCTACTAGATGTCATATGTGCTTGAAGAATGACAAATCCATTTATAATCTGTTTATTAAATGCAACTTCTCTCAGGATGTCTGGATAACACTATTTACACATCTAAATATGAAGAAATCGGTCCTTAAATGGGATGAACTTAATAAAAGCTGGAAAAGCTAGAACACTCAAAAAGTAGCTCCTATTCCTTTTTAGTTGCTTAATTTATTTAGATGGCTAGAAATCTAGCTAAATATGAAGGCAAGTATACTTCTTTTGCTGAAGTTGTGAGAAATTTTATGTCTTTTATCCAAAAACTGATATAACATAAGCATTTCCCTACCATTTGATCCTCTCTTACTGGGATCTCTTCTAATCTTTTTATTTGTAAAGTGTTTTGGAGACCTCCTAGCCCCTCTATTATCAAAATTAATACAAATGGGAGTTTTTCTGACCAAGGACCTAGAGTGGGAGAAATATTCAGAAACCATTTTGTGAAGAGTCTTCTCTTCTTCCATGCACCTGTTATTATTGTTGTTGTTTTGGAAACTAAACTTATAGCTGTGTATTGAGCATTAATGATTGTTGTTAAGACTAATTGGACCCATCTATGGATTGAGGTGGATTCCACTATTTTTATTAAACTGATAGAACAAGAGGAACTATCTTCATGGTATCATTCTTATTAGGTTTAGAAAATCAAATTTCTCAGATCTCAGACCACCACACAACTATCTTTCAAATATAGAGAAGGGAACAGACTTGCGAACTAGCTTGCTAGACATGGGCCTACTTCCAATTCCATTTCTATCTCCTCCACCCCACCTCCCCCTCTTAGTTTTTTGCTTGTTGGGGACCTTATTGAAGTCCCTCATTTCAGAATTTTAAACTGATCTATCTCTCTTCTGTGAATTTCTTGGGACTTTATTTTGATGTTTTATGTCTTGTAGAGCGATCCTTTCCTCACTTTAGTTCATCTGGTAACTTCTTTCATATTCTTAACATGTAGGGAGCCATAAGTAGCTTTTTCTTCAAAAAAAATTTTTATATATATATATAATTTGGCAGGAATTAAAACATGCTTGTAGAAAAAGTAGAAGGTACATATTTAAGATGTGCCTACCAGATCCTGTGTCATATCTTAGTGGGTCCAATTTATTTAAGTGTATAGATGGTTTCTTAAGCAAGGCATAATGAGTTCTAATCGTCCTTCAAGGTATCCAAAAGCGTATGAGAAAGGTCCAAGGATCGGTCCCCGGGCATCTCACATTGTTTTGGAAAAGTCTTGAGCTCGTTCAAACTCATTAGGTTGCTTAATAACTCATCCTTATCACACCCTTATGCTCAATGAACTGATGTTCTAGCCAACCCTGATGATGGGGTAATTATCACTTGATGTTTTATATAAGTAAAAACCCTTCGGGGCAATTTGGTCTAATTAAGAAACTTAGTGTTGACCTCACTTTTGGTTGAGGCTTAGTTTTTCCTCTTCAGTAGCCTAAGGTCTAGCCATAGGACTTTCCTGTTGACTATTCCTATTCTACACTCCTCTTTGCTAAACTTGAAGTTCCACATATTGGTCCTAACCTCTAGCACTTAGTAGGTAGAGTCAACGTGGGGGAGCTCAAGGAGAGTTCCCATAGGTCTGTTGGACTCTAAGGTTGACCCTAGGTGTTTGTCTAGAGTTAAAATACTCACTCTCACTCACAATCACTCACAACCCTAAATCCAAGTTTTTCTAACTTTCGTCCCTTGATCCTTTGGGAGACTCATGTAGATGGTCCCCTAAATCCACTAACCCTAGGCTATGGTTTAGCTAAGACCAGTACATAGATGACCCACATGGGGTTTCTTTTGGCCTATAGCTCATTTATGGTGGTTATCTCCCAAATTCTGCCCAAAATATTCAACTTGACATTTTTCCCCAAAAACCCTCAAATTACCTAGATACGCTTGGGGCCCTAAATTTGGCCAACATTCTCAAAATACTCAAATTAATAAAAAATATCCAAATTTATTCAAAAATCATTTCAAAACATTTTAAAATAACCAAGTTACCCAAAACTACCCAAAAATTCCAAATGTACCAAAAATTCCAAATGACTACCCAAAAATTCCAAATGTACCAAAATACCCCCAAAATTGCCAAAATTAGAAAAATACCCTTTGCACCCCAAACTTTCTCAAAACCTCCAAAACCACTCCAAATGTCTCCAAAACCCATTTGGACCCCCCAAATTGGACATAATTTGACCATTTTAATCATTTTGACCAAAACACCCAAATTGCCTTTAAAGGCCCAATTTCCCCAAGTTTACCTCAAATGTCCATCAATTTGATCCCAACTTTCCCCAATTTAAATTCTGAACTCAAATTCACCTTCCATATGACCAATTTAAACCAATTACAAGCTTAATTGGCCCTTGATTTGAGCCCAATTTTGATTTAGGTCTAATTTTGATTTAGGTCAGACCCTAATTTTGGCTACATGAGTTAATCTTACCAAAGTGAACCCCATGGCCTACTCCATTGGCCTCAATTTGAATCTTAAACTCTTTATAAATATCTTACACATCAAACATGACTTTCAAGTGGCCTTGGTGATGCCTCAATTTCATTTACTTTTGACCAAAGTCCAAGAATCCCAAAATTTGCCCCAAATTGGCCATAGCTCAAAATTTCACCAAATTGAATGCCTTGGCCCCAAATTTGGCACCCAATTTATGTTGAAAACTCTTCATGACATCCTTATTGACCATTTTAAACAATGAAATTGGACTTAGTCCAAGTTTAGCCCAATGTAGACTCAAATTTAGCCCAACATGTCCAAAGTGACAAAATTTCCAAAATCCTTCAAATTGAACCCCTAATTGAACTCAAAATCATTTCAATCCTTCACCAAAAATCTTAATTACAATCATCTACACAATGTTGATCAATCATTTGGGCGATCAATATGTTGATCAATCATTTGGGCTCAAAGTCATGGCTATCCTAACCCATACCCAACTTTTTCCATTTGGACCCAAATTGAACCTATACATCAACATTGGCCTAACCACCCAAAAGTCACTAAACTTATGACTCCACAACAACTAAGCTCCTCTTAAGGACTAGGCTAAACCACCCAAAATTTACCAAAGCATGATATGGACCAATGGATCCCCAAATTAAGGTGTTCATTCCCTTTTTTATGCCTTAATCACAAAATCTCCTCCATCATTGATTTTCATAGGGAGTTAATTGTCATTAGCCACCCCCAGACCTTCCTGAGCTAAGAGGTGACCTCTCACTGGCTGGCTAGCCACCTTAGTGGCCAGAAAATGGCCAAACTGAAAGCCACCGCCAATGAGTAAAACCCAATCTTAACACTAGGGGCCATCTCACCAAAATTTAACCTTAGAGCTCCTCGGCCCTCCACCTAAGCACCATGTTACACCCATAACCAGGCCCTAAGCTCCCCTCTCTAGCCATGGTTATAAAATGGCTCCTTCACGACAAAGAAAGAGGTGCTAAAATTTTCTCAAGGAGACCCCTCTAAATTTCTCCTATAGGCTCTTTGAGACCTCCTCAGTGCAACCCAACCACTTTCTTGCCCTAATTCCCCTTGTTGGAGTTGAATTTTTGAGCTCAAATCCTTCCTGGAGATAGGACAGAGCTCCCCACACCTCCATAGTGAACAAAATTCAGATTAAACTCACCCACACCTTCACCACAGTGAAAGAAGACAAAGCCCCATCAAAAACCCCTCATAGAGAGCCTCTACACTAGACTTTGATCAACATCCAAATTTGTCCTTGATTGAATTTGAGTTTAGATTTTTCACCATGACTAGAGGATCAATTCTTAGCCTTCTTGGACCTCCACGAACATACCAAGCACCTCTGATTGAAGCTTCTCTTCTCAAAGTAAAGGTATTGAACTTCCCCTCTTCTCGAGCCTAATTTGATTCTCCATTTAATTGAGGTTAGTTTAATGGCATGTTTACCATATGGATGTATTTATCACACTTGGATGAGTTCATAGGATAAAACTTGAGGTCATTTGGTTGAGAAATGGGGGAGATCTTAAGGTTTAAATGTTACAGTCGCGGGTTCACTCTATTTGGGAACGATGACGTGGAGCTGTTGGATCACACGTATATCAAATGGAGGGCTCTGATTGCGCCGGATGGGAGTGTGGTTTAGAAAGCGCGGGCTGAGTCAGCGGCTGTGTGGAAGGCAACGTCCAACCAGAGCGTGCCACACATGTTTTTGGAGTCGTTGTATGATTGCGTGGCGCCACATGTTTAAATAGAAAAATAGGGATTTAAATAATTCAGAAAATGCTTCCTACCTTCAATAATTCATATCTTGGTGTTGAAAAATCACAAAAAAAAATAGAATTATTGCTTAGTGAATAGACGAGAATAATGTGGAAATGGTTTGATGTTTATTTGATGAATATTTTATTTTTAATTAATTAAACACTGATTTGAGTATTTTAACTCTCGATGCATGTAGACATTTCACAATGGCTTGATATTTTGGTATGTTGTTGCCTCTATCTGGAAGGATATTCTCTGATTTTTTGAAAGTCAGAGAAGACCTCTAGACAATGATCCATATTTTTCAAGTTTGTGTCAATTATTTGAAAAAAATTAATCATAAAAATTAGCATGTTACTTAAAAAATCCAAAGAAATTTTGGAAGGTTTCTTGTGACTAGAAAATCCTTTAGAAAATTTTTCATGGGCCTAGTCATTAAGAACACACCTAATTTGCACAAAACCCTAAAACACATAGAAAAGTATTTTAGAAAAAATAAACATCTAAATAAATTGATCTTGATTCTTTGCTATGATTTAAAGTTCAGAGAACTCCCCATAAAATTTTCAAAAAATTTGGAGCTCATTTGATAACTCAAATTGATTTTCTAAGTTAAATGACATTTTCAACACTAAAATGATTTTTACTAATTAAAATATAACTCAAAAAATTATAAGAATTGGTTTTGGGAGTTTTTTGTGATCAGGAGAATTTTTTTAAATAAAAATTGATTAAAATAAAAATCTCATTTTCGAAGCCTATTTTATTATTTAACAAATTAAAAATTAATAAAAATCACAAAATTAATAAAATTCATGAAAATATTCTAAATTATCTTCTAAGCACTTAGAAACAATTTGAATATTTTTCCTAATTTTCTAAGAGAAGATATTGAATTTTAAAGCTTAAAATAATTTTTTAAAGGATAAAAATAAATTTTTCTAAATCTTTCACTTAAAAAATTAAAATAATTCAAAGAAAAATTAAAAAAATGTAAAATTTGTTTCTCTGGGTTGCTTGATCTTAGATAGATTTAATAAAAATGTAAGACTTAATTTTCCACATTTAAAATATTTTATAATTAATTAATATTCTGGAAAATTCAATAAATTTAATAATTTAAATAAAACTAAAAAAAACATGAAATTTGGGCCAAGTGTTTCTATGGTCTAATTTTACCTCCAAAATTTCAAGTGATTAGGCTTTCCCTTGGTGAAGTTGTTGAATTTTCTTTGAAAAATCCCATTCTAGCATATAAATAAATATATAAATTAAAATAAAATATGAAAAATCACATTTTCTCCTCTGATATCTGAATTGACCACTGAGTGAGGTGGGGTAAAAACTTCAAAGTTGTTTGAATTAAATTTAATGAATTATGAAGTGATAGAGACTTAGGTGGAAAAGTATAATTTTAGAAATTTAGCCTTAATTAATATTTTGGCTTAATTTAAGAAAGGGAAATGGGCAACCATTGATCTTAATTAACATATTTGGATGACTGAAACACAAGAGATTAATTGGTAGAAACCAATCTCACTTTTTCCAAATTAAGGGATAAATTTGAATTTTTCTAGACGATTAAAATTTTGGACTCTACCAAATTGAATGATCCTAGACTTAGGGGTACAGTTTTCGGTGTTAATAACTCACTAATTTAATACCGCTATCTGGTGTTCAAGTGACATTCAAATGTTTTGATGATGAACTATTATCACTTATCACTTAAAATTTAATCTCTAAAATTTAATCTCTTTCAAAATGGCTAAGATATCAAACAAGATATTAAGAACTTAGCAGTGACCTAAGCTCAGTCAAATTTGATTAAATGAGGATTAGAAAAGTGAATATAACTAGAAACTGAAAACTACAAGCCCAAGTAAAAACCAAAACTGGCTAAGTGTCTTAATAACACTAACTTTCCCATTTAAAGGTCTTCACCTACATAATTCTCAAATTGAATGATAAATGATAATCACCCTACTCTTATTGATAATTGAAAAATCAGTGTTCATTGAACGCTAGAAATATTTACAGAATGGATTATTAAGCAACTTAATAAGTTTAAATGAGCTCAAAACTTTGCACCAGGTGGTGAGGGGAGAGCATGGACCTGCCCTTTTCTCTTGTCCAGTTGGATACCTCGGAGGTCTATTAAACTTGATATGTTTTGCTTAATAAAATCATCCTTAATCAAACCAATAGGGACTCACCAAGATATAATCTAGGAACCTTATTTTTCCCTTTGTACATAAAATTCCCTTACATGCATTTTAAGTTTCAGGTGGTGGAACGAGAAGACTCGTCAGGTACGCTTTTACAAAGTACAGTACCATCTTTTTCTATACTTTCCACACTGTATTTTTATGCTTGCAAAACTTGCATGCTAAACAATGATGTCACCCTGCTTGAAAACCAAAACTGCTAGGATAGCCGCAAAACCAAAACAAAAAATCAACCAAGATAAAAATCACCTCCACAACATTCAAAACATAAAACAACTCAAAATTTAATGAAAAACATCAAAAAAATAATAATTGCAACTAAATTAAAATGTTTCTATCAGATGATCAGAAATCCCTCGGAGGAGGTAACCTACAGTAGCTAACGAGGCTTTCTACGGTCTAAATGAAAGTATGTATGAAACTCATTAAGTTGAGTTTAGTAAATTCATTTGGACTAAGTAAATCTAACAGAAAATAGTGGTACTAGAAAGAGGAAATCTTAGGATTCTAACCGGTATCGCTCTAATTAACTTTAATATACCCTTATAAATTTGTAAAGAACTACAACTATAGGGCCACCTGATTTGACATCATAACTTGACAACCTAGAAAACTTAAACTCATCACGGCAAGGAGCTTAGAGATAGCATTATGGGCAGCACGTTCATCTTCAACAGCAAAACCTGTCTTCCCTAGCTAAACCATTCATTCCTTAGAATTAAATGACAAGCCAAAGGATTTTGAGGTTATTTGCTTATGCTACATAAATCCTCACCTTATCTTTAGGCCTTTGTACAACTCTATTGTACAATCAAAGCACTAACTCGTCTTAAGATTCTGAGGTTGTCATTTTTCATGACCTAAATCCTCACATATTTTAGGCTATTTGTGTGATTGTTTCACACGAATGTAAGCCCTAACTAATAAAATTGGCAAGATAAAACACTCAAATAAATTTCTCCTAAAAATAGAAGCTAAATAACATGATAGATTGGGAAGTCACCGAGGTTATCCTCCGGATCTATGACATCCCCTAGTTCTTCCTCTTTCGGATTCTACAATAGATGTTCCAAATTAGAACCATTCCCCATTAGCACCTCTCTGTCCGATTTCATTGAAAAGTCCTATCCTTGTGAACTCCTTGAAGATAATATTTCCTGATTTTTATCGAGAGTTTTCTTAGGTGACTTCAGTTATCTATGATGTAATTAACTATAGGGGTTTGCCCTTATAAGAAGCTTGTCCGAGCCCAGTTTAATATAAATCCTATTTAATTCTGTATATTAAATAGAGAAACTTGTCGGCAAAACGGAAATTATCGGCAAATAAAATGGTTTTACAAAAAAAAATGGATGTCATATATTTCTTAGTTTATTTGATTGAACTCTTCAACTAAAATAGTGCTGACACTTAGTACTTTGATTTTAAAGATGGGCTTGTAGTGTTTTAAAAGGTTTTAAATTAGTTATAGATCATTTTTTAAACTTCATTAACATAAATTTTGATTAATACTAGCTCACTACTAAGCCTGAAAAATTAATGGGTAGATTTCTAATTTTTAGAAAAAGATTTAAATGTCTATACCTTTAATCCTTATCATGAATTGTAAATCATTTCGAAACCATTAATTGGGGCTTAAAATCAGTAAGTCATGATCTTCCAAAAATCAAACCCCTCACTTTAATATCTTTTTTATTTAAATATTCTTCAAAATTTCATCAATTTTAAGAAAATTACATATTTATCCTTTACAAGACCAAAGTAAGGTTGGTTACTGCCATTTATCCCTTTCATATTCCAATCATGAAAAAATATCAATAAAAATTATTTTTTGCCCATTTAGCCCTTTGGTTAAGCCTAAATATTAATTAAGCCTTAAATTCCAAAATTACAGTTCTACCCCTAAGGTCTTAATACCCTATAATTAAATAAATTAGACTCAAATGACTTAAAAATTTTATGTTACCCCACTCATGGAATAATTAGAATATCAGTGGAGAAAATTTGATTTTTTTGAATTTACTTTATTTTATAATTATTTTTAATGCAAAAATAGAGATTTTCAATGAAAATTTAATAATTCAACCAAAACATAATTTTTTTCCTTAATAAATATGTTGGAAGTTTACCTAGGTAAGAGGACCACTGGAACCAATTTTAAGGATTTGAAGAGGTTTAATTTACTTATTAAAATTATTTGTTGATTTTGAGCAATAATTAAATATAAAACATTTATGAAGTAGAAAATTAAGTTTTATATTTTTATTAAATCTATCTAAGTCCAGGGAACCCAAAGAAACAAATTTCATATTTTTGTCTTTTATATTTAAATTATTGGAATTATTTTAGTGAAAAATTAAAGAAAATTCATTTTTAAGCATTTAAATATAATACCTTGACTTAGAAAATTAGGAAAATTATTTTAATTGATTCCAAGTGACCAAGAAACCAACACTAACATTTTAGTGTGTTTTTACAATTCTGTAATTTTTATGTTTTTTAATTAATTTTTAATTATTTAAATACCCAAAAATAACTCAAAAACCAAGTATTTATTTTAATTCCATATTTTTTTTCTTAGGTTTCTCTTGTCATAAGGAGCTGCCAAAAACAATTTTGGTAATTTTTAAAGTAGTATTTTAATTATTATATATATTTTAATGCTAAGAATGCAACTTCACTTCACTAAACCATTTGAATGATCAAATTAACTCCAATTGACTTGAAATTTTTATGGGGAGCTCCTCTGACACTAAATTATAGTGGGGAATGATTTTTTATGTCGTTAACATTTATAATTACTCCAAATTAAATTTATTTTATATTTTAGGGTTTGTATTAATTAGGACTATTTTTAATGAGTTAAACCAAGTTTATATTTTTTCTAGGGTCCTCTAAACACAGTGAACCTACCAAAAAAATTTTGTATTTTTATGATGAGTATTTTAATTATTATAAATATTTAACTAAAACAGGGACCATTAACTTGAAAATTAGATATCTTCGGTTGGAGATGCCCCCTGACCTGGAGATGCCCCCTGACCTTGAGAAAGTCAGGGGAGATACCTAATAATAGATACATCAGAAGCCCCATGGTCCCATGCCTTTGTGAAATGTCTAGGAAAGTGGAGAATTTAAATAAAAAAATTATATTTAATTAATTAAAAATATTACATGCATCTAAAAAAGATGAAACTAATTCCACATTGTTCTCCTCTATTCACTGAGCAAGGGGATATTTTTTATTTTATTTTTATGACTTTTCTATATAAAGATATGAATTTTCTAAGATTTGGTCATTTAAATAAATAAGAAAAATCCTATTTTTCTACTTATCCAACTCATCCTCGTACGCGTCGAAAGACCACACATCGTCACGGGATTGGACGTCGCCATCTAAGTCAACCCACGCTTTATGAACCCTCCTCCTATCAAACGCAATCCTGGTCTAACTCGCTCGATACTCAACCAATTCAAGTGCGATTTCTTCCTATAGACTCGTCTAGACTAGTAAAACATATTCATACAATTAATCAAGTCTTAACTCAATTATATGAGCATGAAAAAAAATGAAGCTCGGTTTAGGTTTAGGTTTAAATACCTTTGACCAAGAGGTGCTTCCTATATCTTGCCTTGAGTCCAAAGAGCTCTTAGATGAATATTCGAGCTGTGGTGAAATGCCTAGGTGTGACTCTGACCAGAGATGAATTAATGGTTCGATCAAAGTTCACTCTTGGGTGGTCTGGTGATGGGGCTTTTGCGGGGAACCTTCCTCTCTCAATCAGGGAATGGTGTGGGTGGAGTAAATTTATATTTGGTGGAATCTAGGGGGATGTCCTATTTCGGGCTTGATTTTGAACTATAAAATTGAGCTCAGGCAGTGGGTTTGAGGGCTTGAGGATGGTTGTATTGAACTTAATGAGAGTTGAAGAAGCACTGGGATCATTTTGGCATAGTCTCCCCAAAGAATTTTCAAGCTCTCCCTTCTTGGCCATGGAGGGTATGTTTAAAAAGAAGGGAAAGGGGAGGCCATCATGAGCAATTGGTGGGTTCCATAAGCTTCTTAGGTGGAGGCGAGGAAGATACAACAATCCCATTGGAATGAGCAAACTTTGTCGGGTTCAATTTTGAGTTTTAGCATAGGTGGAGCCTTTGGACATGGGTTTTCCGGCAGCCTAGGTGGTTTGGTGAAGTTAGTTGGGGTTGGCCATGTGTAATGGTGTTAAATTAAAATAGGATGGGGAAAGGGTCATTTTGGGTCAAATTGGGTCAAGTTATGGTTTGGGGCTAAGTTCACTCTCCAAGGATGGTTTGGATGCTGAGGGAAATCAGATGATTAAATCTAATCATCATGGTGAGGTCTCTATCCGAGTAATTTGTCATAAATATGAGGTTTTTATATTTCATGAAGTGGGCTAAAAAGTATCTTAAGGATATTTGAAAGAGGCTTGGCCTCTTGCCATTAATAGCTTGATGAGGTGGCAAAGCTCTCATGGCTCCCCTATGGTTTAAGAGTGGCTTCATGGCTTGCATGTGGCTTGGCTCTTTTGCATGAAAGGGGATTTTGGATTTATTTGATATTTTTGGTGAATTTTGGCATCATATTTTTGGTGACTTTTGGCATGATGCATGATTTGGAATGATTTGATCATGAATTTAAAACTTAGGGAATGATTTTAATCAAATGGATGATGAATAAAAAAAAAATGTCATGTGGGCTTTAGATTTGGGCTTTTGAAATAAGATGTAGTGGAATTGGGCTTTAAGAATTGAGATTGAATTTGGGCTAAAAAGTGGGCTAATTAAATGTTGAATTTGGTATAATAAGTTGTCATGAAGTGTTTGGAAGTGATTTCAAGTGATTTGAATTGAATTTGAAGGCCAATTTGGTACATTTAGTCATATGGTCAAAATTGGGGCCTTTTGATTTTGGGCTTGCAATTGAATCAAATTGGGCTTGAATTTTATTTTAATTATGATTAGGGATACTAAAATTTGGTTTGGAATAAAATTTGGCCAAGATTGGGGTCAATTGAGCCAAGATTGAGGCTAATTTGGGGAAATTGGGCCTTGTGGGGAAATTTCGTATTTTTGGTCAAATTGGGTAAAATTGGTCAAATTTGGTTAATGTGAAGGTTATAATTTGAAATTGGGAATATTTGGGATGATTTTGAATTTTTTGGGAATTTTTTGAATTTTTAAAATTTTTGGGTCATGAAGGGCATTTTGGTAATTTTTGGAAATTTTGGGGGGAATTTGGGAATTTCTTAATTTTGGTGAATTTTAGTCAATTTAGGTAGTGGTGAGTGGGTTGATATTTTTTTTGGGCAATATTATTTTTGGGCAAATTTGGGTCTTTGGGATCATTGTGGGATTTTTGGCAAAAATTAGGGTCGTAGGGGTATTTTGGTAATTTGGTGATTTTGGGATAGAATTGGCAAGTAAGACATGAAGCCATGCCAAACCAATCAGAGCCATGTGAGGACTCATTTTGGATATTCAATATGCTGGTTCTAACCTTCTTACCCAAAGACTAGGGGTATCGGTTCATTCATATGAGCTTTCTAAAAGGAATCAGAAGACCAAATGAAGGGGTCTTAGGGTTTGGGTTATGTAAGAAAGTTTAGTGTGTGCAAGCTATCTCAACCAAAATCGAGGGTTAGTCCTAAAATCTGACCATCCTATGGGAGACTCCCCTTGAGTTCTCTCATACTGACCCCACCTACTAAGTGATAGAAGTTAAGACCAATATGGTGAACTTCAAGTTGAACAAAGAGGAATATGGAATTTCTAATGGTGAGGGGTCCCTTCTAGTCCACTAAGAAAAGTCAAAATAAAAATTCTATGGCTAGAACCTAGGATACTAAAGAGGGAAAAAAAACTAAACCTCATTAGAGGCTATTTCAAAGGGGGCTTTTGTGGGGAATCAGCTTCTTTTATTGTGGGGATGGTTTCTGCATAGTTAATTGAAGTTTGGTTCACTATGAAGGTGTGGGGAGTTTTGTCCTGGTTTTGGCAGAAATTTGAGCTCAAAATTGAGCTTTCACAGTGGGGATGGGTGAAGGAAAATGGTGGGTTTGAACTGATGAGGTCTTAGGGAGTCTCTGAGAGCAATTTGGCAGAGTTTTCTTAAGCAAATTTAAGCTCTCTTTTCTTGGCCAGGGAGGTGAGGTTTAAATAAAAATAGCCAAGGGTGGCTGTCATGGCCATTTGAGGGGTGCAAAATGGTGCTTGGGTGGAGGGTTTTGATTTGCCAAAACCAATTTAAATTGATTAGCTCATATGGGTAAGTTTAGGTTTGAATTTTGGCTTAGGGCTCTCAATTTTAGTGCTTTCCGGTGACTAGGCCAATCAGCAAGGCTAGGGGAGGTGGCCAGGAGGCCAGGAGAGCCAGTGGGATGGTTAATTATAATTTACCCTCAATGACAAGTGATGATGGGGAAGATTTTTGGTTAAGGCCCATAATGGGGCATAAATCCCTTAATTTAGGGATCCAATAGTCCATTGCTCACCATGTCCGGTCTAAGGGGGTTTAGCTTGGTCAATAGAGTGTGCTTAGTAGCTGTGGAGTCATCAATTTGGTGGCTTTGAGATGGCTAAGTCAATTTTTGTGCATGGGTCCAAATTGGGTCAAAATGGCTAAAATTTGGGTTTGGGTTAGGCTATCTATGACTTTGAGCCTAATTGATTGATCAAAAGTTTGTATATGATTGTTATGAATATTTCTGGTGAAGGATTGAAGTGATTTTGAGTTTAATTGGTAGCTCAATTTAATGATTTTTAGGATTTTGGTCAATTTGGGCATGTTGGAGTAGGCTTGGGTATAGATTGGGCTAAGGTTGGGTGAGGTTCAAATTAATAGTTTAAAATGGTCTATATGAATGTCATAAAGAGTTTTCAATATAAATTGAGTGACAATTTTGGGGTTAAGGCATTCAATTTGGTGGAATTTGGGGACATAGCCAATTTGGGGCAAATTTAGGGATTTTTGGATTTGAGTTGAAATTAAATGAAATTGAGGCTTTACCAAGGCCAATTTAAGGTTCATTTTGGTGTGCAGGACTGTTATGAAGAGTTTAAAATTTCAATTGGGGCAAATTAAGTAGGCTATGGGGTTCAATTTGGCAGAGTTAAGTCGTATGACTAAAACTGGGGGTTTCACTTTGATCAAGATTGAGCCAATAAAAGGGCCAATTAGGCTTGGATTTGATTATATTGGTCATTTAAAGGGTGAATTTGAGTTTAGAACTAAAATTGAGGGAAACTAGAACCAAATTAATGGACATTTAAGGTGAATTTGGGGAAATTGTGCCTTTAACAGAAATTTCGGGGTTTTAGTCAGAAATTTCGGGGTTTTAGTCGAAATGGTCAAATTGGCCAAATTATGTTCAATTGGAGCAGAAATTTCGGGGTTTTAGTCAAAATGGTCAAATTGGCCAAATTATGTTCAATTGGAGGGTCCATATTGGTTTTAGAGACATTTGTAGTGGTTTTGGAGGTTTTGGAAAAGTTTGGGGTGCCAAGGGTATTTTTGTAATTTTGGCAATTTTGGGTATATTTTGGGAAATTTGCAATTTTTGGTAGTTTCTGGTAAATTAGTTATTTTGAAACGGTTTGAAATGATTTTTGAACCAATTTGGGTATTTTGACTGAATTGGGAAGTTTTGGCCAAATTTGGGATTTTGAGGGTGTTTTGGTAATCTGGGTAGGTTTGATGGTAAAAGGTCAAATTGGGTATTTTTGGTAAAATTGGGGTCTCAGCGACCATGGATGAGCTATGGACCAATGAAATCCTCATTTATGTCTTCCATGTATTGTTCTTAGCTAAACCCTAGCCTAGGGCAAGTGGGTTTAGGGGACCATCTACATGAGTCTCCCAAAAGACCAAGGGGTTAAAGTCAACAAGGTTAAAGTCAACAATTTTTAAAGTCAACAATTTTGGATTTTATGATTGTAAGTAATTGTGGGTGAGAGTGAGTGTAGGTAAGTGAACTAGCTCCAGACCAACACCCAGGGTCAACCATAAGGTCAGTCGGTCCTATGGGGACTCATCTTGAGCTCCCTCATACTGACCCCACTTACTAAGTGCCAGGGGTTAGGACAAGTATTTCAACCTTCAAGTTGAGCAAAAAGGAGTTTAGAGTTTCTAATGGTGAGGGTTCCTTTTCTAATTTTATAGAAATAGTCAACAGGAAAATCTTATGGCTAGACCCTAGGCTACTAAAGAGGGAAAACTAAATGTCAACCAATGCAAACTCCTAAGTCAACAGACCTAAAAAGGAGCGCAGAATTTGAGTGCTAGTTGTTTCCGCTGGGGAATATGATAGGTGAGTATTTGATCAAAATCAAAGAGTAGAAACTCTCGTTGAGGATTGAAGAGTTGGTTTCAATTATCAAGTTTCAGGTGTCTGTAGAGGATGGAAATCAGTATGTAGTTGTTGACCCCAAGATGGGAATTGAAATTTGGGTATCAATCCCGAAAATATGAGTCAGAATTTAGGTACTGTCGGCACTATTTTTGGGTTGTGGAGTTGCCCGTAAGAAACTGTCCGTCACCAAAATCAAAATTTCGTTGCTCGCTTCGGAAGGATGCTATAATTTATAAATAAATATATATATAT
>NW_018164444.1:58845274-58846719 GCF_001263595.1 Phalaenopsis equestris | reverse complement strand
GACACTTCAGGATGATCAGCATGAGCACCTTCTATAGCTAGATAATTAGCAGGTCTATTAGCTTCCCTATACACAAAAGAGAAACGGATTTTACTTTCAGTGCTAAGCTTGTTGATTCTATGAATCCATTGATTGATATGCCAAGAGGAAGACATCTTAGAATTTAGTAACTCCACCAGCAGGTAGGAGTCCACTTCAGTAACAATCCACTGCCAATTGTTCTTATTAGCAAAATTTAAAGCCTAGAAAAGTGCAGCAGCTTCAGTTTCCAAAGCATCATCAGCAATATAAGGGGCCTTGTAAAACAACAAAGTCTTCCCTTTGTGATCTCTGAAAATTACCCCAGTGTCTGCTCTCTTGTTTGTGTAGCTTCCATCAGTGTTTATTTTAATGAAAGGATAAGGAGGTCTCTACCATTTCACCTTGATAATTTTGAAATGGTTGGCACCCATGTAAGTTGTGGTCTTCAGAATCCTAGGGAACTTCCTCTAGTGTATTAGCTTGTTTAGGTAAGCCCAGCAGTTAGTCATCACCCAATTAGCACTGGGCTCCCTATCCTCATGTTTGGCGATGTTTCTAGCCATCCAAATAAACCAAGCCACAATGAAGGGGATTGGCTTGAGGGTTATCCCCTTCCCATCTTTAATGCAGTCACAGTCAGTAATGTTGTCCCAACCAATGTTAATCAGATTTATGTTCATTTGGGAAGTTAATTTACTCTAAACCTCCTTGGCAAAGTTACACTTGAAGAATAAGTGATCCCTTGTGTCCTGATTTAGCTTACATAAATAGCTTCTTGAAGGGCCTTTCAGGCCTTTAAGTTTCAAAATATCATCAGTTGGGAGAAGGTTGTTGAGGACTCTCCAAGAGAAGAACATCTTAGAAGGGGTGAGATGTTTTTGGCAAGTGGAGATGTTCCACTGGCAAGAATCCCAGCAATACAAGTAATTTTGAATGTCTTTAGAGATGCTAGCTTTAGTCCTATTCAGCAGTATGAGTTTATCCTTCTTATCTCTGTAAAATTGAATTGCAGAGATGTAGCTAGCAGATTGCTCCTTCAGTAATCCCCTCAAGAGATCCTCAGACCAACCATTACCTACCCAACAGTCTTTAACCAATAAATCCCCCTCCTTTTCATCCCGCAGAGGTTCCAAATAGTCATTTGAACACCAGTTATCTTTCCAAAAATTAATATTCCCTTGTCCCAACTCCCATCGGAGCAGCTGATCAATGTCATCTCTAGCCTTGAGCATCTGAACCCAAATTCTGGAGTCTCCCACCTTCCTAGTGACCTCCCCAGGATGGACAGACTTGCAATATTTGGCCATCATAAAGTTGGCCCATAAACTTTCATTTTGTCTGAATTTAATCCACAGCTTACACAGGCTAATATGTTGTATCTATGTAAGCCTTTAAACCCAAACCCACCAGCCTCCCATGGTTTA
>NW_018164444.1:58844125-58844988 GCF_001263595.1 Phalaenopsis equestris | reverse complement strand
TTGGTAGAGAGGCTTTTTTGCTAATCAGAATCTCACATTTTTCCTTGTTCACCTTTAGCCCAGACACTTGTTGGAAATGTTGAAGACATCCCATAATGTACTTAGTAGCACGCTTAGAGGCCTTAGTGAACAGCAGGATGTCATCAGCATAGATCAGATGGCTGATGTCCATCCTAGCTCTATTGTGATAAGAGTTAAAGGTTTTCCTCTTATCCTTGCGGTCCATCAGTCTAGAAAGGTAGCCCAACACCAGTATGAAAATGGTGGGGGACAAAGGGTCCCCTTGTTTAAGTCCTCTAGTGGCTTTAAAGAAACCATGAGATTTCCCATTTATAAAAACTGAGTTTGTGTTATCCTCCAGCCATCTTTTAATCATCTTGCAGCAATCCCTGGAAAAGCCCCTAGCCTCCAAACATTCAATGATGAAATCCCAGTTAACCATGTCATAAGCCTTCATTAGATCAAGCTTAAAGATTGCATTACCCCCTCTGCAAGGTTTCTCCAAATCCTGCAGAAGTTCTTGAGCCAGAAGGATGTTATCCCCAATACTTCTGCCTTTAACAAAGACAGCTTGGTTGTTGCTGACAAGGTGAGGTAAAATAGGCTGAAGCCTGTTAACAATGATTTTGCTTATCATATTACTTATGACATTATTTAAACTCAGAGTTTTGTACTGCATCCAGCTATCCTTGATAGAGGTCTTTGGGATAAAGACAATAGTAGAGGCACTGAAATGGTTAGGGAGTGAGTTTCCTTTGAAAAAGTGTTGAATAACTATGATCACCTCTTCCTTAATGACCTCCCAAGCCTTCTTATAGAAATCAGAAGTAAACCCATCAGGTCCAGCTGATTTGGAACTATCA
>NW_018164444.1:58808254-58844110 GCF_001263595.1 Phalaenopsis equestris | reverse complement strand
TGGATAGTGTTGCATTTCCTTTGGTATTTGATGCAGGCATGGTAGAATTTAGTATTTCTATCTCCATCAGCAAATTTAGTTTTTGCAGCCTTTTGTTGAAGGAAGTGATCCTGCCACTGGATGGCATTTAAAAGTCTCTCATTAGCCTCAAGGAGAACAGCCTCATCAATCTTTCCTTTGCTATGCTCCTCCTCCAGCTCAGTTACCTCCTTTTCAGCCTTATCAACAATCAGTAGGAGGTCTTCAAAGGTATTCCAGCTCCACTGCTTAAGGGATTTAGCAACCCTCTTCTGATTAAGCCAAAGGTTGATAAAAGGGTCAGTGTGAAGGTCTTTCTTCCACTGATCTTTAATAATGTTCAAGAAAGTTAAATGCTGAGATCAAACATTCAAGTATCTGAAAGAGCTTTTCTGGTTAGCCATCTTATTCCCAATAGTAATCAGTAAAGGCCTGTGGTCAGATCCAGCAAGGCTTAAATGGGTAACAGATGCCTGCAAGAACTGTTGGATTCAGTTGTCATTAGCCAGAACTCTATCCAGCCTTTCCCACAGCTCCTTCCTTCTCCAAGTAAAGGTAGGACCACAAAAACCCAGATCAAGTAACCCGACTTTTTGGATATTGTCATTGAAGAAAGATATACTAATGTGATTGGGAGTTCTGCCCCCCTTCCTTTCAGCAGGAGATGAGACACAATTAAAGGCTCCTCCCACATCCAGGCCTTGTCAACAGAACCTTGGATGAGCTGCAGGGATTCCCACAACTCAATTCTAGCTGCTTTAGAACATCCAACATAGACAAAGGAAGCAAATACTTCCTTATCCATAAATTTGAGATTAAAATGCAAGATTTGGGTATGGTTAAGTAGGGTAAAGAACTGCATTTATTTCCTAAAAAAAACCCAATTTTTGTTGTTGATGTCAGTAAACAAATTGAATCCAGGGAAGACTTTAGCAATTTTCAACATGTTGAGGTGAACCATAGGTTCCAAAATGGCAATACACCAAAGTTTGTACTTCTTATTCAGATATTTGAGTCCTTTTAGAGATAGGGGGTGGGCAATCCCCCTAATATTCCAACATAACAGGTTAATCATGGGGAAGGGGAAGAAGAGTAAGGTTGGGACCTGGACCTAGTCCTCCCTCTATACTAGTTTGAGCCCATTCTTATCTGATTAGCATGTACCTCCAAACTCTGACGCTCCTTGCCTTTCCCAATGTCTAGTCCTTCTAGTTTATATTTCTTTTTCTTTTTAGCTTTTTGAATTTAACACTCTAACTCCAGCTCTTTATTCATGTCTTCTACTAGTTTCTGACAAGGGGGTTCCACCACTGGATTCATCACATTTCTGAGAGGTGGGGAGGTAAACACTTCCTCCACTGACTCAGCCTCTGGTTGGATCTCTATTTCTTTATCCTTTGTAGTTATTTGGCCAACAGCTTTACTTCCAACTCTAACTATCTTCTCCACATAGTGAGGGTCCATTTGGTTGGGGGGCTTCTCATTCCCTTCAGCAAGCACTGTCTTCTTTTGCACTTTTGTATTTCCAGCTTCCTAGATTTTGTTAGTGGCATCCTCCAACTCCTGTTGAGGTTGGTGGTGAGTTCTTATAATGGGAGGTTTCAATCTGTAGCATCTCTCCCTGTTATGTCCAAACATTTTGCAATGTTGGCAATAGTGTGGTCTTTGCTCCATGATGACTTCTTGCCAAAAACCTCTCTGAGTGTCACCAATCCATATTCTCTTAACATCAGGGAGAGTGACATCTCTTTCCACTAAGATTCTTGCATTGGCTGGTCTTACCATGTTAAAAGTAGCAGCATCAACCTTCAAAGGTGTACCCAAAGTACACCCTATATAGAACAAAGCATTCATTTTAAATAAATGCAAAGGCAGCTTAGGTAGCTTAAACCAAATAGGCACTGTGGGAGGTTCTTGTGATGGATCATAATCAGGTGACCATTTTAAGATTTTCATTTCTATTCCAGCAATTATGATGGATTGCTTTGCAAAAATTCTGGCATAGTCCTCCGCTTTAATCAGCTGGATTAGGAGGTGTCTACCATCCAACAGCCCTAGCTTCCATTCTGAAATCTTCAGGGATTCAAAGTATTTTCTTACAAGCTCCATCTTTGGATGTCCCAAGCAGAATTTACCAATTAAGGTGAACTGAACCTCCAAGATTAAGTCAGCAAGCTCATTTTCAGAAAAAAAAAGGCAGCATTCCCCATCTTTATTACCCACAGGGTGAATGCAGGCAGCAGATCCTCTTCCAGCAACTCTTCCAGATCCTCTTCCAGCAATAGTGATATGAAAGTCCTGAGGGAAGACAAGTAAATCAGGATCCAGAAAAGGGGAGGGAGGATTACTCACCACTCCAGCATAGGTGTCTTTGATCCATTGCAAGTTGGTTTCCAAGTCAATAGGGGTATTCATGTTGACTAGAACCCCAAAACTAAGAAGGCTCCAGGACAAAACAAACACCAGCAAGGGAGCTAAAAAATAAAAAAGCAGACAGCTGCTACCCAAGAAACTCCCAAAGACAGCAAACCACAGCTTCCAAGCTAGTTAAAAGATCACCAAGGAAAGACAGAAGAAGAAGCAGAGGAGCTTGAGCTGCCCAATGGAACATTAACAACTTTACAAAAGCACCAAAAAACCTCAACAGCCCCAGCAAGGCCACCAAGAACAAAACAGAAAGTTCCAAAAAAACCAAAAAAGCTCAAGCTGTCTATATATATACATATATATATATATATATATATATAGATGATATATATATATATGTATGTATATACCTACATATGTATGTATATACCTCCATATGTATGTATCTACATACATATGCATGTATGTATATATATATATGTATATATACATACGTATTCAACATTTATTTTTTCATTGTTCCACAGTTCAACAAGTTTGGAACTGTTTAATTCCCAAACTAAAGTTAGATACTGAAAGTTAGATACTGTTCATCTATCCCCTCAGCTGGAATGGAGTGATTTCTTCCTCAGTTGGAAGGATTGGCAGGCCCAATATTTACCCCCTATTCCTTGTATCACAGCTTGGTTCTATGGATGTCCAGAAATATGCTTAAATATGAAGATACCTGTGTGGCAGCTGCCACCATTGCTACCAACTGCATTAGCTACCGGTAGAAATTATATTTTCATCGGAAGCTTCCTAAAATCCTTCGCAGTACACCCTACAAGCTTCCCAGAAAAATCAGGTATGCTCTTATTCATTAGGTTTCTCCCCCAAAGGGTGGAATTAAAGTTAATACTGATGGAAGTTTTTCTAATCCTTATGCTAGTATTGGATGGTTGTTCAGAAGTGATAATGGGAAGTGTTTACTAGTGTTTACTCTACTTCCATTACTCTACTTACATTCTCCTGTTAGAGCTAAGGATCCTCTGGAAGCTCAAACTCTGGCTATTTTCTAGGCTATGTTTATGGCCCATAAGTGAGGTTTCACCTTAATAATCATAGAATCAGATTCCAGTGTTCTAATTGATATCATTGAAGGGAGGATACCTACTCCATTGTACCTACTGCATTGGATCAAAAATATTCACACATTAGGAGAGGGTATTAGCTCCTCATACTCCCATATATTGAGAGAAGGTAATAGGCCTGCCCATTGGCTACCTAATGTTGGCCTTCATTCTGAGCTTCCTAGGGTAAGCATTTCTCCTACCCCCACTTAGATTTACTGCTAAGAGGAGACCTTGTAGCTCTTCCTTTCATTAGAGTTTTTTCTGATTAATCTTTGGGAAGGGACTCTTGTTCTCCCTTCTCTTGTACTCTCTCTTTTTCTGTTTAATGAAGTAGGAGCCACTGTCTCCTTTTAATATATATATAACCCCATATTCTTCAAAGTTTAAATGAAAGAGCATTATACCTCAAATCATGTATCTATCTCAAAAGATAAACACAAGACATGAGGGTGAGGCTCGATCAAATAAACTAATAAAATAAATGACATCTGTTTGGTCTGCAAAACCATTTTCTTTCCCGACAAGTTCCATTTTCCGACAAGTTCCCTTATTTAATAAAAAGAGTTAAATAGGGTTTATTTTAAGCTGAGTTTGGATAAGCTTCCTATAAGGATAAGCCCCTATAGTTAATTACATTATAAATGACCGAAGTCACCTAAGAAAACTCTTGATAAAATTAAAAAAATATTATCTTCAAGGAGTTCAATAGGATAAGAATTTTCAACAAAATTGGACAAAGAGGTATGAAATGGGAATGGGTCAAATTTGGAACATTTTGTTTTTGTAATCAAGGAGGAATAACTAGGGGTTGTCATATATTTAGAGAAAAACCTCATGAAAACTTTGGTGACTTCCCAGTCTATCATATTTTTTGGCTTCAGTTTTGAGGAGAAGTATTTAGGTGCTTAATTCTGCCAATTTTATCTTTTAGAGCTTACATTCGTGTGAAACGATCACATAAATAGCTTGGGAGATGTGAGGGTTTAAGTCGTGACAAACGACAACCTCGAAATTCTAAGATGAGTTAGGGCTTAGATTGAACATCAGAGCTGTACAAAGGCCTAAGAATGAGGTGAGGATTTATGTTGCATTAACAGACAACCTAAAAATCCTATGAGTTGGTTGTTTAATTCTAAGGAAATATATTTAGCTGGAGAAGACATGTTTTGCTTTTGAAGATGGCCGTGCTGCCCACCATGCTAGGTCCAAACTCCTTGCTGTGACAAGTTTATGTTTTTTAGGGTATCATGTTATGATGTCATATCAGTTGGCCCTATAGTTAAAGTTTTTTAAATATTAGGGGCCATATTAAAGTTGATTAAGGTGACACGAGTTAGGATCCTACGGTTCCCTCGTTCTGGTACCACCATTTTTTATTGGATTCATTTAGTCCAAATGAACTTACTAAACTCAATTTAATGAGTTTCATACTTTTATTTAGACCGTGGGAAGCATCGTTAGCAACCATAGGTTACCTCCTCCGAGGGATTCCCGATCATCCAATAGAGACATCTTAATTTAGTTGCAGTTTTTATTTTGTGTGATGTTTTTTGTGATTAAATTTTGAAATTTTGCGTTGTCTTATATTTTGAATGTTGTGGCAGTGAATTTTACCTTGATTGATTTGAGTTTTAGTTTTTGTTCAGGGTGACATTGTTGTTTAACATGCAAGTTTATAAGCTTGAAAGTACAATGTGGAAAGTATAGAAAAAAGACGTTACTGTAAACTGTAAAAGCGTACCTGACGAGTCTTCCCGTTCCACCACTTGAAACTCAAATATGCATGTATGAGCATTTTATATGAGGTAAGAAAAATATCATTCTGGTGATATACAAAATCCTAAATCATAAATTGGTGGGTCCCTATTAGTTTGATTAAGGATGATTTTTGTTAAGAAAAACATAATAAGTTTAGTAAACCTCTGAGGTATCCAACAGGTATGGAGAAAGAAGCAGGTCCATGCTTTCCTCTTACCGCCTGGTGAAAAGCCTCGAGCTCATTTAAACTTATTACATTGCTTAATAATTCATCCTGTAAATATCTTCAATGCTCAATGAACATTAAAATTTCAATTATCCCTAAGAGTAGGCTAATTATCATTTATCACTCAATTTGAAAAATATGTGGGCGAAGACCCTTAAAAAGGGGCAAGTTGGTGTTATTAAGACATTTAGTCAATTGTAGTTTTAGCTTGGTCTTGTAGTGTTTCAAAGGTGTTTAACTTTTTATTTACATTCACTTTTCTAATCGTCATTTAACCAAATTTTATTTAGCTTAAGTCACTATTAAGCCCTAAAGTCCTAGTGAATGTCTTAATCATTTTGAAGGAGGTTTCTAAGTAGGGTTTTAAACGAGCCGAGCTTTAGCAAGCTCAGACTTGGCTCGTGTTCGGCTCGTTTGAAATAGCTCGTGTTCGAAATTGGCTCGTACTTAAAATCAGCTTATGAATAGTGTGTTCGTGTTCGGCTCGATTTAAATATTAGTGTTCGTCTACGACTCGTGTTCAGCTCGAAATTGGCTCGTTAAACTAATATTGAGAAAAATAGATGTAAAGTGTGGGATTCGAACTTGGATCAAATATATACAAAAGAAGACACTAACCACATTGCCACATGAGGTGTTATGATTTAAATTTAGACATAAATATATAATATATTATTATATAAATAATATATGGAATATATTATTATATAAAAAGTTATATAATTTTTTATTCGAGCCATTTTGAGCTGAACACGAGCGAACAAACTGTTGTTGGTGTTCAACTCGTTTACATTTCTAGCATAAAAATTTGTTCGTGTTCAGCTCGTTAGGCTTAACAAACGAGTCGAACATGAGCTGCTTAAATAACCGAACACGAGCTGTTCACAAACAACGAGCCAAATTGACAGCCCTATTTTTAAGTGATAATAATTCATCATCAAAACTTTTGAAGGCTATTTGAAACTCCAAAATGGGGGTATTAAATTAATGAGTTATTAACACCCAACACCATACCCCTAAGTCTAGGATCATTTAATTTGATAAACTTTCAAATTTTAAAGATTTAAGGTATTACACATTTATGCTTCAACTAGGCAAAAGTGAGATTTATTTCTACCAATTAATTCCTTATGTTTCAATCATTCAAATATGTTAATTAAAATCAAATGTTGCTCATTTCTCTTTCTTGAGTTAAGCCTAAATGTTAATTAAGGCTAAATTTCAAAAATTACACGTTTGATCCTAAGGCTCTATCACTTCATAATTTATCAAATTTAATTCAAATGACTTTGGAATTTTTTCCCACCTTACTCATGGATCAATTAAGAAATCAGAGGAGAAAAGGTGTTTTTTCAAATTTTAATTTAATTTAAATATTTATTTTTATGCAAAAATAGGATTTTTCAAAGGAAATTCTACAACATGACCAAGGCAAAGCCTAATCCCTTAAATTTTTAATGGAGGTAGAATAAGGCCAGAGAACCAATTGGACCAAATTTCATGATTTTTTTAGGTTTATTTGAATTAATAAAGTTATTTAAAATTCTTGAGTGTTAACTAATTATAAAATATTTTAAATGTGGAAAGTTAAGTTTAATAATTTTATTAAATCTCCCTGAGGTCAAATAACCCAGAGAAATAAATTTCACATTTTTTTTTGTTTTTCGTTGAATTATTAGAATTATTTAAGTGAAAATCCATTTTTTAGCCTTTTAAATTTTTTTTAAACTTTAAAATTCAATATCTTCACTTGGAAAATTGGGAAAAATATTTCAATTGTTCCTGAATACTTGGAAACAATTTAGAACATTTCCATAAACTTTATTAATTTTGTGATTTTTATTTAATTTTCAATTATTTAAATATTAAAATAGGCTGAAATAAATGAAGTTTTTATTTTATTTAGAATTTTATTTTTAAAAATCCCTCTAATTACAGAGAAATCCCAAAACCAATTTTTATAATTTTTTGATTTGCATTTTAATTATTAAAAATCATTTTAATGTCAAAATGGTATTTAACTTAAAAAATTTAATTTAAGTTATTTAAATGAACTCCAAATATTTTGAAATTTTTATGAGGAGTTTTTTGAACTTTAAATTACAGTTGATATTAAAAACCAAGTCATTTAGATGTTTACATTTCCCAAATTAATTTTTTATGTGTTTTAGGGTTTTTTTGAGAGTTAAGTGTGTTCCTATTGACTAAGCTTATGAAAAATTTTCCAAAGAGTTCTCGGGTCACAGAAAACCTTCCAAAATTTTCTTTGATTTTTCTAAGAAATAGGAAAATTATTATGATTAATTTATGCAAGTAATAGACATAAACTTGAAAAATATGGATCTTTTTCTAGGGATCTTCTCTGACTTTGGAAAAATCAGAGAATGTTCTCCATGATAGTGGCAATAACATGCCAAACTATCAAGTCATGGTAAAATTTTTACATGCATGGGAATTAAAAGACTTAAAATACTCAAAACTGTATTTAATTAACTAAAAATAAAATATGTATCAAACAAATGTCAAACCATTGCCACATTATTCTCCTCTGTTCAATGAGTAGTAGATTATTTTTATTTTATTTTTGTGATTTTTCTACACCATGATATGAATTTATAAATTATGGAGCATTTTCTGAATTATTTAAATCTCTATTTTTCTACTTAAACATGTGGCGCTGCGTCAACCGACGACGACTCTGAAAACACGTGTGGTACACTTTGGTTGCACGCTGCCATCAACATAGCCGCTGACTAGGACCGTACTTTGTGAACCACGCTCCCATCCGGTGCAATCAGAGCCCTCCATTTGATACACACGAGATCTAATGGCTCCACGTCATCATCCCCGAATAGAGTGAACCTGTGACTGTGAACCCGAAAACCTTAAGATCTCCCCCATTTCTCAACCAAATGACCTCAGGTTTAATCCTATGAATTCGTATAAGTGTAAGAAACACATCCATATAGTAAACATGCCACTAAATTAATTCTAATTAAATGGAGAATCAAAATAGGCTCGGGAAGAGAGGATGTTCAATACCTTTGATCTAAGAAGGGAAGTTTCAATTAGAGGTGCTTGACACGTTTGTGGAGGTCCAAGGAGGCTAGGGATTGAGCCTCTAGTCATGGTGAAAGGTCTAGACCCAGAACAGATCCAGGCCGAATTTGGGTGTTGATGAAAGTCTAGTATAGAGGTTCTATATGAGGGGGATTTAATTGGGCTTCTTCTTCTTTCACTTCAGATCAAGGCCGAATTTGGGTGTTGATCAAAGTCTAGTATAGAGGTTCTATATGAGGGGGTTTTAATTGGGCTTCTTCTTCTTTCACTGTGGTGATGGTGTGGGTGAGTTTAATTTTAATTTGGTGCACTATAGAAATGTGGTGGGAATGTCCTATCTCCGGTAAGGATTTGAGCTCAAAAATTGTATTCCAGTAAGGGGATTTGGGACAAATAAGTTGTTGGGTTGCACTAAGGAGGTCTCAAAGAGGCTATGGAAACAATTTAGATGGATAGCACACCACTCTTGGCCATGCAGGTGAAGCTTTTATAAAAAAACGGCTTAAGGTGGCTCTATAGGCCAATGTATGGGTGCAAAGTGTTGCTTATGTGGAGGCCAGAGAGGCTCTAAATTTCAAATGGGATGAGGGGGCCTCTAGGTTTGAATTGGTTTTGAATATTTGGGTTGTGGCTCACAATTTTGGCTCCTCTAGTGACTAGGCCAGCCAACAAGGCTAGAGTAGGTGGCCAGGAGGTCAGGTGAGCAAGGGAATCTGTCACAACAAATTATTTGGGTAGGTGTTTATTTTTAGCAAAAATCATTTAGGCTTAAGCAAATTTGGAAGAAAATCCCTTGATTTAGGGAACCTTTGGTCCATGGCTTATTTGGGTGGTTCCATAGGCTTTACCCTACTCAATAAGGTCCAAAATTTTGCTGTAGAAGCCTTGCCTTGACCAATTGAACATGGCTAGGTCAATTTTGGTGCATGGGTCCAATGTGGGTCCATATGAACAAAGCTTGGGTTTGGGCTAGGCTATCCACGACATTGAGCCCAATTGATTGATCAAGATTGTGTAGATGATTGTAATGTAGATTTTTGGTTAAGTATTGAAGTGATTTTGAGTTTAATTGGGATTTCAATTTGGAGGATTTTTGAATTTTGGTCACTTCGGGCATGTTGGGTTAGACTTGGCTCTTAATTGAGCTAGAATTGAGCTAAATCCAAATTTATTGTTGAAAATGATCAATAAGAACATCATGAAGAGTTTTCAACATAAATTGGGTGCAATTTTGGGGCTAAGGCAATCAATGTGGTGGAATTTGGAAACATAGCCAATTTGAGGTAAATTTGGGGATTTTTGGAATTGAGCAAAAATTTAATGAAATTGACGCCAAAACAAGGACAATTGAAGGTAAATTTTGATTTTTAGGAATATTATGAAGAGTTTAGGATTCAAATTGAGGCCAATTGAGTAGGTTATGGGGTTCAATTTGGTGGGATTAAGTCATAGGGCCAAAATTGGGGGTTTAACATATATCAAAATTGGGCTGAAAGCATGGGCCAATTAAGCTTGCATTTGGTTTAAATTGGTCATATGAAAGGGAAATATGAGTTAATGAATGAAATTGGGGGAAATTGGGACAAAATTGATGGACATTTGAGGTAAATTTGGGGAAATTATGCCTTTAAAGGCAATTTGGGGGTTTTGGTCAAAATGGTCAAATTGGTCAAATTGGGTCATGTGGTAATTGAAAAAAATGAAATTGGGAATATTTGGAAGGTTTTAAGAATTTCTTGAGATTTTTTAGAATTTTTAAAATTTTGGGCCAAGGAGGGGCGCTTTGGTAAATTTGGCAATTTTTTTTGGTGATTTGGGTAAGTTGGTTGTTTTCAGAAGGTTTGAAATGATTATTGAACATTTTTTTGTATTTTGGGCAAGTTTAGGAATTTTGGCCAAATTTAGGGTTTCAAGGGTACTTAGGTAATTTGGGGGAGTTAAGGGGCAAAAAGGCCAAGTTGGGTATTTTTGGTTGAATTGGGGTGCCAACCATCATAAATGACCTATGGACCAATAGAAATCCCATTTGGGTCCTCTATGTATTTGTCTCAGTTTAACCTTAGCTTAGGGCTAGTAAGTTTAGGGGACCATCTACATGAGTCTCCCAAAAGATCAAGGGACCAAAACTAGGAAATTCTTGGGTTTAGGGTTGTGAGTGATTGTGGGTGAAGGTGAGTGCAAGTGAGTGTCTTAGCTCTAAACAAATACATAGGGTCAACCCTAAAGTCAAAAAATCCTATGGGAACTCTCCTTGAGCTCCCTCATAATGACCCCATCTACTAAGTGCTAAAGGTCAGAACCAATATATAAAGCCTCAAGTTGAGCGAGGTGGAGTTTAAAAATTCTAATGGTGAGGTTTCATTTTCTAATTTTCCAAGAATAGTCAATAAGAAACTCCTCTGGAAAAACCTTAGGCTACTAAAGAGGAAAATCTAAACCTCAACCAAAAGTGAGGTCAATAAATGGACCCCCAGTAGGTGTGGTGTGTCGGACAAGCACACCGTGCGTATTGGCATTGACCGACGAGATCAACTAGACAAATAGAAACTCCTAAATCAACAAACATAGAAGGAAGTGTGAAATTGTGTGTGCTATTTATTTCTGCTAGGGAATTAGCAAGTGAATATTTGATAAAAATCAACAAGTAGGAACTCTCGCTTGGGATTGGAGAGCGGTTTCTGAGGTATCAATTTTTCAGGTGTTTATAGAAGATGGGAATCAATATGTATGTGCTAACCCCAGAGTGGAAATTAATATTTAAGTAATAATTTCATAAGATGGTCGGAAGTTAGGGATCAACCTCGAAAGGAAGGAATCAAAAGTTAAGGACTGATTCCAAAATGAGAATTGAAAGTTAGGGATCAATCTCAAGAGAGTCGGATGTTAAAGACCGACCTCGGAAATAAAGGAATCAGAAGTTAAGGACTAATTCCAAAATGAGAATTTAAAATCTCAAGAGAGAGTTAGAAATTAATGGCCGACCTCAAAAGGAAAGGAATCAGAAGTTAAGGACTGATTCCAATATGAGAATTGAAAGTTAAGTATCGATCTCAAAAGAGAGTCGAAAGTTAAAGACCGACTTCTAAAATAAAGGAAATCAGAAGTTAAGGACTGATTCCAAAATGAGAATTGGAAGTTAAGGATCAAAATTAATAGAGAGTCAGAAGTTAAGGACAAACCTCAAAATGAAAGGAATCAGAAGTTAAAGGCTGATTCCAAAATGAGAATTGAAAAGTTAATGATCAATCTCAAGAGAGAGTCGGAAGTTAAGGACCAACCTCAAAAGGAAAAGAATCAGAAGTTAAGAACTCATTCCAAAATGAGAATTGAAAGTTAATGATCAATCTCAAGAGAGGGATGAAAGTTAAGGATCGACCTCGAAAGGAAAGGAACAAGAAGTTAAGGATTGATTCCAAAATGAGAATTAAAAGTTAAGGATAAATCTCAAAAGAGAGTCGAAAGTTAAGGACCGACCTCGAATCAGAAGTTAAGGACTGATTCTAAAATGAGAATTCAATGTTAAGGATCAATCTCAAGAGAGAGTCGGAAGTTAAGAATTTACCTCAGAAGTACCTCAGAAGGAAATGAATCTGAAGTTAAGGATTGATTCCAAAATGAAAATTGAAAGTTAAGGATCAATCTCAAGAGAGAGTCGGAAGTTAAGAATTTACCTCAGAAGGAAATGAATCTGAAGTTAAGGATTGATTCCAAAATGAAAATTGAAAGTTAAGGATCAATCTCAAGAGAGAGTGGGAAGTTAAGGACCGACCTCAAAAACAAAGGAATCAAAAGTTAATGACTAATTCTAAAATAAGAATTGAAAGTTAAGGATCAATCTCAAGGGAGGGTTGGAAGTTAAGGACCGACCTCAAAAGTAAAAGATTCAAAAGTTAAGGATTAATTCCAAAATGAGAATTGAAAGTTAAGGATCAATCTCAAAAGAGAGTCAGAAGTTAAGGACCAAACTTGAATATGTAAGGAATCAGAAGTTAAGGAATGATTTCAAAATGAGAACTGAAAGCTAAGAATCAAACTCAAAAGAGAGTCAGAAGTTAAGGACCAACCTCAAAAGGAGGGAATCAAACGTTAAAGACTGATTCAAAAGATGAGAATTGAAATTTACAAAGAGTTTCTGGGGTTGAACCCATAGATATGTGTTATGTGAAAAGGTTGACATTGTTGAGGAAGATATGTGAAATTTTGTGAGATTTTGTGTAGAATGTGAAATTTAACAAGGATGTGAAGAGTTAATGTAGACAAGGATAGTTGTGCTGCGCAGGTATATAGTAAGATACCTCAAAATCGAGATAATCGACTCAACAGATTAGTTTTCTTTTCTTGTTGTTTTTATCACATTTAACTATCAAATCAGGTTTTCAAAAATTTGTTTTAGTTGGTGGATTTTTTTTTCAAAAGAGAGTTGTTTAGTTGTTTATTTGTTTGTTTGTTTTTTTATTTAAGTTTTATTGTCGTTAAGTTTTTTTGTTGTTTTGTTATTTTCTCATTATAATCTCGAACTAACGTATGGTTCATGGCTTTTATCCATTGCACCAAAGAGGGTAAATTAACAAACAGATAGAATTCTGAAAGAGATTTCATTAATCTGCTCCAATAAATGTTACAGATTGAGCGTTGGCCAAGGCCTCAAAAAGTACAATTATGTTGACTGCATCAATGTACATTTATAAATATCCCATGCTAAGTACATAACATAGGCTGAGCATGTCTAATCAGCTGTAACGTAAATACAATTAAAATGAATCTTCTGAGTGTCTGTCTCTGATGAGGCAAGCTCTTGATCGAGCTGACCTTTTAAGCCACGATCCAGGACAAGAGTTCCCTTTGCATGTGCTTAGATGTGAAACCCTCTCATAGCTTGTATGGCATCAGTTCTTCCAGCTTTGGGTCTGGTCCATCTTCCAAAATGTCACGGACACCCTGCGGTGTTGTACTCCTGGAATGCAATGTTTGGCGACATCTGCTCTGTTTCCTTTAACAACTAGTGTTTCCCTTAACAACTAGTATTGAACCAATAGGTAACAGAATTTCCATGACTTTGAATTCACATGGGCCAATGACATCTATTTCTTTTCCGAATAGGATGTTGCTCTTGCTCATGAATGAGACCGTGTAGAAAGGCCTCACAAAGTCACGATGGTCAATGTGCGATGGTCAATGTGCGGAGGTATGGTATGCAGTCTCCTTCTTCATATATGTTGATAATACAGCTATTAGAAATACATCCAGCTGACAGTATGCTCTAGCAGACCATTGTCTTGATTATCCATTTTATCATATAAGGTAGTGGGTCCACTTGATTGTGTCTCAAAATCACAGGGGAAATTCCTTATCTATCATTGGTGAAGTTGTAATAGTAG
Organism: Phalaenopsis equestris; assembly: GCF_001263595.1. Classification (NCBI taxonomy): domain Eukaryota; kingdom Viridiplantae; phylum Streptophyta; class Magnoliopsida; order Asparagales; family Orchidaceae; genus Phalaenopsis; species Phalaenopsis equestris. The sequence goes on along the minus strand of NW_018164444.1, from coordinate 58,830,188 downwards.
CTGCACTGGATAGTGATCCTCCCATTTCCTCGCAACCACTTTCTTGGCTCGAAAAAGGTTTTTTACATAAGAAGGCCTGCTTGACCTCTATCTCTCAGGTCAAAAATACAGCTGAGAATGTTTCGTTAATCACTTTCTAAGAAGACCCTGGTGCATAATTCCAATCCTTTTTATATGTTGATGAATTCTCTTCGACGCTATTTTTGGTTGGAGGAGTTGCTCGTAAGTTCTTCGACGCTATTTTTGGTTCGAGGAGTTGCTCGTAAGAAGCTGTCGGTCACCAGAATCGAAATCCCATTGCCCGCTTTGAAAGGACATTTTAATTTACATATATATTTAATTTTAGAAAAATATAAAATAAAACTGACCCCATATTTTTCATAGTTTAAATGAAAGAGCGTTGTACCTCAAATCTTGTATCTATCGCAAAGAATAAACACAAGGCTTGAGGATGAGGCTTGATTAGATAAACTAAAGAATATATGTCATCCGTTTGGTGTGCGTTGTATTTGCCGACAAGTTCCCCTATTTAATATAAAGAATTAAATAGGGTTTATATTAAGCTGTGTTCGGACAAGCTTCGTATAATGGCAAGCCTCTATAGTTAATTACATCTTAAATGACCAAAGTCACCTAAGAAGACTGTCGATAAAAATCAGGAAATATTATCTTCAAGGAGTTTCAAAGGGTAGGAATTTTTAATGAGATCGGACGTATAGGTGTTAAAGGGGATTGGTTCAAATTTGGAACATTTTGTTGTAGTGTCCAAAGAAGGAAGAACTAGGGGATGTCATGGATCCAAAGGAGAACCTCAGTGACTTCTCAAGTTAACTTAATGTTTGGCTTCAGTTTTGTGGAGAAATATTTAGGTGTTTCATCCTGCCAATTTTATTAGTTAGGGCTTACATTTGTGTGAAACGATCACACAAATAGCCAGGAGGATATTAGAATTTAGCTCGTGACAAATGATAATCTAGGAATCCTAAGACGAGTTAGGGTTTATATTATACAGCAGAGCTATACAAATGCCTAAAGATAAGGTGAAGGTTTATGTTGCACCAGACAAACAACCTGGAAGTCTTATAGCTTTATTGTTTATATCTAAGGAAGGAAGATTAGTTTAGCTGGGGAAGACAGATTTTGCTGTTGAAGATGGTCGTGCTGCCCATTAGGATAGCTCCAAGCTCCTTGCCGCGATGAGTTTGAGTTTTCTAGTATGTCGAGTTATGATGTCAAATCAGGTGGCCCTATGGTTGAAGTTCTTTAAATTTTATAAAGGCATGTTAAAGCTGATTAGAGCGACACCGACTAAGATCCTACGGTTCCCTCATTCTGGCACCAGTATTTTCTATTGGATTCACTTAGTCCAAATGAACTTACTAAACCCAACTTAATGAGTTCCATAATTACATTTAGACCGTGGGAAGCCTCGTTAGCAATCGTAGGTTACCTCCTCTGAGGGACTCTCGATCATCCGATACAGACGTTTTAATTTATTTGCAATTTATAGTTTTATGTGATGTTTGTCATTAAATTTTGAGTTGTTTTATATTTTGAATGTCGTAGTGTCGAATTTTATCTTCATTGATTTTAGTTTTAATTTTGGTTTTGGTTTTCGTATTGTGGCTATCCTTATAATTTTAGCTTTCATGCAGGGTGGCATCGTTATTTAGCATGCAAGTGCTGCAAGCATAAAAAGTACAAGAAAGACAATGATGAAAACTGTAAAAAGTGTAGCTGACGAGTCTTCTCATTCCACCACCTGAAACTTAAAAGGCATGCTAAGGTATTTTATATGAAACAAGGAAGTAAAATTTTGACGACTAACCTAACCCTAGATCATATCTTGGTGGGTCCTTTTTAATTTGATTAAGGATGATATTTGTCAAGCAAAACATATTAAGTCTAGTAGATCTTCAAGGTATGCAACAGATCTAGAGAAAGAAGCAGGTCTGTGTTACTCTCTCACTGCCTGGTGGAAAGTCCCGAGCTCTTTTAAACTTATTATGTTGCTTAATAATGCATCCTATAAACACCCTAATGCTCAATGAACATTGATGCCTTAATTATCTCTAAGAGTAAGTTAACTATCATTTGTAATTTAATTTTGAAGATTATGTGGGTGATGATCCTTAAAGCGGCAAGTTAGTGTTGTTGGAAAACTTAGCCAAATTTTGTTCCTAATTGGGCTTGTGGTGTTTGAAAGATGTTTTAATTTTAATTGTGTTTGTTTTTCTAATTCTCATTTAATCAGTCTTGATTTAACTTAGATTACGACTAAGCCCTTAAGACTTAGGTGAGTGTCTTAATTAGTTTTGAAAAGGTCAAGCTTTAGGTGATCATGATTCATTATTTGAATTTCATTTGAAAATAAAATAAGGGTATTAAATTGATTAATTATTGACTTCAAAAGTCATACCCTTAAGTCCTAGGTTTATTTTATTTTAGTAAACATCCAAATTTTAATAATCTAGAAATTTATTAACTCATCCTTTTAATGAGGAAACTGAGGTTAGTTTCTACCAATTAACCCCTTGTGTTTCAAACATCCAAATAAACTGATTAAGATCAGAGGTTGCCCATTTCCCTTCTTGAATTAAGCCTAAATGTTAAGTAAGGCTAAATTTCAAAAATTACACATTTGCCCATAAGGTTCTAACACTTCATAATTTTTTAAATTCAATTCAAATAATTTTTGCATTTTTATCCTACCTCACTCATGGGTCAATTGAGACAACATAGGAGAAAGGGTGATTTTTCAAAATTTAATTTAATTTATATAATTATTTTCATGCAAAATGGTATTTTTCAAATAAAATTATCTAACTTGACCAAAGTGAAGCCTAATCACTTAAAATTTTTACTAGAGGTAGACCTTGATGAGAGAAGCCTTTGGACTAAATTTCATGTTTTTTTGAATTTTATTTGAATTATTACAATTATTTTAAATTTTTGGGTATTTATTAAATATAAAATATTTTAAATGTGAAAAATTAAGTTTTATATTTTTTGTTAATCTCTCTGATATCAAGGGACACATAGAAAGAAATTTCACATTTTTTTAATTTTTCTTTGAGTTATTGTAGATATTTTAGTAAAAATCCATTTTTAGCCTTTAAAAATTATTTTTAAGCTTCAAAATTCAATGTCTTTATTTAAAAAAGTAAGAAAAGTATCCCAATTGTTCCTAAGTGCTTAGGAAGTAATTTAGAAAATTTTCATAAATTTTATTATTTTTGTAATTTTTATGGATTTTTAATTATTTAAATATTTAAAAATAAGCTAAAAATCAAGTTTTTACTTTCAATACTATTTTATTTTTAGAAAATACCCCTGATAAAAAAGAATTGAAAAAACAAGTTTTTATAAATTTTGAGTTATATTTTAATTTTTAAAAAATCATTTAAATGCCAAAAAGGATTTTTAAATTGAAAAATCAATTTAGGCCATCAAATGGACTCAAAATACTTTGAAATTTTTATGGTGAGCTCTCTCGTTTGTAAATAATAGTGGAGATAAAAAATCAAGTCATTTTGTTGTTTTTATTTTTTAAAATTAACTATCTTATTGATTTAGGGTTCATGAAGATTAAGTGTATTCTTAATGTCTTAACTCATGAAATTATTTCCAAAGGATCCTTTGGTCATGGTGAACCTTCCAAAATTTTCTTGGATTTTTCTAAGAAAAATGCTAAATGTTATGATTAATTTAGCAAATAATGTGCATACACTTGAAAAATATGGATCTCTGACTAGAGACCTCCTCTAACTTTGAAAAAATCAGAAAATGTTCCCTAAGATAGAGACAAGAACATGCTAAAATTTCAATCCATGGTGATATGCCTATATGCATGGAAAATCAAAACAAATCAAAACATTCAAATATAGGGTTTACAATATTTAATTAATTTAAAAAAATGCATGTTAAATAATTTTTATTTTATATCCACATTATTCCCCTCTGTTCACGAAGCAAGAGGGTATTTTTATTTTATTTTTATGTTTTTTCAACACCAAGATATGAATTTGTAAAGTTAGGGATCATCTTCTGATTTTTTCTAAAATCCCTATTTATCTATTTAAACGCGCGGTGCCACATCAACCTACGGCGTCTCTGAAGCTCCACGCGGCACACTCCCATTTTACGGCATCATCCACCTCAGCGCTGATGTGGCTCGCAGTTAAGTAAGGAAGCACTGTCCAGCTCGATCTCCTCCGTCCATCCAATACACGCGCGATCGGACAACTCCCTGTCATCATCCCCGATAGAGTGATCCCGTGACCGTCCACACTAAAACTTTAAGATCTCAACCTAGACTCAACCAAATCACTTTGGGTCACTTTCTCAACCAAATTAAGTGCGGTTTATTTCTAAATGCTCGTATAAGTGTGACAAACACATCCATAGGGTAATCATGCAATTAAATTAAGCCTAATCAAATGGAGAATTGAAATAGGATCGGGATGAGGTGAGGTTTTATACCTTTGCTCTGTCTCTGATAAGGGAAGCTTTGATCAGAGATGCTCGACAAGTTTATTGGGGTCCAAGGAGGCTAGGGATTAAGCCTATGGTTGTGGTGCAAAGGCTAGTTGGGAATTCGACCAGTTATGATTTCAGGTGGTCGTTTAGAGCTATTCTAGAGGCTCTGTGGAAGGGGAATTTGATGGGTCTTTTCCTTCTCTCACTGTGGTGAAGGTGTGATTGAGTTTAATTATATTTTTGTGGAGTGTAGGAGTGTAATGAGCTCTGTCCTGCTTTTAGGTAGAGATTCAAGCTCAAAATTAAGGTTCGGCATGGAGATTTAGGGCAATGTAGTGGTTGGATTGCACTGACAAAGTCTAAAAGAGGCTTTGGGATCAACTTGGGGAAGTCTCTCAAAGGAAATTTAAGCTCTCATCTTATGGCCGTGGAGGGGAGCTTTTATAAAAAATGGCTTAAGGCTGGCTACCATGGCTACCATGGACAATTTAGGAGTGAAATGTGCTGCCTAGGTGGAGGGCAGAGAGGCTCCAACATTTAATTTGGATGAGGTGGCCTCTACATTTGAATTGGGTTTAATCCCATGGGGGTGGCTCTTAATTTGTCCATTTTCTAGCCACTAGGCAGACCGACCATTCAGGGGGAGGTGGCTAGGAGCTCAGTGAACCTAGGAGAATATGTCACGGCAATTTAATGTGTTTAGGCTTTATTTTGGCAAAAATATCTTAAGCCTAAGAAAATATGGAATGAAATCCATTAATTAAAGGGACCTTTGATCCATGGCTTAGTTTAGGTGGTTTTAAGAGGTTTAGGTTGGCCACTAGGGTCCAACTAATGGATGTGGAGTCATTAATTTGGTGACTTTGGGGTAGTTAGGCCGTCTTTAGTTCATGCGTTCAATGTGGGTTCAAGTGATCAAAGCTTGGGTTTCGGCTAGGGTAGCCATGTAAATTGGCCCAATTAATTGATCAAAATTGTATATATGATTATTATGAATATTTTTGGTGAAGGGTTGATGTGATTTCAAGTTCAATTGGAGGGTCAATTTGAAGGATTTTTGAAACTTGGTCAATTTGGGCATATTGGGATAGACTTGGGTCTAAGTTGGGCTATCCTTGAAATAAGTCCAAATTGAATGGTTCAAATGATCAAGGGAGATGTTTTGAAGATTTTTTATTAAGTAATGGAGCGGAAATTTTGGGGCTAAGGCCATCAATTTGGTGAGATTTTGAGACATGGCCAATTTGGGGCAAATTTGGGGTTTTTTGGACTTAGGTTGTGGACTTATTTGGGGTTTTTTGGACTTAGGTTGAAATCAAATGAAATTGAGGCTCGAACAAGGCCAATTGAAGGTAAATTTTGATGCATGAGAATATTATGAATGTTTTTTTAACACAAATTGTGGCAAGTTGAGTAGGCCAGTGGAACTATGTCATGGGGCCAAAATTGTAGTTTTGGTCTAAATCAAAAATGGGCTCAAACGATGGACTAATTCAGCTTGGATTTGGTCTAGATTGGTTATATCAAGAGTGAATTTGAGTTTTGAATTGAAATTGGGGTAAATTGAGACCAATTTGATAAACATTTGAGGTGATTTGGGGAAAAATATGGGCTTTTGAAGGGCAATTTGGGGGTTTTGGTCAAAGATGGTCAAATTGGCAAAATTGAGTCATGTGGTAGTTGATAAGAATGAAATTGAGAATATTTGGAAGGCTTTGGGAAATTTTGGGATTTTTTTGGAATTTTTGGAATTTTGGGCTAAGGTGGGGGCATTTTGGTAATTTGGCCAATTTTGGGGATTTTGGATAGTTTGGGTGTTTTCAAGTAGTTTGGGTGTTTTCAAGGTGGGTGTTTTCAAGGTGTTTGAAATGATTTTTGAATCAAGTTGGATATTTTGGGTAGATTTGAGAATTTTAACCAAATTTGGGGTCCCAAGGGTATCTAGGTAATTTGGGGAAATTTAGGGGCAAAAAGTAGGTTGGGTATCTTCGTAGAGTTGAGGTACCAACAACTATTAATAAGCCATGGACCAATGGAAACCCCATTTTGGGTACTCTATGTAGTGGTCTTAGCCAAGCCCTAGTTTAGGGCTAGTGGGTTTAGGAGACCACTTACATGAGTCCCAAAAGTATCAAGGGACCAAAGCCTAGAAGTTTATGTTTAGGATTGTGAGTGATTGTGAGGGAAAATATGTACCTTAAGCCCTAGACCAACACCCAGGTTCAGCCCTAAGGTCCAGCAGTCCTAAGGGTGACTCTCCTTGAGCTCCCCCATAATGACCCCAACTAAAAAGTGCTAGAGGTTAGGACCAATATGTGGAACTTCAAGATGAGTACAGAGGATTGTTGAATTTCTAATGGTGAGGGTTCATTTTCTAGTTTTCTAAGAATAGTCAATAGAAAAGTCATATGGCTAGACCTTAGGCTACTGAAGAGGAAAATTAAACCTCAACCAAAAGTGAGTTCAATAAATGGACCCCCAATAGGTGTGGTGTGCTGGGCAAGCACACTGCGGGTATTGGCGTTGACCGACGAGATCAATAAAAAGAAATAGGAACTCCTAAGTTAAAAGACTCGGCATGTGTAGAGTTGTGTGTGTGATCTATTTTTATTGGGGAATTAGCAGGTGATCGTCTAATTGAAATCAAGGAATAGGGACTCTTGCTGGGGATCAAAGAGTAAATTTTGAGTTATGAAATTTAAGGTATTTATAAAGGATGGGAATCAGTAAGTAAGTGCTGACCCCAAGGTGGGAATGGAAATTTATGTATCAATCCCAAAATAAGAATCAGATGATATAATCTATTTAAGGTGGTCTTAAAAGTGATTTCAAAAGATGAGAATAGGATTGTGCAGGAGGATCGAATCGAGATAGAAAGCACAAAGGCTCACATCCGACTCAAAAGGGTAACAACAGTGTAGAAGATGGCAACCATTAAGGATATTATGCCAGAAAGAAAGGACTATACAAGTTTGAGTTACCATTTGGGAGTTATATTCAAACTGACATATGACAGGGAGAATATATATGTCACGTTAGGAAGGAAAGCACTGAGACTCATATCCAACCTAAGAGGTGACGAGAAAAATATCTGCTACATTGAGGAGGAAAGCTCTGGGACTCACATCCAACTCAGGTGGCAGCGGAAAATATATGGACCACGTTAGGAAGGAAAGCACCGGGACTCACATTTAACTTAAGAGGTGTCGAGAAAAATATCTGCTACATTGTTAAGAATAGCTCTGGGACTCACGTCTAATTCAACAGGTGGTGGGAAAAATATATCGTTCACGTCAGGAAGGAAATCACTGAGAGTCACATCCAACCTAAAGGGTGATGAGGAAAATATCTGCTACATTGAGGAGGAAAGCTTTGAGACTAACATCCAACTCAAGAGGTTGCGGGAAAATATATGGATCACGTTAGAAAGGAATGCACTGGGTCTCACATCCAACCTAAGAGGTGGTGAGGAAAATCTCTGCTAGATTGAGGAGGAAAGATCTGGGACTCACATCCAACTTATGAGGTAGCGGGAAATATGTGGATCACGGTAGGAAGGAAAGCACTGACACTCACATCCAACCTAAGATGTGGCGACGAAAATATCTGCTACACTAGGGAGGAAAGCTCTGGGACTCACATCCAACTCAAGAGGTAGCGGGAAAATATATGGATCACGTGGATCACGTTAGGAAGGCACGTTAGGAAGGAAAGCACTGGGACTCAAATGCAACCTAAGAGGTGGCGAGGAAAATATCTGCTACATTGAAGAGGAAAGCTTTGAAACTCACATCCAACTCAAGAGATAGCGAGAAAATATATGGATCACGTTAGGAAGGAAAGCACTGGGACTCACATCCAACCTAAGAGGTGGCGAGGAAAATATCTCCCCCTATGCAGAAAATATGCATGTTCAAACATGTAAATTCATGGTGAATATGTGAATAGAATAAGAAAATATGTGAAGAACTCAGAATTTAGGTACTGATTCTGAAATGAAAATTGAAATTTAGGTAAAAATCAAATGGAGAGTCGAAAATTAGGGACCAACCTGGGATATGTGAATTAGAAACATAGAACTGATTCGAAAATGTGAGAAATGAAATATAGGGACAATTCTCAAAAGAGTTTATTGTCTTGGATTTGAAGAAATGTGTTATATGAAAAGGTTGATTTTTTTGAATAAGGAATGTAGAGTTTTATTAGGCTTTGTGCAGAATGCAAATATCTGCGGGGATGTGAAGAGAATTAATGCAAATAAAGATGGTTGTGTTGCGTGTATAAAGTGTAAGAAACTCTGAAACCAAAAGAATCCACTCAACAGACTCATTTTCTTTTCTTGTTGTTTTTATCAAATTTAATTTTTCAAAATATGTCTTTAAGATTTAAATTTTAGTTGGTTGATTTTCAAAAGAAATTTGTTTTACTGTTTGTTCATTTGAAATTATTTTTATTTGAACTTAATTTTATTGTTAAAGGATCGTTGTTTTGTTCTTCGTTTATTGAAATTCTGAAGCAACGCGTGGTTCGTGGCTTCCATCCATCACATAAAAAGGTAATTGACAAAAAGCACATTTCTGAGAGAAATTTACGTTAATCTGCTCCAATCAAAATATCGCAGATCAAACATAGGCTGACGCCTTAAAAAGATACAACATATAGTCCATATCAAAGTACGTTCAAAACATATCATGCCATATATACATTGCAGGTTGAGTATGTGTGGTACGTATCATGTTGCTGTAAAAAAAAGTGAACCCTCTGACTCTGTATCAGGTATGACAAGCTCTTGATCGAGCAGAAGCTCCTGATTGAGCAGACCTTCTAAACAATACTCGAGGACAAGAGTTCCCTTTGCATGTACTTATGGGTACAACCCTCTCATAGCTCGTACGACAGTAGTTCTTCTAGTTCTCGGTCTAGCTAGAATCCGTATTGTGTTTTGCTGTCATCCATTCTACAAAAGGTTACAGACACCCGACGGTGTCGCACCCCTGGAATGCAGTGCTTAGTGACATTTGCCCCGTTTCCTTTCAGAACAAAAATTGAACCAACTGGCAACGAAATCTCTACGGCTCCTCTGAACTCGCCAGGGCCGATAATAGCAATCTCTTTTCCAAACAATATATTATTTTTTCTTATGAATGAGACCATGCAGAAGGGCCTCATAAAATTATGGTGGCCTATATGGGGAGGGATGCAATCTCCCTCGTCATAGATGTTGATGATGCAACTATTTAGGATTAAGGTAGCTGGTAGTATGTTCCATCTGACCATCCTCTTGATCATCCACTTTATTATAGGAGGTAGTGGATCTACCTGGTCGTGTCTGAGGATCCCTAGCAGATTTCCCTATCTGTCGTTTGTAAAATTATAACAGCAGCCACACTGAATGGTGATTCTTCCTTTTCCTCTCATCCATTTCTTTGGCTCAGAGACTGTTCTTTCCATGAGAAGGCCTACTCGGCCTTTATCTCTCAAATCAAAGATGCAGTCAAGAATGCTTCTCTCGTCACTCTCGGAGAAGACCTTGATATACAGCTCCAGGCCTTCCAGTATGTTGACAAATCTTCCTTGGACTTCCTCATAGAATTCAAATTCTTTTTTATTCATCTTGTTTATTTTGTAGTACTCCAACATATTAGGAGTCGGTGGCAGTCGCAGGTGCTCCTCCATCTAAATATTGGCAAGAACCCAAACTACCATTGGCTGATCTGGAACATGAGATACGACATCTAGAGGGATGTATGACCCTGGGCCCCATAGTATATATTGATCTATCCTCAGTGGGATGTACGGCCCATCCATCAAAAAATCTGGAGTCTGAGATCCATCGGTGGTGGAGGTATACGTTTTCAATGTACCAAAGCGTCGTAAATGTAGAACATTGCAGTCCGGACATTCTACAAATGCCTATGTGGCTGATGTCCCTGTAGGTATCTTGTAGGTATCTCAGCGTTGCACGTGTCTTATGTCGGGCAACCCGTGCATAAGGTATTTTAAGGTGAAGGTGTCTCTAGCTTTGTGATGAACGCTGGCTCTTCATCTGTGGCGGGTAGGCTGGAAGAAGTTTCTTTCATGTATGGCTCATAGATATACCCCTCAAAAATAGAGGTGAGTAAATTTTTTGTTTCTCTCTGACGTTTGCTTTCTTCTTGTAGAAAAGCTCTCTGTTTTTTGTGGCTGGCATTTCTGTGTTGCATCCTATGAAGTGAAGCATCTGCCAGTCGTTCATTATTGGCAGCTACTAGGCCTCCAGCTGGTGTAGCTATCATGTATGGCAAGCGGTTGGGACCCTTCATTAGATCTTGCTCTATTATCACGTTCTTGCCTTTATGTGATGCATTATCTTTGGCGGTCACCCTCAGCAGTAAAGACAATCCCTCTTTTTCTCTGCAGCTGACTACATTCATGAGAGGACCTTCATAGTCCATGTTAACTTGGTTAAAGTCCATGTTGAAGTCTATGATATCGCCTTGGTTAAAGTCCATGTTGAAGTCCATGTTGAAGTCTATGATATCGCCCTCCGGCGCCATTTCCTCATTCAGTGTGAGGCTCCAACAATCCTTGAAAGCAAAGATCAGTCTCTATCCCAACATTTTTCTGCAGACGACAGGAAAAATATCAGTGGGCCGAAACTTGGCATGAACGAGAACAAAACAAAGTATTTATTAAAGGAAATTGTAGTATGTTTTTGTAAAGAGAAATGTTTATTTTATGTATGAATTTTGTTTAAATTAGTGGAATATTAAGTTCAAAAGTAGAAAGAAAATTTGAAGTTTAAAATTTTTCTAAAAATTTTCATTATATTGAGGTCAATTACAAAATTTAGACTCGGCCATAGACATTTGGCCACATAGATAACCCCAAAACAATCAAAGTTACTAAGTTTCAGAGCATACGGAGGAAAACAACATCAGGTTGCGTAATATGTTTTCAGATATCGTCCATTTATTAGTAACATGGGTCTTTCGCCCTAGAAGTCCACTAACTAGTAGGCTCCTCCTGTGTAGAACTTTTCAACAACAAATTGTCCCTCCCAAGTTGGCTCAAAATTTCCACCTATTTCTGCGGTGGGCAAGAATAGGCCTTTTGAGCATATGTACGAGATCACTAACTTTGAATGTCCTTGGGTGGACCAATTTCTCATGGGTTGTACCATCCTCACTTGGTAAAGCTCCAAGGGTTGTTGTGCTTCTAATCATATTCCTTGAAGACTTTCCAGTTCTTCAAATCAGAATTTTGCACTTTCTCCTGTTGTGAGTTGGTTGGCAAAAGTAACTCTAAGAGACGGTGTCTAGATTTCTAGCGGTAGCACGACCTCAGACCCGTACACAAGCATATAAAGTGTACACTGAGTGGGAGTCCTAAAAGCCATCCGGTAGGCCCACAAGGCTTCTAATATTTTGTTGTGCCAATCCCTTTTATTTTCCTCCTGTGTTTTCTTCAAAATTTGTACCAGTATTTTGTTGAAGGCTTCAGCCGGACCATTTGCTCTAGGATAGTAAAATATAGAGTATGTCCAATCTATCCCATGTATTTTGATAAAATTATTGATCTTTGTGTCTCTAAAAGTTGTCCCATTATCAAAAATTATTGTTCATGGTACTCTGAAACGATAGACAATTTGGCTTTTGAAAAATTGAAGGACGTGTTGTGTTGTAACCTCACGCAACAGTACTACCTCTAGTACTACCTCTACCCATTTGTGAGAAGTAATATGTAGCAACAAGTATAAACCTGTGTCCTTTGGAAGATGGAGGGTCTATTGAACCTACTATCAAACCTATTATGTTCGTGCCCCAACACTTGAATGACCACGAGGCAACACTTGAGTGCAGCACATTTAGAGGGTGGTCTAAGACCATCCCAAGCACTTGGCATTGGTGACATTTTTTGGCTGTATCCGTGCAGTCGGACATCATTGTTGACTAATAATACCCGAGTCTTTTTATCTTAATTTTCATTTTTGGCCCTGACTGGTAAGCGACACACAATCTTGCATGTACCTCTTTGACAATATTTTATGCTTCTTCTCTGCTCAAACACCGTAGCCACATCTGGTCAAATGATCTTCTGTATAGAACATTTCCCACTAGAGCGTAAGACATAGCCCTTCTTGTGATGTGGTATGCCTCAGACTTCTCTTCTGGTAGCTTTCCAGTATGTAAATATTCTATTAATGGCTTGCATCAATCTTTATTACTATCTAAGACTATATTTATTGCTTCTTTTTTTCCAATCTTGTGTAGAGTTTCGAGGTCAATCTGAGATAAGACTCATCTTCCTTATATTGTGATTTCAATGAAATCCTCCATGGAACATGTCGTTTCCTTATCGAGTATTGCCAGAGCGTTGGCATGGACATTATCTCCCCTAGGAATCCAGTAGAAAGTCACATCGGTGATCTACTATAGCAGCTTCATTGTGTACTGATGGTACTCTGCTAATCTTGGTTTCAAAATTTTGTATTATCCGGTGACATGCTGGATTACGAGTTGAGAGTCGCCATAAATGTCAATGTTCATTATATCCATTGAGATTGCGGTGATTAAAGCTTCCTATTCTGTCTCATTGTTGGTGCACGTCTCTGTCAGGTGGTATCAGAACCTTAACATACTCTTATCTGGCGTGATAAAGATCAAATCGATCCCTGCTTTTCCTAGTATAATTGTGCCTGTTCCTTTGCCTTTTTTGGCAGATGAAGAGCCATCGAAGTACATTTCCAAACATTGTGCACTGGAGAATTCTTATTTGTAGTATTTGCTCATATGGTAACTCATCGTTTAAAGGGTACCTAGTTGATAGTGGGTGTACAGCAAGAAAGTTTGCTAGAATATGTCCCTTGATAGCACAGAGGGGAGCAAAAGTTATTTCAAATTGAAATAAGTTCATTGACCGTCTTGCTAGACGCCTGGAGAGTGTTGGTCGGGTCATCAGATATTGCAACATATTAAATTTCAAGATTAGGGTAATCTTATGAGAAAGCATGTAATGTATAATCTTTTGAGCGGCAAAAATTAACGCCAGACAATGCTTCTCAATAGGTGGATATCTTCTCTCCGTTGGTATTAGGTGATGACTCAAGTAGTAGAGTGCATTTTCTTTACCCTCGTCATTGATTTGGGCTAAGAGGGTTGCGTGAGAGTCATAGAAAGCCGTGGTATAAAAAATCAACAGTTTCCCTAGGATAGGGGCTGCCAAGATAGAAGGCTTCATTAAATATTGTTTAACGTCCTCAAAAGATCGCTGGCATTTCTTTTCCTAAACAAATTAGGCGTCCTTTTTAATTAATGTCCAGAAATGCTGACACCTACCTGGGAGATTAGAAATAAAGCGTCTCAGATATGCCAACTTCCCTTAGAAGGAACATAGTTTTTTTAAGGTTTTAGGAGGAGGCATTTCCAAGATAGCTTTAATTTTATCTAAGTCGATCTCGATTCCTCGATGATGGAGAATGAATCCTAGAAATTTCTCAGAAGTAACGCCGAAGACGCACTTTAAGGGATTCATATTAAGGTCATACCATCATAATCGTTCAAACATGATCCTCAAATTGTACAAACAGTATATTTTTTGTTTACTTTTGATGACCAAATCATCCACATAACATTCTACTAGGTTGTGAATGAGGTTGTAAAAAATCTTCGTCATTGCACCCTGATATGTTGCTTTAGTGTTCTTTAGGCCGAACGGCTTCACTTTGTAGCAAAAAATTCCAATCGGTGTTCTGAAGGATATAAGTGCTGCATCCCAGGGAGGCATCTTGATTTGGTTGTATCCTGACGATCCATGCATGAAGGAGAAAATTTCATGTGCTGAAGCGTTATCCACCATCATCACTGGTATGGATAGTGGAAACTCGTCTATTGGACATGCCTTGTTCAAATCTCTGAAGTCGACACAAACACGGATCTGCCCATTTTTCTTCTTAACAGGTACAATATTAGCTAACCATGCGGGGTACTGCTCTTCTTTTACAAAATTGGAGTCTATTAATTACTGCACCTCGACGACGACTTGTTGTTCTATTTCGAGGCGCATTCTCCTAGGAGCTTCTTTTACTAATTCTTATCCACCCTGAGTTTATGGACTGTAACTTCTGCTGACAGTCCTGACATTTCATTGTAGCTCCATGCAAAGCAATTTTTGAATTCTGTTAATAGTTTGTTCAATTCTGAAGATCCTTCATCATTAAGTAGAGAGCTTATGATGAAGGTCGGGGTTGTTCTTCAGTCTTGAGGTTAATCTCTTTTAATTCATCAACGGTAGATTTAATTTCATCTTCAAATTCTGGGGGAGAATTTTCTATTAGTTGATCAGTAGAGTCATCCTCTATATCGAGTCAATCCTCCTCTGACTCACTAGTAATAATCATGCAAAATTCAGAATCATCGACTAGTCTGACTGTACCAAATCCGAGACCTTCTTTTGAATTTGGAGTTCGACTTTTACCATTCCATAATTTTTTAAAAAGTTGAAATTTATCGTTAGGCATTTGTTTTGGTAAGTGTCCCTATTGAATTAACTTTTGAACACAAGGGGAGAAGTAACCAAAAGGCAATTCCCAATTCCATTAAGATTAGGATCATCATCCAAATTTACATGTTTTTCAAGCTCAGTAGAGGTAGAAGCACGGTAAAATTTGATTGGCTTTGTACCAATACTACGGACTTCCTTGACCTTTAAACTCTTGACCTTTTGAGGGAGAATCGGAGTAAGGGTCATATCATTCACATAGTGGTTTATCTGATCATAAATTGCTTCATTCATTCTTCTTTGTATATCTTCTAGGGATATGTCGTACTGAGGTTTCTTCTATCTTGTCATCATTTTATTATCTTTAGTACTGTCTTCATCACTAAAGTTGATGGTTAGCCTAGTCCATTCAATAATTAAATTGAACTTTTCTCGTCCACGTCCCCGGACTCGACCTCGGGTGCGCGAACTAAAAGAACCTCCACCAACTCATTGTAGGGGAGTTGTGGAAGATCACTGAAGTGGAGTTGAATTACCTCCTCTTTGTATATCTTTGTAATCTTCATCTTTGTTTGTAATAACTTCATGAGAGAAGATAATCTTCTTTGGAGGCGCGTAGTAGTCAGCATCTTCATGGATACCAACTTCATGCACTGAAAATGGTTGTAGGTCTCCTTTGATGCAATTTTCTTGACCTTCTTTGCAGTGCTTGATGCACTGGTGTAGAGATGATGGAACCATATTGTGTTCATGAATCCATGGTCGACCCAGCAGAGCGTTAAAAGAGGTCTTGGCGTTGATGATATGAAATTTAGCGGTTGTCACGAGTTCTCCAACCTTTATAAGTAATGTAATTGATCCAAGGGCTCTTTCTCCGTTTTGGTTGAATCCTCTTAACATCATTTTATTGGTCGTAAGTTCTTGCGCTTTAATATCCAGGTAGGCCAATGTTCGTAGACTCATCAAGTTACGAGATGCTTCAGGATCTACTAAAACTCTGGACAACATAAATCTATGTTGATAGAAATGTAGAGTGCACGGTTGTGGTCGGTAGTATCGAGCAGCGAGTCTTCATCTGTGAAGGTTACCCCAGGCTGTTCTTTCAAAGAACAAACTGTATCTGAGGATGTGTTGGCCAGCTGAGCTAGGCAAATCTTTGGATCAAGCAAAGTTGTAAAAAGAGAGTCTCTCATTTCCTTTGACAGCATCGGAGCATCGTAGACGCTTAATCGGGCCAGCAACTTCCTAAGATGAGCTATCACGTTGTAATCTACTTTGTATGATCCTTTGTATGATCCTCCGATTTTGATTTTATCTTGATCATGCAGTTCTTCCCTTGGTGGAGGTGGGGGTATCTCCTCTTAAGTCATTATCTGCTTTCCTTTATCTGTTGGAGCTATTCTTGGTGGTAACACTTTCCTACTTCTTATGTTAACTTTCGTGGTTTCTTCTTCTTGAGATATCATTGTTGAATTCTTTTTGTGTCTCCTCTTTATCAGAAAGATCTAGGTTGATGGTAAGCGGTGTACCTTGGTGCTCGAGAGTTGGCTCCTTGCTATCGGTGTTATTGTAAACGGTGTCATTGATGTCTTCTTTAGACTTGACAACGAGTTCACCGGACTTGAGTATGATTTGAGGATCATTTTGGGGATCAAGGTTGAAGATAGATTGGTCATAATCAGTTATGTTATCACCAGAAACAGTTAAAATATAGCTGAAATCATAATCATTATATTCATAAGGCCCCTGAGGGACCAAAAGACAATCGTACAATGTCAAGGGTTCGAGGATTTTCTTCCTCAAATTCGAGGCAACTAATCTAGTAAAGGCGACCCCTATCCTACCCCCTGTGCTATCAATCTTTGTAGTGATGCTTTTCTTCTTCTTATTTAGTGATGCTTTTCTTCTTCTTATTTGTCCTTGAGGATGACGGATATCCTGATGAAACCTTCATCTCGCGCTTGGTACGTTGAGGACTTTGAATGGAGGCTTGTCTTGATGCAGACTGGATCTTATTCAGTATTTTCTTGGATGATCTGCTCCAGACTTCATTCCATCCATCTTCTCTAGTATATGGAGAAGATTGTTTTGATGGATCCTATATTTGATCGAGGACCCTCTTGAGTTCGTCCTAAGCTGTACTCCATCCATGTGTTCTAGTATACGGATCGATTGGGGAGACTGGCTCTGCCGAAATCATATTTATGGAACCTTTTTCAGGTTCTCTTAAATATTATTTTGGGATTGTTATGTTCCTTCTTTAAGGTTCCTCTCAAGCCAGTCTTTAAAGACGAAGCATTTTTCTATAGTATGCCCAAGCAACCGGTGGTATGGGCAATATTTTGGTTCATTCTTCTTATTCACCTCTTCAGGCTTCTTCGATTCTGGTAGTCTGAACTCCAGCTTCTTCATCAGACATCTGAATATTTTAGGTATAGCTTCATCTTTGAAAGAATGCACCATTTTATGTTGTTCTGATATGAACATTTTCTTATGCCAAGTTCGAGGTGATCCTTTTTGAGTTGATCACTGGTTGGATTGACTACTCTGTTTCTAAGCATAGTGTGATGAAGACTGGCGAGGCTCTTCTACATATATCTTCATTGGCTACTTTCCTTTGTCGGCGGTCACTACTACTCCTAATTTTTTTTCGAACACTCTGGTCACCTTAGCCTTTTTTTGTGGCTTCATGTGCTTGATTTCCTCCTGAAGACTGCTGGCTTTACTGAGTAGCTTCTCGAAGAATTTGATGGTAAGTCCCTTGAGCATGAAAGCTACTAGTCCATGAATGCTCTTGAGTAGAATTTCAATAGCATGATGTTCTTGTAGCAGAGGTTCACATTTCATGCTAAGGTTTCTCCGCCTCAAAATATAGTTCACCAAAGTTTCACTAGGCTTTTGTTTTTCCGTCATGAGCTCTCTAATAGACACATGATGCTGTGCCCCGACAAATCTTTTCATAAATAGTTGTTCCAACTCGGATAATGTTTTAACTGACCCATTGGTCAAGTCAGCGTACTAGTCAAAAGCATTTTTGGACAAGCTGCTGACGAAACTCTGGAAGAGTAGAGCTTCATTATTTCTTGTGTTGCCACAGCTAGCTCAGAAATGCGCTATATGTTTCCTGAGATTTCTAGTCCCATCAAGTATCTTGAAGTTTGGGGCCACAAACGCTATATGTTTCCTGAGATTTCTAGTCCCATCAAGTATCTTAAAGTTTGGGGCCACAAAACCCTTGGGGAAAGGCACGACATCAAATTCCTTAAGGTAAGGTCTACACTTTAGAATCAATGCACCACTCTTAGATTTGGTTAAGGCATCCCGCACTTGTTCAACTATTTATCTGAATTCCTTTTTTGGTATAACACCTGATGGAGAATCCTTTCTATGTTGCTCATCTTTGTTTGTTGAAGTAACCTCTCTTCTTTCATCAGTGATGTGTATGATTTCCGGCTGATTGATCTCTAGAGAAGCCCATTGAAACGCTTGTGATTGCCCTGGAACTTGTGATTGCCCCTGAATTGTGGCCATGGAGGTCATAGATGCAGTCATCTCTTCTATTATTTTCTCTAATAGACTAACTTTCTCATCCCTTAGGAGGACAGCCCTATGCAGTCACGCAGCTCATCTATAGCGTTCTCTACGGTGTGAGGTTGAGCCTCGCACGCAGATGTGGCTGCTCTTGTTTCAATTAAATAGACATCCATGAAATCTTCCTCCAGGTAATCATTGGAATTAAAATTTTCCTCATCGCTATCAATGGAAACTCCATGTTCTCGGCCTAACTCAGAAATCTCGATCCTGGGTTTCTCAACTTTTTCTTCAATTATCGATTCCTTAATCTCTTTGAGAGCTTGAGGACCCTGATGGACATCCTCTACTTGTTCCTCCATCTCGTTGGCTATTATTGTGATGATATCAGATATTTTGGACTCTGGCTTTATTTCATGTTCTTGTCCCGTGGGCTTACCGGACTGTATCGGTGCAGCAACCTTGGGTACCCATACCTTTTTCTTTTTCGACAATGATGTCCCAGGACGAAGTGTCTTAGTTAAAAAAATCTATGTTGAGTGAAACTATGCTCCCCATGGTGTAGATCGGCTATAGTGTCAGGTAATTGTCTTGTCTTTGCTTTTGGGATTGTAGGAATATCTCCATAATAGGTGATGGGAAAGAACTTTGGACCCAGTATCGACTTAGCTAGTCAAAGGCTTGCAGTCCTGGTGGCGGTATAATCAGTATTAATTATTGCAGTATCAACTCTATTCCCTAAACAGAACCAAACAGGGATATGGATAGTTAACATTTCAATTGACTTGCGAGACTGCCTGGCGGACTTGACGTCCTTCAAAATTTCCTTCTTCACCCTAGGGGAAATTGCATGTCCTACCCGTTTAAGTAACTTGCTAACTAAACATCCTTATTTGGTAGCTAGCCTTTTAAAAACTGCACTGACTCGGGTGATAGGAGTGATCTTCTTTCTCTCCTGACCATGTCCATGAAGAGGTGGTAATTCAACGGTGACTTTCTGGATCTCGCATATCCATCGGTATCTGTCGGAGGATGAAATCTACTCCCTCATAAAAGTGGATAAATTTTCAGTAATACTTCATCATTTTGATGAGGCTCCACCTCAACGGGTCTCTCCTTGGGAGCCTGCGCTTTGATGGCCCTTCGAACTCTTTTGTTGCAGTTCCTCTTTTGAGTTCAGGTCAGCAGTACAGTCCTTCAACTTGATTCAATTTCAAGCAAGGGTGATGGGATAATTAATCTCTCAATCGGATCCTCAATAATCATTACTTCTTTCCCCTTAACAGCAGCAGGGATAGTAGGTTTGGCGGGTGCCGTGACGGCAGTAGTTTTAGCCTTCTTGCAGGTAGAAAAGTCTAGAGATGTCTTGAAGACAGTTTAGGAAAAATTTTGCAGACGGTTCCTATATTTCTGGAGCGACAATCTTTATTACCACAAACGGGACTTTCCCGAGGATGACCTCGTGATCTTCAAATTCGGCTCCAAATTTGATGGTAGGAGCGAGGTTATAGGCTTCCTGGCTCGTTGGCAGGTTCAGGAAAAGGTCAGCGTTGGGTAGGCCATTGCAGCAAGCTTGAAAATAGAAAGTTTTGGGGTTAGTTATATAGCTAAAAACTCATAATTTTTAGCGCAAGCACTGAAAGTAGAAGTTGATTTGCAGACCGAACGAGTCTTAATTTGTGGGTGTTTTAAAATTTTGTTTAAGAAAAATCAAGAGGTGAAAAATTTAATTAATATAAGAATATTTTAAATTGCGCACAACACAACACGATTTAGTTTAATTTGCAGAATAGCAAATCAAATTTGTAAGGGAGATGTGAAGTATTTTAGGACGCAGTGCGGGTCCCATTTAGTGGCTGACAATGCCTAGGTGGAACTAGTCCATCGACACACGCAATAGGGGTCCGACCCCACATGAAAATTTAAAGAGTCCTTAATGGCATACTGAGCCCCTGTGTTCAAAGATGGTTGAACAGATAGTCCTGAAGTCTAAAGAGTTGGCTGTACTTTCTCAAGACAGAAATGGGTAAAGTATGCCAACGGAAGTAAGGTAAGTTGGTCAAAGAGGGACATGGACACATTAACAATGTGTGGAGATAATATTTCTTGATTTAAATGGAGAGAAAATCTTGTCCCTAGCAAAGTTGCCAGAAGCTGTCGGCGCTATTTTTGGTTGGAGGAGTTGCCTGTAAGAAGCTGTCGGTCACCAGAATCAAAATCATGTCTCCCGCTTCGAAAGGACGTTTTAATTTACATATATATATTTAATTTTATAAAAATATGAAATCAAACTAAGCCCATATTTTTCTTTGTTTAAATGAAAGAGCGTAGTACCTCAAATCTAGTATCTATCCCAAAGGATAAACACAAAGCTGGAGGCTGAGGCTTGATCAAATAAATTAAGGAATATATGACAGTCGTTTGGTCTACGAAACCTTTGTATTTGCTTATAAGTTCCCCTATTTAATCTAAAGAATTAAATAGGGTTTATATTAAGCTGGGTTCGGACATGCTTCCTATAAGGGAAAGCCCCTATAGTTAATTACATCTTAAATGACCAAAGCACCTAAAAAGACTCTAGATAAAAATCAGGAAATAATATCTTCGAGTTTTAAATGGTAGGACTTTTCAATGAGATCAGACGTAGAGGTGTGAAAGGGGATTGGTTCAAATTTGGAACATTTTGTTGTAGAGTCCAAATGAGGAAGAATTAGGGGATGTCATGGATCCAGAGGAGAACCTTGTTGACTTCCCAAGCTATCCTAATGCTTGGCTTCAGTTTTGAGGAAAAATATTTAGGTGTTTCATCCTTGCAATTTTATTAGTTAGGGCATACATTTGTGTGAAACGATCACACAAATAGCCTGAAAGATATGAGGATTTAGGTCATGAAAACGACAACCTCAGAATCCTAAGACGAGTTAGGGGAAGTAACATTTTTATTCATTATTATTCCTAACAGAAAAATTTACATCAGTAAAGATTTATGTTACACCAAGCAAACAATCTCAAAGTCTCATGGCTTTGTTGTTTTTATCTAAGGAAGAAATATTGGTTTAACTGGGGAAGACAAGTTTTGCTAGTGAATATGGCAATGCTGCTCACCATGCTAGCTCCAAGCTCCTTACCAGGAGGAGTTTGAGTTTTCTAGTGTGTCAAGATATGATGTCCAATTAGGTGGCCCTATGGTTGAAGATCTTTAAATTTTATAAAGGTGTGTTAAAGTTGATTAGAGCGACACCGGTTAGGATACTACGGTTCCCTACACCACTATTTTCTATTCTATTGGATTCACTTAGTCCAAATGAACTTACTAAACTCAACTTAATGAGTTCCATAATTTGATTTAGATGGTGAGAAGCCTCGTTAGCAACCATAGGTTACCTCCTCCAAGGGATTCCTGATCATCCAATAGAGACATCTTAATTTAGTTGCAATTGTTGTT
>NW_018164444.1:58757502-58808244 GCF_001263595.1 Phalaenopsis equestris | reverse complement strand
TGTGATGTTTGTGATTAAATTTTGAGTTGTTTTATATTTTGAATGTTGTGGTGGTGAATTTTATCTTGATTGATTTTAGTTTTAATTTTGATTTTGGTTTGGTTTTGTGGCTATCCTGATAGTTTTAGTTTTCATGTAGGGTGACATCATTAATTATCATGCAAGTTCTACATGCATAAAATGTACAAGAAAGACAACGCTGAAAACTATAAGAAAAGTACCTGGCGAGTCTTCTCGTTCCACCACCTGAAACTTAAAAGGCATGTTAAGGAATTTTATATGAAACAGGGAAGTAAAATTTTGACGACCTACCTAACCCTAGATCATATCTTGGTGGGTCCTTATTAATTTGATTAAGGATAATATTTGTTAAGCAAAACATATTAAGTTTAGTAGATCTTCGAGGTACCCAACAGATCTAGAGAAAGAAGCAGGTTCGTGTTACTCTCTCGCTACCTGGTGGAAAATCCCGAGCTCTTTTAAACTTATTATGTTGCTTAACAATTTATCCTATAAATAACCTAATGCTCAATGAACTTTGATGTCTCAATTATCCCTAAGAGTAAGGTAATTATCATTTGTAATTTAATTTTGAAGATTATGTTTGTGAAGCCCCTTAAAGAGGCAAGTTAGTGTTGTTGGAACACAGCCAAATTTTGGTCCTAATTGGGCTTGTAGTGTTTGAAAGTTGTTTTAATTTTAATTGTGCTTGTTTTACTAATTCTCATTTAATTAGTCTTGATTTAACTTAGATTACTACTAAGCCCTTAAAACCTAAGTGAGTGTCTCAATTCATTTTGAAAATGTTAAGCTTTCGGTGATCATGATTCATTATTTAAATTTCATTTGAAAATCAAATAAGGGTATTAAATTGATTAATTATTGACTTCAAAAATCATACCACTAAGTCCTAGGTTCATTTTATTTTAATAAACTTCTAAATTTTAATAATCTAGAAATTTATTAACTCATCCTTTTATCTAAGAAAGTGAGGTTGGTTTCTACCAATTATCCCCTTATGTTTCAAACATCCAAATAAACTGATTAAGATCAGAGATTGTCCATTTCCCTCCTTGAATTAAGCCTAAATGTTAATTAAGGCTAAATTTCCAAAATTATACATTTGCCCCCAAGGTTCTAACACTTCATAATTTATCAAATTCAATTCAAATGACTTTGGAATTTTTATCCTACCCCACTCATGGGTCAATTGAGACATCAGAGGAGAAAGTGTGATTTTTCAAAATTTAATTTAATTTATATAATTATTTTCATGCAAAAATGGTATTTCTCAAATAAAATTTGCTAACTTGACCATGGTGAAGTCTAATCACTTAAAATTTTTACTGGAGGTAGACCTAGACTAGAGCAACCTATGAGCCAAATTTCATGATTTTTTGAATTTTATTTGAATTATTAGAATTATTCTTAGTTTTGGGGTATTTATTAAATATAAAATATTTTAATTGCGGAAAATTAAGTTTTATAATTTTATTAAATCTCACTGATGTCAAGGGACATATAGAAATTAATTTTACATTACTTTTTATCTTTCTTTGAATTATTGGAATTCTTTTAGTAAAAATCCATTTTTAACCTTTAAAAATTATTTGTAAGCTTCAAAATTCTATATCTTTATTTAAAAAATCAGGAAAAATATGCCACAAGTTCTTAAGTGCTTAGGAAGCAATTTAGAATATTTCTATAAATTTTATAATTTTTGTAATTTTATGGATTTTTCATTATTTAAATATTTAAAAATAGGCTAAAATTCAAGTTCTTATTTTAAATACCATTTTATTTTTAAAAAATATCCTTGATCACAAAGAACTGAAAAAAAAGTTTTTATAAATTTTTGAATTATATTTTGAATTAAAAAAAATATTTAAGTGCCAAAATAATATTTAACTTAAGAAATCAATTTAGATCATCAAAT
This sequence comes from Phalaenopsis equestris, assembly GCF_001263595.1. NCBI lineage: Eukaryota > Viridiplantae > Streptophyta > Magnoliopsida > Asparagales > Orchidaceae > Phalaenopsis > Phalaenopsis equestris. Next base: position 58,806,308 of record NW_018164444.1, on the reverse strand, counting down.
GGACTCAAAATACTTTGAATTTAGTTATGGTGAGCTCTCGGATCCTAAATAACAGTGGAGATAAAAAGTCAATTCATTTTGTTGTTTTTATTTTTTAAAATTATTTATCTTATTGATTTAGGGTTGGTGAAGATTAAGTGTATTCTTAATGACTTAACTCATGAAATTATTTCCAAAGGATCCTCTGGCATGGTGCACCTTTCAAAAGTTTCTTGGATTTTTCTATGAAAAATGCTAATCGTTAAGATTAGTTTAAGCAAATAATGTGCATAAACTTGAAAAATATGGATCTCTGTCGAGGGACCTCCTCTGACTTTGGAAAAATCAGAGGATGTTCCTTAAGACATAACAACAACATACTAAAATTTCAATCCATGGTGATATGCTTATATGCATGGAGAATCAAAACATTCAAATCAGTGTTTAATTAATTAAAAATGAAATATGCCTCAAATGGACTTAAAATTATTTACACATTATTCCTCTTTGTTCATTCAATAAGAGGGTATTTTATTTTTATGTTTTCCTACATTAAGATATGAATTTTTAAAGTTTGGGATTATTTTTTTGACTTTTTTTAAATCCCTATTTATCTATTTAAACGCGTGGCGCCACATCAACCTACAACGACTCTGAAGCTCCACACGGTGCGCTCTCATTTGATGCCGCTGTCCACCTCAGTGTTGAGTCAGCTCGCGGTTCATGTAAGGAAGCGCTGTCCGGCTCGATCGCGTCCGTCCAACCGATACACACGCGATCGGATCGCTCCATGTCATTGTCCTCGATAGATTGATCCCATGACCATTCGCACTAAAACCCTAAGATCTCAGCCTAGACTCAACCAAATCACTTCGGGTTTAATCTTATGAACTCATCTAATTGAGACAAACATATCCATGTGGTAATCATGCAATTAAATTATGTGCCTAATCAAATGTCAAATGGAGAATCAAAATAGGCTCAGGAGGAGGAGATGTTCAATACCTTATCTCTGAGAAGGGAAGCTTCGATCAGAGATGCTCAACAAGTTCATTGGGGTCCAAGGAGGCTAGGGATTAAACCTCTGGCTATGGTACTAAGCTTAGTTGGGAATTCAACCAGGCCCGATTTCAGGTGTTGGTCTAGAGCTATGCTAAAGGCTCTGTGGAATGGGAATTTGATGGGGCTTTTCCTTCTCTCACTGTGGTGAAGGTGTGGGTGAGTTTAATTTGATTATTGTGGAGCGTAGGAGTGTAATGAGCTCTGTCCTGGTGTCGACCTTATTTTGTGTTGGATGGAGTTGCCTGTAAGAAGCTGTCCGTCACCGAAATTGAAATCCCGTTGCCCACATTGGAAGGACATTTTAATTTACATATATATTTAGTTTTAGAAAAATATGAAATCAAACTGACCCCATATTTTTTATTGTTTAAATGAAAGAGCAATGTACCTCAAATCTTGTATCTACCCCGATGGATAAACACAAAACTTGAGGATAAGGCTCAATCAAATAAACTAAAGAATATATGACATCCGTTTGGTCCGCAAAACCTTTATATTTGCCAAAAAATTCTCCTATTTAATGCAACAAATTAAATAGGGTTTATATTAAGCTGGGTTCAAACATGCTTCCTATAAGGGCAAGCCTCTATAGTTAATTGCATCTTAAATGTCCAAAGTCACCGAAGAAGACTCTCGATAAAAATTAAGAAATATTATCTTCAAGGAATTTCAAAGGGTAGGTCAAAGTTTAGGACTTTTTATTGAGATCGAATGTAGAGGTGTGAAAGGGGATTGGTTCAAATTTGGAACATTTTGTTGTAAAGTCCAAAAGAGGAAGAACAAGGGGATGTCAAGGGGATGTCATGGATGATCCAGAGGAGAACCTCGGTGACTTTCCAAGCTATCCTAATGTTTGGCTTTAGTTTTGAGAAGAAATATTTAGGTGTTTCATCCTGCCAATTTTATTAGTTAGGACTTACATTTATGTGAAATTATCACACAAATATCCTACAAGATGTGTAGATTTAAGTCGTGAAGGACAACAACCTCAAAATCCTAATATGATTTAGGGCTTATATTGTATAGCAGACCTATGCAAATGCCTAAAGATAAGGTGTGGATTTACGTTACATAAGTAAGGAACCTCGAAGTCCTATGGCTTTGTTGTTTATATCTGACGAAGGAAGAATGATTTAGTTGGGGAAGACAAATTTTGTTGTTGAAGATGGTCGTGCTGCCCACCATGCTTGCTCCAAGCCCCTTATTGTGACGAGTTTGAGTTTTATAGTGTGTCAAGTTATGATGTCAAATCAGGTGGCCCTATGGTTGAGGTTCTTTTTCCACTATTTTCTATCTGATTCACTTAGTTCAAATGAATTTACTAAACTCCTTACTTAACTCAACTTAATGAGTTCCATAATTTCATTTAGACAGTGGGAAGCCTCGTAAGCAATCGTAGGTTGCCTCCTCCGAGGGATTCCTGATCATCCGATAGAGACGTCTTAATTTAGTTGCAATTTGTAGTTTTGTGTGATGTTTGTGATTAAATTTTGAGTTGTTTTACATTTTGAATGTTGTGGTGATATTTTATCATGGTTGATTTTAGTTTTAGTTTTGGTTTTGGTTTTGGTTTTTATGTAGGGTGGCATCATTGTTTAGCATGCAAATTTTAAGCCATGATAATATTACTACATGCATGGAGAATCAAAACATCCATATCAATGTTTAATTAATTAAAAATAAAATATGCATCGAATGGACTCCAAATCATTTCCACATTATTCTCCTTTGTTCACTGAGTAGGTGAATATTTTTATTTTATTTTTATAATTTTTCTACACTAACATATGAATTTTTAAAGCTAGGGATCATTTTCTGATTTTTTTAAATACCTATTTATCTATTTAAATGCGTGGTGATGACTGTATCCTAGGCAGCTTCGAAAGCATGCGTGGTGAGCTCTAGTTGGATGTCGCCATCCACGTAGTCGCTGACTTGGCCCGTGGTTCATGTAAGGAAGCGTTGTCCAGCTCAATCTCCTCCATCCATCCTGATACACGCGCGATCGGACGACTCCCCGTCATCATCCTCGATAGAGTGATCCAAAACCCTAAGATCCTAGCCTAGACTCAACCAAATCACTTCGGGTTTGGTCCTATGGACTCGTCTAAGTGAGACCAACATATTCATACGGTAATCATGCAATTAAATTAAGCCGATTTAAATGGAGAATTAAAATAGGCTCGAAAGGAGGAGAGGTTCAGTACCTTGGCTCTAAGAAGGGAAGCTTCGATAAGAGAGTCTTGGCACGTTCGTTGGGGTCCAAAGAAGCGAGGGATTAAGCCACTTGCTATGGCCACTTGCTATGGTGAAATATCTACACCCAAATTCGACCAAGGCCGATTTCAGGTGTTGGTCTAGAGCTATGCTTAGGGCTCTGTGGAAGGGGGATTTGATAATTCTTTGGCTTCTCTCAATGTGGTGAAGGTGTGGGTGAGTTTAATTTTAGTTTGGAGGAGATTGGAGGTGTGGAGAGCTTTGTCCTGTCGCCGACAAGGTTTTGAGCTCAAAAATTGGGCTCCGACAAGGGGATTCAGAGCAATGTGGCGGTTGGGTTGCACTGAGGAGGTCTCAAAGATTCTTTGGGATCACTTTGGCGAAGTCTCTTAGAAGAGTTTTTAGCTCTCCCTCCATGTTCGTGGAGGGGAGCATTTTTTAAAAATGGCCTTAGGCTTGCTTCCATGGCCAATTGGGGGGTGAAATCTGCTGCCTAGGTGGAGGGCAGAGAGGCTCTAAGCTTTAATTTGGATGAGGTGGCCTCTAGGTTTGAATTTGGTTTAATCTCATGGGGGTGGCTCTCTAATTTGAGGTTTTTTTACCACTAGGGCGGCCGTTCACGCCAGGAGGTCAGGTGAGCCAGGGTAATATGTCACAACCACTTAATGTGTTTAGGCTTTGTTTTGGAAAAAAATATCGCAAGCTTAAGCAAATATTGCATGAAATCTCTTAATTTTTGGGACCTTTGGTCCATGGCTTAGTTTAGGTGGTTTTAAGACGTTTAGGCTGGACATAAGGGTCCAACTAATGGTTGTGGAGTCATTAATTTGGTGACTTTGGGGTAGTTAGGGCATCTTTAGTGCATGGGTTCAATGTGGGTTCAAGTGATCAAATCTTGGGTTTGGGATAGGCTAGCCTTGTCAATTGACCCAATTGAATGATCAACATTGTGTAGATGATTGTTATGAAGATTTTTGGTGAAGGGTTGAAGTGATTTTGAGTTCAATTGGAGGGTTAATTTGAAGGATTTTTGAAATTTGGTCAATTTGGGCATGTTGGGCTAGACATGGGTATAGGTTGGGTTATCCTTGGGCTAAGTCAAAATTAAATGGTTCAAATGATCAATTGAGATGATTTGAAGATTTTTCATGAAGGAATGGAGTGGAAATTTTGGGACTAAGGCCATTAATATGGTGAGATTTGAGACATGGCCAATTTGGGGCAAATTTGGTGCTTTTTGGACTTAGGTTGAAATCAAATGAAATTGAAGCTTCACCAAGGCCAATTGAAGGTAAATTTTGATGTATGTTAAGAGTATGAAGGTTTTTTAACACAAATTATGGTAAGTTGAGTTGGCCATGGGTTTAATTTGGTGGAACCAAGTCATGGGGCAAAAATTAGGGTTTTGATCTAAATCAATTGGGTCTAAATGTTGGACTAATTGAGCTTGTATTTTGTCTATATTTGTCACATAAAGAATGTATTTGACTTTAGCATTGAAATTTGGGTAAATTGAGACCAATTTGATAAATATTTGGAGTGATTTGGGGAAAATATGGGCCTTTAATGGGAAATTTGGGGGTATTGATCAAAGATGGTCAAATTGGCTAAATTGAGTGATGTGAGAGTTGATAAAAATGAAATTAGGAATATTTGGGAGGTTTTGGGAATTTTTGGGATTTTTTGGAATTTTTGGAATTTTGGGGTAAGGATGGGTATTTTGGTAATTTTGCCAATTTTTGTGACTTTGGGTGGTTTGGGTGTTTTCAGGGTGTTTGATATAATTTTTGAACCAAGTTGGGTATTTTGTGTAGATCTGGGAATTTTGTCCAAATTTGGGGTCCGAAGGGTATTCAGGTAATTTGGGGGAATTTAGGGGCAAAAGGCTTGGTTGGGCATCTTGGTAGAGTTAGAGTGCCAACCACAAATAATAAGCCTTGAACCAATGGAAATTTTCATTTTGGGCTCTCTATGTAGTGGTCTTAGCTAAACTCTAGCCTAGTGCCAATTTTTGTGACTTTGGGTGGTTTGGGTGTTTTCAGGGTGTTTGATATAATTTTTGAACCAAGTTGGGTATTTTGTGTAGATCTGGGAATTTTGTCCAAATTTGGGGTCCGAAGGGTATTCAGGTAATTTGGGGGAATTTAGGGGCAAAAGGCTTGGTTGGGCATCTTGGTAGAGTTAGAGTGCCAACCACAAATAATAAGCCTTGAACCAATGGAAATTTTCATTTTGGGCTCTCTATGTAGTGGTCTTAGCTAAACTCTAGCCTAGGGCTAATGGGTCTAGGCGACCACATACTTGAGTCTCCCAAAAGTATCAAGGGACCAAAGACAGGAAGTTTAAGTTTAGGATTGTGAGTGATTGGGAGTGCAAGTATGTACCTTAAGCCATAGAAAAACACCCAGGGTCAACCTAAAGATAAAACAGTACTAAGACTCATTCTGAGTTCCCCCATTGTGACCCCAACTACTAAGAGCTAGAAGTTAGGACCAATATGTGGTACTTCAAGTTGAGTAGAGAAGAGTTTGTAATTTCTAATGGTGAGGGTTCCTAGTCTAGTTTTGAAAAATAGTCAATAGGAAAGTGCTATGGCTAGACCTTAGGCTACTAAAGAGGAAAAACTAAACCTCAACGAAAAGTGAGGTCAACAGATGGTCTTAGTCAGAGATTCAAGCTCAAAATTTAGCTCTGGCAAGAGGATTCAGAGTAATGTAGTGGTTGAATTGCACTGAGGAGGTCTCAAAAAGGCTTTGGGATCAATTTGGGGAAGTCTTTCAGAAGAAATTTTAGCTCTCCTCCCATTGTCGTGGTGGGAAGCTTTTATAAAAAATGGTTTAAGGCTTGTTGCCATGGCCAATTGGGGGGTGAAATGTGCTGCCTAGGTGGAGGGCAGAGAGACTCCAACATTTAATTTGGATGAGGTAGCCTCTAGGTTTGAATTGGGTTTAATCCCATGGGGTGGCTGTTGGCTTTGCCATTTTCTGGCCACTAGGCCGGCCGACCAGCCAGGAGGAGGTGGCTAGGAGCTCAGTGAACCAAGGGGAATATGTCACAGCATTTTAATGTGTTTAGGCTTTATTTTGGTAAAAATATCTTAAGCCTAAGCAAATATTGAATGAAATCCCTTAATTTGAGGGACCTTTCATCCATGACATAGTTTAGGTGGTTTTAAGAGGTTTAGGCTAGCCACAAGCGTCCAACTAATGGCTGTGGAGTCGTTAATTTGGTGACTTTGGAGTAGTTAGGCCATCCTTTCTTCATGGGTTCAATGTGGGTTCAAGTGATCAAAGCCTGGGTTTGGGCTAGACCAGCCATGTAAATTGGCCCAATTGATTGATCAACATTGTGTATATGATTGTTATGAAGATTTTTGGTGAAGGGTTGAAGTGATTTTGTGTTCAATTGGATGGTCAATTTGAAGGAATTTTGAAGCATGATCAATTTGGGAATGTTAGGCTAGACTTTGGTCTATATTGGGAAAACTTAGGACTAAGTCCAAATTGAATGGTTCAAATTATCAAGGGATATGTTGTGAAGATTTTTCATGAAGGAATGGAGGGGAAATTTTGGGGCTAAGGCCATCAAATTGGTGAGATTTTGAGACATGGCCAATTTGGGGCAAATTTGGGGTATTTGGACTTAGGATGAAATCAAATGAAATTGAGGCTTCACCAAGGCCAATTTAAGGTCAATTTTGATGTATCAAAATATTATGAAGGTTTTTTCAACAAAAATTGTGGCATGTTGAGTAGGCAATGGGTTCAATTTGGTGGAACCAAGTCAAGGGGCCAAAATTGGGGTTTTGATCTAAATCAAAATTGGGCTCAAATGATGGACTAATTGAGCCTCGATTTGGTCTATATTGGTCATATCAAGAGTGAATTTTACTTTAGAATTGAAATTAGGGTAAATTGAGACCATTTTTAAAAACATTTGAGGTGATTTGTGGAAAATATGGGCCTTTAAAGGGCAATTTGGGGGTTTTGATCAAGGATGGTCAAATTGGCCAAGTTGGGTCATGTGGTAGTTGAGAAGAACGTTGGGTCATGTGGTAGAAATAGTCAAATCGAGTCATGTGGTAGTTGAGAAGAACGAAATTGTGAATATTTGGAAGGTTTTGGGAAATTTTGGGATTTTTTTGGAGTTTTTGGAATTTTGGGCTAAGGTGGGGGCATTTTGGTAATCTGGCCAATTTTGGTGATTTTGAGTAGTTTGGGTATTTTCAAGGTGTTTGAAATGATTTTTGAACCAACTTGGGTATTTTGGGTAAATTTAAAATTTTGGCCAAATTTGGGGTCCCAAGGGTATCTAGGTAATTTGGGGGAATTTAGGGGCAAAAGGCTAGGTTGGGTATCTTTGTAGAGTTGAGGTAGCAACCACTATTAATAAGCTATGGACTAATGGAAACACCATGTTGGGTCCTCTATGTAGTAGTCTTAGCCAAACCCTAGCCCTGGGTTAGTGGGTTTAGGGGACCACCTACTTGAGTCTCCCAAAGGTATCAAGGGCTAAAGCCTAGAAGTTTAAGTTTAGGATTGTGAGTGATTGTGAGTGCAAATATGTACATTAAGCCCTAGACCAAAACCTAGGGTCAACCCTATGGTCCAACAGTCCTAAGGGTGACACTCCTTGACCTTCCCCATAATGACCCCACCTACTAAGTGCTAGAGGTTATGACCAATATGTGGAACTTCAACTTAAGTAAAGAGGAGAGTAGAATTTCTAATGGTGAGGGTTCATTTTCTAGTTTTCTAAGAATTTTCAATATGAAAGTTTCAATATGAAAGTCCTATGTGGCTAGACCTTAGGCTACTAAAGAGGAAAACTAGACCTCAACCAAAAGTGAGGTCAACAATTCTCCTTGCACTTCTTCGTACAATTTAAAATTCCCTTTTTTATTTTACTTATTTTGTAATATTCTACTATAATGAGGATTGGCAGCAGTTGGGGATATTCCCTAATTTTAACATTTGTCAGAACCCAAGCTGGTGCTGTCTCTGTTTGCAGTGGAATATATTACTCTGCCTCTGTTGGGACATATGGCTCTGCATCCATCGGGTAATCAGTGGTCTGAGACCTATCAACAGTAGATGTGTACTCCTCTAAAGTGTTGTAGCACTATAGGTGTAGGACATTGAAGTCCGGACACTCCACGAAGGCCTTTGTAGCTAACGTGCATGCTAGTATCTCGGTGTTGCAGGTAGGGCAACCCGTATACAGAACATCTAAAGCTGGTAGTATTTCTAGCTCTGTAATAAATCCTGACTCATCATCTATAGTAGGCAGGCTGGAAGAGGTATCTCTCATGCCAGGATCATAGATATCCCCCTGAGGGATAGTGGTGAGCAACTTTTCTGCCTCTTTTTGTCATCTCTTTTCTTCTTGTAAGAAAGCCCTCTACTTTCGACGTCTAGTATTTCTACGCTGAGTTCTTTGTAGTGTAAGATCCGATAGTCTTTCATTATTTGCAACGACTAGGCCCCAAATCAGCATAGCTATCATGGACGGTAGGCGGCTGGTCCCCTTCATCGGGTCTTTATTGTACCATCACATTCTTTCCCCTCAGTAATGAATTGTCTTTGGTGCGAAAATCTTGGTTTTAAAGAAAACACTGGAGAAAAATAAATCTTGGTTTCGTCTAGATCTATTGCATCAGCTTCATCGTGTATTGATGGTATTCTGTTAATCTTGGTTTCAAAATATTGTATTGTCCGACAACTTGTTGAATGACGAGTTGTGAGTTGCCATAGATGGCAATGTTTGTTATATCAATAAATTATTTTAATAAAGTTTGCCAACTCTAATCCAGTGATTAAGGCTTCATATTTCGCTTCATTATTGGTACATGGCTCTGTCAGGAGGTATCTGTCAGGAGGTATGAGAACCTTTAGGTGGTATGAGAACCTCAGATACCCTTATCTGGCGTGATAAAGATCAAACCAATACCTGCTTTGCAAGGTATAACCGTGCCTGATCTTTTGTTCTTTTGTACTGACGAAGCTCTGTTTAAGTACATTTCCAAGTGTTGTCCACTAGAGAGTTCCATTTTTAGTACCTGCTCATCTGATAGTTCATAATTAAGAGGGGACCCAGCTAGAGGTGGTTGTGCAACGAGAAAGTCGGTCAAAATCTATCCCTTGATAGCATGAAGGGGAACAAAAGTTATATCAAATTGCAATAAGATCATTGACCATCTTGCTAGATGTCCGGAGAGTGTTGGTTGGGTCATCAAGTATTGTAATGGATTAACTTTTGAAATTAGGGTAATCTTATGAGAAAGCATGTAATGTCTAAGATTTGGGGCAGCAAAAATCAAGGCTAGACATTGCTTCGTGATGGGTGAGTAACTTATCACCATCAGTATTAGGCGGTGACTCAAGTAGTGGAGTGCATTTTCTTTACCTACGTCATTCACTTCAGTTAAAAAGGACCAAGAGAGTCGTCTAAGTATCAACGGTTTCCCCGAGATAGGGGCTGCCAAGATAGAAAGTTTTATTAAATATTGCTTAACCTTCTCAAGGCTCACTGGTACGTCTCTTCCCAAATGAATTTGACGTCCTTTTCAAGTATTGCCGAGAAGGGTTGACGCCTACTTGAGAGATTAGAAATAAAGAGTCTCAAATAGGCCAACTTCCCTTAGAAGGAACGTAGTTATTTTAAAGTTTTAAGAGGATGAATTTCCGAGATAGCTTTAATCTTTTCTGGGTCGATCTCGATTCCCCGATGATGGGTAACGAATCCTAGAAACTTCCTAGAGGTAACACCAAAAGCACACTTTAAGGGATTCATCTTAAGGTCATATCGTCATAAACGCTCGAACTTGATCCTCAAATCGTAAAAAAATATATTTTTTGTTGTCTTTTGATGACCAAATCATCCATGTAACATTCTACCTGGTTATGAATGAGGTCATAAAAAATCTTTATCATTGAATGTTGAAATGTTGCTCCAGCATTCTTTAGGCTGAATGGCATTATTGTGTAGCAGAAAATTTCAATTGGTTTTTTTAAGGGTGTAAGTGTTGCATCTTCGGGAGCCATTTTGATTTGGTTGTATCCCAACGATCCGTCGATGAAGGAGAAAATTTCATGTGTTGAAGCGATATCCAACATCATTTATGGTATCGATAATGGAAATTCATCTTTTGGACAAGCTTTGTACAAATCTCTAAAGTCGACATAAACACGGATTTGTCCATTTTTCTTCTTTCCTGGAACAATGTTGGAAAACCACGTGGGGTATTGCTCTTCTTTCACAATGTTAGCGTCTATTAATTTCTTCACCTTGGTGATGACTTACTGCTCTATTTCGAGGTGCATTCTTTTATGAGCTTGTTTTACTGGGATTATATTCTTATCCACCCCGAGTTTATGAAATGCAACCTCTGCTGATAGTCCTGACATTTCATCATAGCTCCAAGCAAAGCAATCTTTGAATTCTGTTAACAATCTAATCAATTGCAAAGATTGCAGAGATTCTTGAGATTCTTCATCATTGAGTAGAGAACTTATAAATGTAGGTCGGGGTTGCTCTTGAGTCCCAAGGTTAATTTCCTTCAATTCATCAACAATGAATTTAATTTCCTCCTCAAATTATGGTGGAGAAACTTCTTGTAGTTGATCAGTAGAGTCATTATCTATGTCGAGGCAATCCTCTTCTGATTCACTAGTAACAACCATGCTAGCAAAACATCGAATCATCGATCGGTCCGGTTGTACTAAACTTGAGACCCTCTTTCAAGTTCGGAGTTTGACTTTTAGCATTCCATAATTTTTCAAAAAGTTGTAATTTATCTTTTGGCATTTGTTTTGGCAAATATCCCTGTTGAATCAACTTTTGTACACAAGGCGAAAAATATGTGATAAGTAACCAAAAGGTAATTCCATTAATTCATTAGGATCATCTTCCAAATTTACATGATTTTTAAGGTTATTAGAAGTAGAAGCACGATAAAAATTGATCGACTTTGAACCAGCACTATGGAATTCCTTGACCTCTAAACTCTCAACCTTTTGAGAGAGGATCGGAGTAAGGGTCATAGCATTCACACAATGGTTTATACAATCATACATCGTCTCATATTTGCTTTACTTTGTATCTTCTAAGGATATCTTGTACTGAGGTTTCTTTTATTTTTTCATCATTATTTCATCTTCAAAACTGTCTTCACCACCAATGTACATGGTAAGCCTAGTTTGTTCCATGACTAAGTTGGTTCTTCCTCATTCACTTTCCCGGCCTTGACCTCGGGTGCATGAACTAAAAGAACCTCCACTAACTTATTGCAAAAATGTTGTGGAAGATCGTTGAAGCGGAGTTGAATGGCCTCCTCATTGTGATTTTTCTAAGATTTTTCTAAATCTTCATTGTTGTTTGTCATAGTTTCACGAGAGAAGATAGTTTTTTTAGGTGGTGTGCAGTAGGCAGCATCTTCATGAATACCAACTTCATACACTGAAAACGGTTGTAGATCTCGTTTGATGCAATGCTCTTGACCTTCTTTATAGTACTTGATGCACTGTTGTAGAGACGATGGAACCATGTTATGTTCGTGAATCCACGGTTTACCCAGTAGAGCAATGAAAAAGGTCTCGGCGTCAATGATGTGGAATTTAGCAGTTGTCGCTAGTTCTTCAACATTCATAATCAATGTAATCGATCCAAGCGCTCCTTTGACAGGACAATGTCTGCACACGCATCAAGTTGAGGGATGCTCCATGATCTACTAGAACACTGGACAGCACAAATCTGTCGATGTTAACGGAGTTGTAGAGTGGTCGGTTGTAATCGGCGGTACCAAGAAACAAATATTCATCTGTAAAGGTTATCCTAGGCTATTCATTCAATGAACAAACTTCATCCAAGGATGTGCTGGCCAGCAGAGCTAAGCAAATCTCTGGGTCAAGCAAAGCTGTAACTAGATACTCTCTCATCTCCTTTGACAGGATCAGAGTGTCGTAGATGCTTATGGCTGGAAACTTCCTAAGATGAGCTAGCACATTGTAATCCATTTTGTATGATCCTCCAATTTTCTCTTGGTTGTGTGGTTCTTCCACTGATGGAGGTGGAGGTAGTTCTTCTCGAGTTACTACTTATTTTCCTTTATTTTTCAGACCTATTCCTAGGGGTAATACTCTTCCACTCCATAAGTTCACTTCTATAACTTCTTCTTCTTGTGACATCATTGTTGAATCTTTTGGTGTTTCCTCTTTGTTAAAAATATCTAATTTGATGGTAAGCGGTGCTCGAGAATTGGTTCCTCACTCCCAGTGCTGTCGTAAGCGTTATTGTCAATGTCTTCTTCAGTCTTACCCACAGGTTCATTGGACCCAGTATGATTTGAGGATCATTTTGGGAATTGAGATCAAAACTAGATTGGTTAAAATCTATTATGTTATCTCCCGAAATAGTAAAATGTAGCCGGAATTATAATCATTATATTCATAAGACCCCGGAGGGGCAAAAAGATAATCAAACAAAGGCAGGGGTTCAAGGAATTTCTTCTTCGAATCCGAGACAACAAATCTAGGAGAGGCAACCCCTATCCTACCCACCGTGCTATCAATCCTAGTATTGGTATTCTTCTTCTTCTTTGTCCTTAAGGAAGATGAATCTCCTAGTGAAATCTTCATCTCGGGTTTGGCAGGCTGAATACTCTTAACGGAGGCTTGTTTTGATGCGTTCTGGATTTGATTCAATATTTTCTTGGATGATTTTCTCCAAACTTCATTCCATCTGTCTTCTCCAGTATATGTAGAAGATTGTTTTGATGAATCCTATATTTGGTTTAGGACCCTCTTGAGCTCATCTCAAGTCGTACTCCATCCATCTTCTCCAGTATACGGATCAATCAGAGAGATTGGTTTGGCCAAAATCAAATATATAGAACCTTTTTCAGGTTCTTTTAAATATTCTTTTGGGATCGTTATATTACTTTTTTTAAGGCTCTTTTAGAGCCAATCCTTAAAGCTGAAGCATTCTTCTATAGCGTGCTCCAGCAATTTGTGATATGGTAAATAATTTGGTTGATCTTTCTTATCAATCTCTTTGGGTTTCTTTGGATCTGGTACTCTGAATTTGGACTTCTTCATTAGACCATTGAACATCTTGGATATGACTTCATCTTTGAAAGAATACTAGACTTCTTCATTAGACCATTGAACATCTTGGATACGACTTCATCTTTGAAAGAATACACAATTTTATATCGTTTATCCAAAGATATTCTCTTATTCTTTGTTCAAGGTGATGTTTTTGAGGCGGTCGCTTGTTTGACTGGGTATTTTGCTCCTGAGCATGTTGTGATGAAGATTGATGAGGATTTTCTGCATATATCTTCATTGGTTTCTTCCCTTTATCGATAGTTGCTACTGTTCCTGACTTCTTTTTAAATACTCTAGTTGCCTTGGATCTCTCGTGAGAATCCATATGTTTGATTTCTTCTTGAAGACTGCTAGCCTTGCTGAGCAGCTTCTCAAAGGATTTGATGGTGAGTCCCATAAGCATGAAAGCTACTGGCCCATGGATGCTTTCGAGTAAGATCTCAATTGCGTGATGTTTCTGTAGCTGAGGTTCACACTTCATGCTAAGGTTTCTCCACCTCAAAATGTAATCCACTAAAGTCTCGTTGGGCTTTTATTTTTCTATCATGAGCTCTCTTATGGAGACATGGTTTTTCACTCCGATAAATCTCTTCAAAAATAATTGTCCCAACTCGGCAAATGTCTTAACTGATCCATTGGGAAAATTGACATATCAATTGAAGGCAATCCCTGACAGGCTGCTGACAAACTGTCGGAAAAGTAAAGCTTCATTACCCCTTGTATTGCCACAACTGGCTCGAAAATACGCTATGTGCTGTCTGAGATTTTTAGTCTCATCAAATATTCTAAAGTTTGCGGCCACAAAACTTATAGGGAAGGGTACATCATCAAATTCATTTAGATAGGGTCTACCCTTTAAAATCAATGAAGCACCCTTAGATTGGGTTAAGGCCTCCCGAACTTATTCAACCATTTGCTTAAATTCTTTCTCTGACATGGCGCTTGATGGAGAATCCTTCTTTTGTTGCTCATCTCTATTTGCCAAGGCAACTGAGGCTACTTCTCTTCTTTCATTTGTAACAAACATAATTTCTAGTTGGTTGACCTCTGGAGAGGCTAACTGTGGGGGTTGAGATTGCCCTTGAATTGTGGCCATGGCGTTCATGGCTGCAGCCATCTCTTCTATCCTTTTCTCTAGTTGGCTAACATGCTCATCCCTTAGGAGGATAGCCATAGGAAGCTCACCTACGGCGTTCTCTTCGAAGAGAGGTTGAGCCTTGCATGTAGATGTAGCGACTCTAGTTTTGATAACATGGAAATCTATGAAATCTTCTTCAAGGTAATCATTATAGTCAAAATCTTCATCATCATCAATGGAGACTCCATGTTCTCGAACCAACTCAAAAATCTCAACTCTAAGCTTTTCAACTTTTTCTTCAATTATTGATTCTTGAATTGCTTTAAGATTTGGAGGACCGGATGACCCTGTTAGACCTCCTCCTCTTGTTCTTTCGTGTCACTGGTAATTGCGGCGACAATGTCAGATACTTCAGACCCTGGCTTCATTCCATGCTCTTGCCTTGTGGGCTCACTGGACCGTATCGGTACAACGACCATAGGTACCCATGAATGTTTCTTTGTCGATGAGGTCTTGAGATGTGGGGCCTATGAAGTGTCTCAGTAGAAACATTGGTATGTCAAAGACAAGTATTCTCCCCATAGTGCAGACCGACTACAATATCGGGTAATTTCTTCATCTTTTCCTTTGGAATTTTAGAAACATCCTTGTAATGTGTGAACAGTAGGATTCTTGGACCCAGTCATGACTTATTGGGTTGACGACCTGCTGTCCTTGTGACGGTAGAATTGTTGGTAACAATGAAGGTATCAACTCTGTTTCCCAAGCGGAACCAGACGGGAATGCGAGAAGGCAAAGCTTCAATTGATTTCTGAGATTGTCTGGCAGATTTGACGTCCATTAAGATTTCTTTCTTTATGCGATGGGATATTTCATGTCCTGCTTGTTTGATTAGTTTACTGACTGAGCAACCTTCTTTGGTAGCTAGCCTCTGATAAATTGAACTGACTCGGCTGATAGGAGTGTACTTCTTTCTCCCCTCACCATGTCCATGAAGTGATGGTAAAGTAGCGACAATTTTCTGGATACTCTCGTACCCATTGGTATCCATTAAAGGATGGAATCCACTTTCTCGCAGGAGTGGATAGGTTTCTATTAATTCTGGCTCATCCTGGTGAAGATCTTCCTCAACAGGTATCTCCTTGAGAGCCTGGGCTTTTACAGCCCTCCGAACCCTCCTGTTGCGGTTCCTTTTTTGAGTTCGGGTTAGCGGCATAGTTCTCAAACTCGACCCAATTTTGAAAACTGATTGTGGGACAGCCAATGCCTCAGTCGGATCTCTAGTTATATTAACTTCTTTTCCCTTAGCAGCAACGGGAATAATAGGCTTAGTAGTTGCCATGGTGGCAGCAGTAGTCTTGGTCTTCTTATAAGAAGGAAAGTCTTGAAGATAGTTCAGGTTGAATTCAACATAGGGCTCCAAAACTTCTGGAGTGAAGACTTTCATTATGACGAATGCAGCCTTCCCGAGGATAACCTCGAGGTCCTCAAATTCAGCTCCAAACATAATGGTAGGAGTGACATTGCGGGCTTCATGGTTTGTCAACAAGTTGCAAGAAAAAGTCAGCGTTGGGAAGGCTATTGTAGTAACTTTAAAATAGAATGCTCTGGGGTTAGCTAAATGGCCAAAACCTTGTAAACTTAGTGCAAGCATTGAAAATTAACAGAGGTTGATCTGTAGATTGGGTTAGTCTTAGTTTTGGGGATTTTAAAATTTTCAGTGAAAAGGTAATTTGAAAGTAGAAAAATTTAATTAACATACAAAAATTTTAAAGAGCGCACAACACGACACTATTTCATTTAATTTGCAGAACATCAAATCAAACTTGAAAGGGAGATGAGAAGTTTTTAGGACCCAATGCGGGACGCTTTTTTCCACACACAATGCCTAGGTGGAACTAGTCCACCAACACACTTATTGGGGGTCCGACCCCACATGAAGATTAAAAAGTCCTTGATGGCCTTCTGAACCCCTCTATTCAAAGGTGGATGAACAGACGGTCCTAAAGTCCAAAGAGTTGGCAAGACTTTCCCAAGATAGAAATGGTAAAGTATGTCAATGGAAGAAGGGTAATTTGGTCCAATGGGACATGGGCACATTATCAATGTGTGAAGATAATAGTTCTTAATTTAAATTAAGAGAGAAGCTAGTCCCCAGCAGAGTCGCCAGAAGCTGTCGGCACTATTTTTGGGTTGTGGAGTTGCCCGTAAGAAGCTATCAGTCACTAGAATCAAAATTTCGTCACTCGCTTTGGAAGGACACTTTAATATATATATATATATATATAAAAGTTTTAGAAAAATATGAAATCAAACTGACCCCATATTTTCACAGTTTACATGAAAGAGCATTATACCTCATATCTTATATCTATCCCAAAGGATAAACACAAGACTTGAAGATGAGGCTCGATCAAATAAACTGAAAAATATGTGACATTTGTTTGGTCTATGAAACCATTTATTTGTCGAAAAGTTCCCTTATTTAATAAAAAGAATTAAAAAGGGTTTATTTTAACTTGGGTTCAGACAAGCTTCCTATAAGGGCAAGACTCTGTAGTTAATTACATCTTAAATGACTGAAGTCAAGTAAGAAAACTCTCGATAAAAATAAGGAACCATTATCTTCAAGGAGTTTAAAAGGATAGGATTTTTCAATGAAATTGGGCAATGAGGTGTGAAATGGGAATGATTCAAATTTGGAACACTTTGTTTTGTAATCCAAAGGAGCAAGAACTATTGGATATCATAGATCTAAAGGAGTACCTCGGTGACTTCTCCAATCTATCCTATTATTTGGCTTCAATTTTAATGAGAAATATTTAGGTGTTTCATCCTGCCAATTTTATTTGTTAGGTCTTACATTCATGTGAAATGATCACACAAATACACTGGAAGATGTGATGGTTTAAGTTGTGAAAATGACAACCACAAAATCTTAAAACAAATTAGGGCTTAGATTGTAAAGCAAAGCTGTACAAAGGCGCAAAGATGAGGTGAGGATTTATGTTGCATAAGCAGACAACCTCGAATTCCTATGTCTTGGTTGTTTGATTCTGAGGAAGAAAATTAGTTTAGCTGGGGAAGACATGTTTTGCTGGGGAGGGCATGTTTTGCTATTTGAAAATTAAACTTTTGCCCCGACGGCTCTATCACTTCATAATTATCAAATTTTATTCAAATGATAATAGAATATTTATCCCACCTCACTCATGGGTAAATTAAGACATCATAGGAAAAAATACATTTTTTCAAATTTTAATTTAATTTACATATTTATTTTAATGCAAAAATAAGATTTTTCAAAGGAAATTCCATAACTTGACCAAGGCAAAGCCTAATCCCTTGAAATTTTTACTAGAGGTAGACGTAGACTAGAGAACCACTTGAACCAAATTTCTTGATTTTTTGAGTTTTATTTTAACTATTATTATTATTTTAAGTTATGGAGAGTTAATTAACTATAAAAGATTTTAAATGTTGAAAGTTAAGTTTAATATTTTTATTAAATCTCTCTGAGGTCAAAGAACCCAAAGAAATAAATTTCAAATTTTTCTGATTTTTCTTTGAATTATTAGAATTATTTAAGTGAAAATCCATTTTTTTGCCTTTTAAAAATTATTTTTAAACTTTAAAATTCAATATCTTCACTTGGAAAATTGGGAAAAATATCCCAATTGCTCATAAATACTACTAGGCTCGTGAAGAGGGGAAGTTCAATACCTTTGCTCTGAGAAAGGAAGCTTCAATCAGAGGTGCTTGACATGTTCATGGAGGTTCAAGAAGGCTGGAGATTGAGCTTCTGGTCTTGGTGAAAGGTCTAGACCCAAATTCGATCAAGGTCAAATTTGGGTGTTGATCAAAGTCTAGTATATAGGCTTTGTATGAGGGGGATTTGATGGGGCTTTTTCTTCTTTCCCTGTGGTGTGGTGTGGGTGAGTTTAATTTGAATTTGGTGCACTGTCGAGGTGTGGTGGAGAATGTTCTGTCTCCGGTAAGGATTTGAGCTCAAAAAAAGTACTTCGGTAAGGGGAATTGGGACAGAGAAGTGGTTGGGTTACACTGAGGAGGTCTCAAAGAGGCTATGTGAACAATCTAGAGGGGTCTCCTTGAGAAAATTTCAGCACACCCCCCATGGCCATGGAGGAGAAGCTTTTATATAAAAAAGAATTAGGGTGGCCTGTGGGCCAATGTATGGGTACAAAGTGTTGCTTATGTGGAGGGCAGAGACGCTCTAAATTTCAAATGGGATGAGGTGGACTCTAGGTTTGAATTAAGTTTGAATTTTTGGGTGGTGGCTCACGGATTTGGCTCCTCCGGTGTCTAGGCCTGCTGGCAAGGCTAAGGGAGGTGGTCAGGAGGTCAGGTGAGCCAGGGGAATCCGTCACAACAATTTATTTGGGGAGGTGTTTATTTTTAGTAAAAATCCTTTAGGCTTAAGAAAATTTAGAAGCAAATCCTTTAATTTAGGAAACCTTTGTTCCATGGCTCATTTGGGTGGTTCCATAGGATTTAACCCGGTCAATAAGGTCCAAAATTTGGCTGTAGAAGTCTTGCCTTGACCAATTTGACATCGCTAGGTCAATTTTGGTGCATGGGTCGAATGTGGGTCCAAATGACCAAAGCTTGCGTTTGGGCTAGGCTATCCATGACTTTGAGCTCTATTGATTGATCAACATTGTGTATATGACTTTAATAAAGTTTTTTGGTGAAGAATTGAAGTGATTTTGAGTTCAATTGGGGGTTCAATTTGGAAAATTTTTGAATTTTGGTCACTTTGGGCATGCTAGGTTAGACTTGGGTCTAGGTTGGGCTAGGCTTGAACTAAGTCCAAAATGATGGTTGAAAACGGTGAATAGGAATATCATGAAGAGATTTTAATATAAATTGGGTGCTAAATCTGGGTCTATGGCAATCAATTTGGTGGAATTTGGAGACAGCCAATTCAGGGCAAATTTGGGGATTTTTGGACTTGGGCTAAATTTAAATAAAAATGAGGCTTGAACATAGCCAATTGAAGGTGAATTTTGATGTGTAGGAATATTATGAAGAGTTTAGGATTCAAATTGAGGCAAATTGAGCAGGCTATGGGGTTCAATTTTGTGGGATTAAGTCATAGAACCGAAATTGGGGGTTTGACTTAGATCAAAATTAAGCTAAAAGCATGGACCAATGAAGCTTGGATTTGGTTTAAATTGTTTATATTGGGTAATGTTGGGGGAAATTAGGACAAAATTGATTGACATTTGAGATAAATTTGGGGAAATTGGGCCTTTCAAGGCAATTTGGGGGTTTTGGTTAAAATGCTCAAACTGGTCAAATTTTGTCGTGTGGTAGTTGAGAAAAATAAAATTGGTAATATTTGGAGGGTTTTGAGAATTTTTTGGGATTTTTTTGGAGTTTTTAAAATTTTGATAAATGTTTGAAATTAATTTGGCAAGTAGGGGCATTTTGGTAAATTTGGCAATTTTTTGGTGATTTTAGTAATTTTGATGTTTTCAAAATGTTTGAAATTAATTTTGAACAATATTGGGTATTTTGAGGAAATTTAGGAATTTTGGCCAAATTTAGGGTTTCAAGGGTACTTAGATAATTTGGGGGAGTTCTTGGGCAAAAAGGCCAAGTTGGGTATTTTTGGAAGAATTGGGGTGCCAACCACCATAAATGAGCTATGGACCAATGGAAACCCCATTTGGGTCCTCTATGTACTGGTCTTAGCTAAACCCTAGCCTAGGGCTATTAGGTTTATGTGACCATCTACATGAGTCTCCAAAAGATCAAGGAAGTAAAATGAGGAAATTCTTAGGTTTCGGGTTGTGAGTGATTATGGGTGAAGGTGAGTGCGAGTGAGTGCCTTAGCTCTAGAAAAACACCCATGGTCAACCCTAAAGTCAAACAGTCCTATGGGAACTCTCATTGAGCTCCCTCATAATGACCCCACCTACTAAGTGCCAGAGGTCAGGACCAATATGTAGAGCCTCAAGTTGAGTAAGGAGGAGTTTAGAATTTCTAATGGTGAGGGTTCCTTTTCTAGTTTTATAAGAATAGTCAATAGAAAAGTCCTATAGCAAGACTTTAAGCTCCTAAAGAGGAAAATCTAAACCTCAACTAAAACTAAGGTCAACAGATACCGACCTCAAAAGGAGGGAATAAGAATTTAGCGACTGATTCTGAAACAAGAATTGAAATTTAGGTATCAATCTCAAAAAGAGAATTGGATGTTAGGGATTGACCTCAAAAGGAAGGAATCAAAAGTCAGGGACTGATTCCAAAATGAGAATTGAAATTTAAGGATCAAATCTAAAAAAAGAGGATCGAAAGTTAGGGATCGAAAGTTAGGGACCGACAGTTAGGGACCGACCTCAAAACGAGTGAATCAGAAGTTAGGTACTGATTCCGAAATGAGAAATAAAATTTGAGGATCAAATCTCAAAAGAGGATCGGAAGTGAGGGACCGACCTCGAAAGGAGGTAATCAAAAGTTAGAGACTAATTTCAATATAAGAACTGAAATTTCAGAATCAAATATCAAAAGGAAGATCGAAAGTTAGGGACCTACTTTGAAACAAGGGAATCAGACGTTAGGGACTGATTCCAAAATAAGAATTAAATTTTAAGAATGAATCTCAAAAAGAGGATCAGAAGTTAAGGACAGACCTCGAAAGGAGGGCATCAGAAGTTAGAGACTGATTCCAAAATGAGAATTAAAAATAAGTATCAATCTCAAAAAGAGGAACGAAATTTAAGGAACAACAATGAAAGGAGGGAATCAGAAGTTAGGGACTGATTCTGAAACAAGAATTGAAATTTAAGTATCAATCTCAAAAAAGAGGATCAAAAATTAGGGGTTGACCTTGAAAGGAGGGAATCAGAAGTTAAGGACTGATTCCAAAGTGAGAATTGAAATTTAAGGATAAAATCTCCAAAAGAGGATCAGAAGTTAGGAACCGACCTGGAAACAAGGGTATCAGAAGTTAAGGACTGAATCTGAAATGAGAATTTAGATTTAAGGATCAATCTCAAAAAGAGGATCTATAGTTAAGGACCAACGTCGAAAGGAAGGAATTATAGTTTAGGGATTGATTCATAAATGAGAATTGAAATTTAAGGATCAAATCACAGAAAGAGGATCGGAGGTTAGGGACCGACCTTGAAGAGAGGGAATCAAAAGTTAGGGACTGGTTCCAAAACGAGAATTGAAATTGAGGTATCAATCTCAAAAAAGAGGACCAAAATTTAGGGACCAAACTTAAAAGGAGGGAATCAAAAGTTAGGGACTGATTCCAATACGAGAATTGAAATTTATGGATCAAATCTCAAGAAGAGGATCAAAAGTTAGGGAGTTCCAAAACGAGAATTGAAATTGAGGTATCAATCTCAAAAAAGAGGACCAAAATTTAGGGACCAAACTTAAAAGGAGGGAATCAAAAGTTAGGGACTGATTCCAATACGAGAATTGAAATTTATGGATCAAATCTCAAGAAGAGGATCAAAAGTTAGGGACCGACCTCAAAAAGAAGGAATCAGAAGTTAGAGACTGATCCAAAAATGAGAATTTGAAAGTTACAAAGAGTTTGTGGTGTTGAACCCATAGTCATGTGTCATGTAAAAAGGTAAACATTTATGAGGAAGATATGTGAAATTTTATGAGATTTAGTGTAGACAAGGATGGTCGTGCTGTGTGAGAATAGAGTAAGAGACCTCGAAATCGAGAGAATCAACTAAACATGGTTATTTTTCTTTTCTTGTTGTTTCTATCATGTTTAATTTTCAAAATATGTTTTCCAAAATTTAATCTTCATTTGTTGATTGATTTTCAAAAGAGTGTTTTATTTGAATTTTATTATTAAGCTTTTATTGTTCTATTTTTTGTTCATTGTAGTTTAGAACCAACATATGGTTCCGTGGCTTTTATCAATCTTACAAAAGGGCAATTGAGCAAACAGACAAAATTTTTGGAAAAGATTTCATTAATCTACTCTGATAAGTGTTACATATTGAGTGTAGGCCAGAGCCTCAAAAGGTACAATATGCTGAATGCAACAAAGTACATCTTGAAAACATCTCATGCTGGGTACATATCAAAAGTTGAGCATATCTGGTACATATGTAATTATTTTGTTGTGCTGAAGTGTAGTACAAAAAAGTGTTTCTTGAGTGACCATCTCTGGTGTGGTGAGCTCCTGATCAAGTTGACCTACTAAACCACGGTCTAGGACAAGAGTTCCCTTTGCATGAGTTTAGCGGTGCAACCCTCTCATAGCTTGTATGATAGTAGTTATTCTAACTCCAGATTTGGTTGAAATCCATATGGAATTTTGCTATCATCCATCCTTCTGAAAGTTATAGACACCCTATGGCGTCGTACCCCTGGAATGCCAATTTTAGGGATGCCTGCTCCGTTTCCTTTAAGAACCAGCACTGAACCCACTATTAGCGGAATCTCCATGGATCCTCTGAACTCGCTGAGGCCAATGATGTCTATTTCTTTTCCAAATAAAATGTTGCTTTTGCTCATGAAAGAGACCATATAGAAAGGTCTCACGAGGTTTTGATGGTCAATATGCGGGGGTATGCAACCACCTTCATCATATATATTGATGATACAGCTGTTGAGAATACGGTCGGTTGGATGTATGCTCCATCAGACCATTCTCTTGATCATCCATTTTATCATGGGAGGTACTGGGTTCACCTCATCGTACCCTGAGGATTCCCTTATCTGTCTTGGGTGAAATTAGAACAGCAGCCACATCGTATAGTGATCCTGTCCTTTCCACGAATCCAATTTCGTGGCTCAGAATAAGTTCTTTCCATCAAAAGACCCACTTGACCTCTGTCTCTTACATAAAAAATGCAGTCGAGAATAATTCTTTTGTCACTTTTTGAGAAGACCCTGGTGTACAGCTTCAAGCCTTCTAATATATTGATGAATCTTTATTGAAATTCTTCATAGAATTCAAATTCCCTTTAATTTATTTTACTCATCTCGTAGTATTATTCCATGGAGATGATCAAATGCTGTCGAGGATGCTCCCTCATTTCAGTATTAGCAAGAAACCAAGCTGGTGTTGTCTCTGTCTGCAGTGGAGCATATGACTCTATGTCTAATGGGATATACGAATCTGTACCCAACGGGATATACAGTTCCCCCATTAGGTGATCAGCAGTCTGAAATCCATCGTTAGTGGATGTGTACTTCTCCAAAGTACTGTAACGCTCTAAGAGGAGGACATTGCAGTCTAGGCACTCAACAATTGCTTCTGTAGCTGGTGTACATGAAGGTATCTCGGTGTTTCATGTCAGGCAACCTGTACAAAGAACAACAGAAACTCATGGTATCTCCGATCGGTAGCGAACTCAGACTCATTATTTGTAGAAGGTAGGCTAGAAGAGGTCTCTCTCATGCCTGAATCATAGATATTCCGCTTAGGTATAGGGGCGAGCAAGTTTTTTTCCTCCCACTGGCGTCTTCTTTCTTCACATAAGAAAGTCTTATGCTTTTGGTGGTTGGCGTTTCTACGCTGAGTTCTCCGCAGTGGTGCATCTGGTAGTCTTTCATCAATGGGAGCGACCAGGCCCTAAGTTGGTGTAGCTATCATGGAAGGCAGGCGACTAGTCCCCACCATCAGGTCTTGATGTACTATCACATTTTTCTCTTAAGTGAGGATTTATCTCTGGTGCTTAACTCTAGTAGCGATGACAACTCTTCTTTTTCCTGACAGCTAACCGCATCCATCAGAGGGCCCTCATAGTCTATGTTGACTTGACTGAGGTCCATCTCGAAGTCTATGGCGCCACTATGCGGGGCCCTTTCCTTGTTAAGTGCGAGGTTTAAACCATCTTTGAAAGCAAAGATCAGCCTCTGACCTGACATTTTTTTCTCAGCAAACAATAGGAAAAAACATCAGTGAACTGAAATTTAGCTGAAAAAAGAACAAAACAAAGTGTTTATTAAAGAAATTTTTACTTTATGTTGGTGAGAAAATTGTTCATTTATCTATTTATATTCTCTAATTTAGTTGAATATCAAATTTAAAAGGTAGAAAAAAGAAAGACAAAGTATGTAATTTCAAAAAGCTTTCATTTTATTGAGGTTATTTTTATTACAAATTTTTTTTGGACCCGGTCACAAAAATTTGTCCAAATAAATAACCCTAGAACAATCAAAATTTCAAAATTTCATGTCAAGCAATGTTAAGCTACGTAGTATGTTTTCAGGTATCGTCCATTGATTGACATCATGGGTCTTTAACCCCAAAAATCTATTAGTTGTTAGGCTCCTCCTGTGTATACCTTTTTCACGACAAATGGTCCCTCCCATGTTGGCTGAAATTTTCCACCTATCTTGTGGTCTGCAATAATAGACCTTTTGAGCACGAGTACGAGATCATCAACTTTGAATGTCCTTGGGTGGACCAATTTATCATGAGCTTGTACCGTGTTTTCTTGATAAAGCTCCAAATATTATTGCGCTTCTGGTCATTTTTCTTCAAGACTCTCTAGTCCCTCAAGTATGAGTTTTGCACTTTCTTCTATTGTCAGTTGATTTGCGGCAGCAATTCTGAGAGACGGCGTCTGAACTTCGAATGGTAGTACGACCTCGGGCCCGTACACGAGCATGTAGAGTGCACACTGAGTGGGGGACCTGAACTTTGTTCGGTAGGCCCACAAAGCTTCTAATAGTCTGTTATGCTAATCTCATTTATTTTCATCGAGTATCTTCTTCAAAATCTATACAAGTGTCTTGTTGAAGGCATCAGCCATGCCATTTGCCCTAGGATAGTAAATTGTAGAGTATCTCCAGTTTATCCCCGTGCAGTTTGACAAAATTGTTGATTTTGGTGCTTCTGAAAATTGTCTCATTGTTGGAGATTATTCTACGCGGAACCCCAAAATGGTAGACAACTTGGCTCTTAAAGAATTGAAGGACATGCTGTGTTGTAACCTCTCGTAACGACACTGCCTCTACCCATTTGGAAAAGTAAATTGTAGCCGTAAGTATGAATTTTTGTCCTTTGGAAGATGGAGGGTCTATCAGACCGTTATGTTCGTGCCCCAACACTCGAATGACCACGAGGGAAATGTTGGGTGTAGTACATTTGGACGTTAGTGCAAGACCACCCCATGCACTTGGCACTGGTGACATCTTCTGGTTGTATCCATGCAATCAGATATCATTGCCGGCCAATAATATCCGAGTCTCTTGATCTTCATTTTCATCTTCAGCCCTCACTGGTGAGTGCCACACAATCCGACGTGTACTTCTTTTGACAACACTTTGTGCTTCGGCTCTACTTAAACATCATAGCCACATTTGATCAAATGATCTTCTATAGAGGACATCACCTATTAGAGCATATGACATAGCCCTTTTGGTGATGTGGTGTATTGTTGACTTGTCATCTGACAGCTTTCTAGTATGCAAATATTATATTAATAGATTATGTCAATCTTCATTATTATTAGCATCCTCAATCGTTGTTTCTTTTTCTTTTTGCAAGCTTGTGTAGAATGTTGAGGTCGACTTGAGACAAAAGTTGTATTTTTTGTATTGTAATATCAACGGAATCCTCTAGGGGATGCCAGCTCCTTAACAAGTTTTGCTAGAGCGTCGATATGGGCATTATCTCCCTTAAGAATCCAGTAGAAAGTTACATTGAAAATTTGCTCCAGCAGCTTCATCGTATACTAGTGGTATTCTGCTAACCTTGGCTTCAAAATCTTGTACTGTCTAGCCACTTCAATGACTTGTTGGATGACGAGTTCTGACTCACCATAAATGACAATGTCTGTTATATCCATCTAGATTGCCAACTCCAACCTGGTAATTAAGGCTTCATATTCTGCTTCATTGTTGGCACATGGCTCTGTTAGGTGATAGGAGAACCTCAGCATACCCTTATCTGGCGTGATAAAGATCAAACCAATCCCTAAAACCAATTCCTGCTTTTCTTGTTATAACTTGGGCTGATTCTTTGTCTTTTCTAGCTCATGAAGCTGCGTCGAAGTACATCTCCCAGCGTTGCACACTGGAGAATTCAATTTTTAATACTTACTCATCTAGTAACTCGTCATTAAGAAGGGACCCAGTTGGAAGTGGGTGTGCAGCAAGGAAGTCTGCTAAAATTTGTCCCTTGACAGCACGAAGGGGAACACAGCACGAAGGGGGTCCCTTGACAGCACGAAGGGGAACAAAAGTTACATCAAATTGCAATAAAATCATTGACCATCTTGCCAGACACCCGAAAAGTGTTGGTCGGGTCATCAAGTATTACAACTGATTAACTTTTGAAATTAGTGAATCTTATGAGAAAGCATGTAATGGTTAAGCTTTTGATCGACAAAAATTAAAGCTACAAAATACTTCTCAATAGGTAGATACCTTATCTCTATCGGTATTAGACGACGACTCAAGTAATAGAGTGCGTTTTCTTTAGCCTCGTCAATGGCTTTGGTTAATAGGACTGCAAGAGAGTCATCTAAGGCTGCGGTATAATGTATCAACGGTTTCCCTAGGATGGGGCTACCAAAATAGGAGGTTCCATTAAATATTGTTTAACATCCTCAAAGGCCCGCTGGCATTTCTCTTCCCAAACAAATTTGGCATCCTTTTTTATTCATTCCAAGAAGGGCTAACACCTACCTAATAGACTAGTAATAAAGCATCTCAGATATGCTAACTTCCCTTGGAAAGAACGTAGTTGTTTCAACGTTTTGGGTGGAGGCATTTCGAAGATATCTTTAATCTTATCTGGGTCAATTTCAATTCCCAGATGACAGACAATGAATCCTAGAATTTTTCAAGAGGTAATGCTGAAGGCGCACTTTAAGGGATTCATTTTATGGTCATAGGAGGTAATGCTGAAGGCGCACCTTAAGGGATTCATTTTGTGGTCATATCATTGTAACCATTCGAACACGATACTCAAATTGTTTAAATGGTCTATTTTTTATTTACTTTTGATGACCAGATTATCCACATAACATTCTACTTAATTTTGAATGATATTATCAAAATATTTTGTCATAGATCATTGGTAGCATTCTTGAATCCGAACGACATGACCGTGTAGCAGAAAATGCCAATAGGTGTCTTGAAGGCTGTAAGTGCTGCATCTTCTGGAGCCATCTTGATTTGATTGTACGCCGATGACCCATCCATGAAGGAGAAAATTTCATATGTCGAAGCGATATCCACCATCACTTTTGGTATCGGCAACGGGAACTCATCTTTTGGACTTGTTTTGTTCAAATCTCTGAAGTCGATACAAACATGTATTTGTCCATTTTTCTTCTTAACAGGTACAATATTAGCTAACAATGTGGGGTATTGCTTTTTTTTTTTGCTTTTTTTTTTATAAAGTTAGCGTTTATTAACTTCTTCACCTCAGCAATGACTTGCTCCTCTATTTTGCGGCGCATTCTTTTTGGAGCTTGTTTTACTGGGGTCGTATGTTTGTCCACCCTCAGCTTACAAACTGCAACCTTTGCTGACTGTCTTGGCTTTTCATCTTAACTCCTCTTTAAATTCTGTTAATAGTTTGATCAATTCTAAAGATTATTCATCGTTGAGTAGAGAACTCATAAATGTATGTTGGGGCTACTTTTCTGTCCTGAGGTTAATTTCCTACAGTTCATCAATAGTTGATTTGATTTCTTCTTCAAATTCTGGTGGAGCATCTTCTATTAGCTGATCAGTAGAGTCATCCTCTATATCGAGGCAGTCCTCTTCCCATTCGTTAGTAACAACCATAAAAAATTCTGAATCATCAACTGATTCAACTATACCAAATCTAAGGACCTCTTTCGAGTTGGGGGTTCGGCTTCTAATAGTCCATAAATTTTCAAAATGTTGTAATTTATATTTTTGTATTTATTTTGGTAAATTTCCTTATTGAATTAACTTTTTACACAAGGCAAAAATAAATCAAAGGTAATTCTATTATTCATTATGATCCTCATCCAAATTTACATGATTCTCAAGATTAATAGAAGTAGAAGCATGATAAAACTTGATCGGCTTTGAACCAGTGCTACGTAGTTCCTTGACCTCTAAACTCTCGACCTTTCAAGGGAGAATCGGAGTAAGGGTCATGGTGTTCACATAGTGGTTTATCCGATCATACATTGTTTCATATTCATTTTTTTCTGTATCTTCTAGAGATATCTCGTACTGAGGTCTCTTCCATCTTATCATCATTATTTCATCTTCAGAACTGTCTTCATCACTAATGTTGATGGTTGGGTCTTTTCAATAATTAAATTAGTTTTTGCTCGTCCACGTCCCCAGCCTTGACCTTGGGTGCACAAACTAAAAGGACCCCCACAAACTCTCTGTAAAAGGTTGGTGGAAGATTGCTAAAGTGGAGTTAAATGGCCCTGCCATAATAATTCTTCTGAATCTTCACTTTTATTGGTCATAAATTCATAAGAGAAGACAATTTTCTTTAGAGGCGCGTAGTAGGTGGCATCTTCATGGTCTCCAACTTCATGAACAAAAAACGGTTGTAGATCACCTTTGATGCAATGTTCTTGTCCTTTCTTGTAGTACTTACTGCATTTGTGTAGAGACGATGGAACCATGTTGGGTTCATGAATCCATGGTCGACCCAGTAAAGTATTAAAAGAGGTCTCGACGTCGATGATATGAAACTTAGCAGTTGTTACTAGTTTTCCAATT
This sequence comes from Phalaenopsis equestris, assembly GCF_001263595.1. NCBI lineage: Eukaryota > Viridiplantae > Streptophyta > Magnoliopsida > Asparagales > Orchidaceae > Phalaenopsis > Phalaenopsis equestris. Next base: position 58,777,184 of record NW_018164444.1, on the reverse strand, counting down.
TTCATAAGTAATGTAATTGATATAATTGATCCGAGGGCTCTCTCTCCTTCTTGGCTGAATCCTTTTAGCATAATTTTATCGGACGTAAGCTATTGAGCTTCAATGTCCAAATAGACCAATGTTTGTAGAGTCATCAAGTTGAGTGATGCTTCAGGATCAACTAAAACTTTGGATAACATAAATCTGCCAATGTTAATAGAGATATAGAGCGGACGATTATGGTCGGCGGTACCGAGTAGCAAATCTTCATCTGTAAAAGGTTACCCTAGACTATTCTTTTAACTGACAAACTTCATCTGAGAATGTGTTGGCCAACTGGGCCAAGCAAATTTCTGGGTCAAGCAAATCTGTAACCAAAGACTCTCTTATCTCTATTGATAGAACTAGAGGATTGTAGATGATTAATTTGGCCAGCAATTTCTTAAGATAAGCTAGCACATTGTAATCCTTTTTGTATGATCCTCCAATTTTCTCTTGGTTAGGTTGTTCTTCCACTAGTGGAGGTGCAGGTAGCTCTTAATATTTGCTTTGCTTTATCCACTGGAGCTGTTCTCAGGGGTAATACTGTCCCACTCCTTAAGTTCACTTCTGTAATTTCTTTTTCTTGAGATACCATTGTTGACATTGTTGAATCTTTGTTGAATCTTTCGGTGTTTCTTCTTTATCGAAAAGATCTAAGTTGATGACAAGTGATGCATCGTGGCACTCGAGGATTGATTATTCACTCCCAGCGTTGTCGAAGGCGGTATTGTCGATGTCTTCTTCAGTTTTATAAATGAGTTCATCAGACTCGAGTACAATTTGAGGATCGTTTTGAAATCAAGATTGAGAATAGATTTGTCAAAATTGGTTACGTTATCTCCAGAAACAGTTAAAGTTTAGCAGAATCATAATCATTATATTCATAAGACCCCGGAGGGGTAAAAAGATAATCATACAAGGTCAGGGGTTTGAAGATTTTCTCTCCTCAATCCGAGATAACAAATCTAGCAGAGGCAGCCCCTATCCTATCCTTCACGTTATTAGTCTTTGGGTGGTGTTCTTCTTATTCTTCTTTGTCTTTGATGATGACAGATCTTTTGGCAAAATCTTCATCTTGGGTTTGAGATGCTGAAGACTCTGAACGAGAGTTTATTTTGATGTAGAATGGATCTGGATTAGTATTTTCTTGGATGATTTACTCCAAACTGTACTTCATCCATCTTTTCTTGTATATGGTTTGATTGGAGCAATTGGATTAGCCAAAATCATATTTATGGAACCTTTATCAGATTCTTTTAAATATTCTTTCAGGCTCGTTATATTTCCTTCCTTGAGATTTTTCTCGAGCCAATCCTTGAAGATAAAACATTCTTCTATAGTGTGTCTCAGCAATCTGTGATGAATTTGGTTGATCCTTCTTCTCGACCTCTTCGGGTTTCTTTGGATCTGATGATCTATGCTCAGACTTCTTCATCACACTTCTGAACATCTTTGATACAGCGTCACCTTTGAAGTAATATACTACTTTCTGTTGTTCAGCCACAGATATTCTCTTATTCTTTGCTCGGTGTGATCCTCCGTGAGGTGATCTCTGGCTAGCTGGCCATATTGTTGTGTTTATTTTTTAGCATGTTGTGATGATGATTGACAAGGACTTTCTGCATGTATCATCATTGGTTTCTTTCCTTTATCGACAATTACCACTATTCCTGATTTCTTCTCAAATACTCGAGCTGCCTTGGATTTCTCATAAGAATCCATATGTTTCATTTCGTCGTTAAGACTGCTGTTTTTACTGAGTAACTTCTTGGAGGATTTGATTGTGAGTCCCTTGAGCATGAAAGCTATTGGCCCATGAATGCTCTTGAGTAAGATCTCAATTACGTGGTGTTTCAGTAGCTGAGGTTCGCATTTCATGCTAACGTTTCTCCACCTGAAGTCATAATCCAATAAAATCTCATATCCAATAAAATCTCATTGGGTTTCTGCTTTTCCAATATGAGATCTTGAATAGAGACGTGATGTTGCGCTCCAGCAAATCTTTTCATGAACAATTGTCCTAGTTTGGGGAATGACTTAACTAATCCGTTGGGTAATTCGTTGGGTAATTCAACATACCAATTGGGTAATTCAACATACCAATCAAAAGCAATTCTGGACTGCTGCTAACAAATAAATGGAAAAGCAAGGCTTTGTTACCTCTTGTATTACCACAACTGGCTTGAAAATGTGCTATATGTTGCCTGGGATTTCCATTCCCATGGAATATCTTAAAGTTTGGCAACACAAAACCCTTAGGGTAGGGTACAACATCAAACTCCTCCGGGTAAGGTCTTCCCTTTAAAACTAATGCTCCCTTTAAAGGTCTTCCCTTTAAAACTAATGCACCACCCATAGATTGGGTTAAGGCCTTCCGAATTTATTCGACCATTTGCATAAATTCTTTTTCTGGCAAGGCGCTTGATGCAGAATCTTTCTTTGGTTTCTCATCTCTGTTTGCTGAATCAACTTCCCTCCTTTCATCCGTGATATGTATAATCTCTAGTTGATTGACTTATGGAGAGGCTAACTGTGGGGGTTGAGATTATCCTTGAACTATGGCCATGGGGGTCATGGCTACGGCCATCTCTTTCATCCTTTTCTCCAGTTGGCTAACTTTTTCATCCTTTAACAAGATAGCTCTACGCAGCTCATCTACAGTATTTGATTCTACGTGAGGTTGAGCGTCACGCGCAGATACAGTGGCTCTGGTTTCAATGACATGGATATCCATGAAATCCTCTTTAAGGTACTCGTTAAATTTAACATCTTCATCATCATCAATGGAAACTCCATGTTCTCAGGCTAACTCAAAAATCGCAATCCCAAGCTTTTTGACCTTTTCTTCAATTATTGATTGTTGGATTATCTTAAGGTCTGCAGGACCCTGCTGGACGTCCTCCACTTGCTCCTCCATCTCGCTAGCAATCGCTGCAACAATGTGAGATACTTTGGACCCTGGCTTCATTCCATGATCATGCCCTACGGGCTTACTAGATTGTATCAGTACAACAAACTTGGGTATTCATACCTTTTTCTTTGATGGTGATGTCTTGAAACGGAGTGTCTTAGTAGGAAAATCAGTAGATTAAGGAAAAGTGTACTCCCCATGGTGCAGACCAGATACAATACTGAGAAATCTCTTCATCTTTTCCTTTGGTACTTTCAGAACATTCTTGAGGTGGGTGATTGGTAGAATTCTTGGACCCAAACGTAACTTGACTGGTCGAGGGCCCGTGGGTCCAGCAATGGTGGAATCAGTACTAACTATCACGGTATCAACTCTGCTTCCCAAACATAACCAAATGGGAAATGAGAGCAGGCAAAGCTTCAGTTGATTACAGAGATTGTCTGACAGTTCTAACATCCCTTATAATTTCTTTCTTCATTCGAGGGGATACTACACGTCCCACTTGTTTGAGTAACTCACCAACTGAACAACCTTCTTTAGCACTAGTCTCTAACTAGTCTCTGAAAGTCTCTGAAAAATTGAACTAACTCGGGTGATAAGAGTAAATTTCTTCCTCTCCCCACCATTTCCATGAAGTGATGTTAAAGCAGCAGTGATCTTTTGAACACTGTATACCCATTAGTGTTCATTAAGGGATGAAACCTACTCCCTTGCAGAAGTGGATAGGTCTCCGATAGTGCTGACTCATCTTGGTGAAGATTTTCATCAATATGCACTTCCTCAGAAATTTAGGCTTTAGTAGCCCTTCAAAACTTCTTGTTACAATTTCTCCTTTGGGTTTGGGTAAATGGTGCAGTCCTCAAACTCGATCTGATTTCAAATACTGACAACGGGACAACCATTCCTTCAGTCGAGTCTTTAAATATCATAACCTCTTTTCCCTTAGCATCAATGGGAACAACAGGCTCGGTAGGTGCCATGGTGGCAGTCGTCTTGACATTCTTGTAAGAAGGAAAGTGTTGAAGACAGTTCAGATTAAACTCGGCAGACAGTTCTTCAACCTCTGGAACGATGACTTTCATTATGACGAACGGGGCTTTCCTTAGAACGATCTCGAGATCTTCAAATCCTACTCCAAACTTAATGGTGGGAGCGACATTGCGGGCATCGCGACTCGTTGGTAGGTTGTAAGAAAAAGTGAGCATTGGGCATGCCATTGCAATTGCTTTGAAAAGAAAGCTCTGGGGTTAGTTATTTGGCCAATACCCTGTAATCCTAGGGTGAGCACTAAAATTAGCAGAGGTCAATCTGCAGACTGGGTAAGTCCTTATTTAATTTGTGGAGGTTTTAAAATTTTAGTAAAAATAGTTTGAAAGTATAAATTTTTAATTAATATAAGGAGAACTAAAGAGCATGCACAGCACAACACAATTCAATTTAATTTGCAAAACAACAAATCAAACGCGAAAGGAAAAATGTGAAGTTTGGTCCCATTGGGGTACCAACTTAACAACACACAATGTCCAGGTGGAACTAGTCCACCAACACACCTATTGGGGGTTTGACCTCACATGAAGGTTAAAAGTCCTTAATGGTCTCCTGAACCACTTTGTCCAAAGGTGGTCGAACACACGATCCTGAAGTCCAAAGAGTTGGCAGTACATTCCTAAGATAGAAATGGGTAAATAATACCAACGAAAAAAGGTTAATTTGGTTCATGAGGGACATTAACACATCATCAATGTATGAAGATATTGTTTTTAGAAATAAATGGAGAGAAAAGATAGTCCCCAGCAGAGTCGGCAGAAGCTGTCAGGACAATTTTGGTTTAGGAGTTTCCCGTTGGAAGCTGTCGAATGCCATAATTGAAATCCCATCACCCACTTCTGAAAGGAATTTGATTTACTTATATACACGGTTTTAAAAAATATGAATTCAAACTGACCCCATATTTTTCATAGTTTAAATGAAGGAGCACTATACATCAAATCATGTATCTATCCCGAAGGATAAATAAAAGGTTAAGGATGAGGCTCGATCAGAAAAATATGAAATATATGACATTCGTTTGGTCTGCAAAACTATTTTATTTGCCAACAAGTTTCCCTATTTAATATGAAGAATTAAATAGGGTTTATATTAAGCTGGCTTCGGACAAGCTTCCTATAAGGAAAAACCCCTATAGTTATTTATATCTTAAATGCACAAAGTCACCCAAAGAAACTATCAATAAAAAGCAGGAAATATTATCTTTAAGGAGGTCAAATTGATAATACTTTTCAACGAGATCAAACAAAGAGGCGTGAAAAGGGAATAGTTCAAATTTGGAACATTTTTTTGTAGAGTCCAAAGGAGAAAGAACTAGGGGATGTCACAGATCTGGAGGAGAACCTCGGTGACTTCCCAAGCTATCCTATAGTTTGGCTTCTGTTTTGAGGAGAAATATTTAAGTGTTTCATCCTGCCAATTTTATAAATTTATGGGTTACATTTATGTGAAACAATTACACAAATAGTCTGGAAGATGTGAGGATTTAAGTCGGTGTGAAACAATGACACAAATATTCTGGAAGATGTGAGGATTTAAATCGTGATGAAGGCTCAGAATCCTAAGACGAGTTAGGGCTTAGATTGTACAACTGAGCTGTATAAAAGCCTAAAGATGAGGTGAAGATTTATGTTGCATAAGCAAACTACCTCGAAGTCCTATGGCTTGGTTGTTTAATTCTATGGAAAAAAAATGGTTTAGCTGATGTAGACAGGTTTTGTTGTTGAAGATGGCCGTGCTGCCCACCATGCTAGCTCCAAGCTCCTCGTCGTGACAAGTGTATGTTTTCTAGTGTGTCAGGTTGTGATGTCAAATCAGATGGCCCTATGGTTAAAGTCCTTTAAATGTTGTGGGGCATGTTAAAGTTGATTGGAGTGATGCCGGTTAGGATCCTACGGTTCCCTCATTCCGACACCACTATTTTCTATCGGATTCACTTAATCCAAATGAATTTACAAAACTCAACTTAATGAGTTCGATACTTTCATTTAGACTGTGGGAAGTCACATTTACAACCGTAGGTTAGCTCCTTTGAGGGATTCCCGACCATCCGATAGAGAAGTCTAAGTTTAGTTGCAATTGTTGTTTTGTATGATGTTTGTGACTAGATTTTGAGTTGGCTTATATTTTGAATGTTGTGGCGGAGAATTTTATCTTAGTTGATTTTAGTTGACTTCCAAGTCATGGAGACTAGGGGAGATTATTATCTGTTGATTTTGTGCAAATGTGTTGAATGGTTTTCTATCTTTTAATCCCATTGTACTTCAGTCATCCAAACATGTTTATTAGGATCAAAGTTAGTCATTTATCCCTAGTTAATCCTAAATTTTGATTAAGGCGCCAAAGTCCAAAATGACTATCTAACCCTTGGGGGACTTCACCTCATAACTCTTTAAACACAACTCAAATGACTTTGAGGTTTACAGTTTTATATTCATGAGGTAACTAAGAAGTTAGAGGAGGATATGTGGACCTATCAAAATTTGATTTAATTTAAATAGTTATTTGAATTTAGAAAATAGGATTTTCAAAAGTTAATTTATTTAATTATCCAAAGTAAAATTTATATTTATGGAAAAATTATTAGAGGTTTCCCAAGGTCATAGAAACACTTAGACAAAATTTCATGATTTTTTGAATCAAATTTCTTTTTTGATTATTTAGTTTTAGATCAATTTTCAAGATTTACTTAAATAGAAAATAGTGTTTTAATTACCAAAATTATTTTTATACTTTTATTAGACTCCTATAAGCTTAGAAAACTATGAGAATCAAATTATATATATATATATATATATTATGCTGTGCTCTTTGAAAAATACGTCGTTATTGTAAAAATAAATTGATTTTTGACAATAGAGAAAAATTTAACGACCATACAGAAAATTATTTCAGGAGCTCAACGCCGCTTATAAAGACATGGCTTCAATTCTGGCCAATCACAAAAAATTAGGAAAAATGCCTAATAAGTTCTAAGTGATCAGGAGGCATTCCTACTCATTTTGAACCATTTTTTGTATTTTTTGAAATTTTGATTATTTTAATTATTCTTAATTCAAAATATATTTTAAAAATGAAATATTTTCACAAAAATGGGTTTTATTTTTATAGTTTTATTCACAAAAATGGGTTTTATTTTTATAAAATGCCCCTGTTCACAAGGAACCCAAAAAAATAATGTTCATAATTTTTATAAGCATATTTAATGTAATGTGATCATTTTGGTATAAAAAGCAAGGTTTCCTTAAGAATTCCATTTTTAAAGCCTAAACTAGGTCAAATATTTTGGATATTTTTACAGTGGGCAGAAATGATCTTTATGAACAATGTGGAGTTGATTTGGTTAATTTTTATTTTTAGTTAATTTGCACAAATTAATACAAGGTATTTACATTTTATTAAGTATAAAAATTTGCAAAATGATTCAAAGCATCATAATATTTTTCATAGATTTCTCTGACCACAGGAAACCTACAAAAATTGTTCTCATAAGTTTTCAAGTGATATTTTGATTTATATAACTAAAATAAGACAAAATGGTCATGTTAGCTTGAAAATTAGGGTTAGAAGCATAGATATGCCCTCTGACCTTGGAAAAATCAGAAGAGATAACCTCTGTCATGAGGAACAAACCCTCAAAATTTCAAGCCATGGTGAAATGTTTAAGACATAGACAATTAAAATACCACAGAGGGTATTTAATTAACTAAAAATGAGGGAATGAGAAAATATTTTTTATCTTTAGTTCACATTATTCTCCTCTGTTTGCTGAGCTAGAGGGTATTTTTATTTTTTTTTATGATTTTTCTAGAGAAAGATATGGATTTTTGAAGTTTAGGCATTTAAAATAATTAAAAAATCCATATTTTTCTACTTATCCATGCGGCGCCAACTCATCCTAGTCCGCTTCAAAGGCTCCACGCGTCGCTCTACCATTTGATGCCACCAGCCACGTAGCCTCCATGCGAACCGTACTTTATGCACTATGGATCTGTCCGGCTTGATCTCCTCCGTCCATTGGAAACACGTGTGATCGGATAAACTATTTGGTTACTTTTCTCAGTGTGCAACAAAATTCATTCAACAAGGTTATGTGCCAAAGCAAATGCCGAAGGATAAACTATTTCTCTTCGAGGAGAAGTTATGGAATTTTAATTTGAAGGAGGGTCTCGGATTTGGTACAGGACCAATCATTGATTAATAATTTTGCGTGGTTGTTACTAGCGGGTTAGAAAAGGATTGCTCGAAGTCGAAGATGATTTTGAAGATTCTCCAATAGATGATGTTCCGCCAAAATTTGATGACAAAACTAAAACAACAGTCGTTCCAATTTTGAGTAAACTAAAACATCAGTCGTTCAAAGAAGTGTGAAAAGAGAATAATTCAAATTTGGAACATTTTGTTGTAGAGTCCAAAGGAGAAAGAACTAGGGGATGTCACAGATCACCAGGAGAACCTCAATGACTTCCCAAGCTATCCTATAGATTGGATTCAGTTTTGAGGAGAAATATTTATGTGTTTCATCCTGCCAATTTTATTAATTTAGGGCTTACATTTGTGTGAAAAGATTACACAAATAGTTTGGAAGATGTGAGGATTTAAGTCATGATGAATGACAACCTCAGAGTCCTAAGACGAGTTAGGGCTTAGATTATACAACAGAGCTGTACAAAGGCCTAAAGATGAGGTGAAGATTTATTTTGCATAAGAAAACTACCTCGAACTCCTATGGCTTGGTTGTTTAATTACATGGAAAAAAAATGGTTTAGCTGTTGTAGATAGGTTTTGTTGTTTAAGATAGCCGTGCTGCCCACCATGCTAGCTCCAAGCTCCTCGTCATGACGAGTTTATATTTTTTAGTGTGTCAGGTTGTGATGTCAAATCAGATGGCCCTATGGTTAAAGTTTTTTAAATGTTATGGGGCATCTTAAAGTTGATTAGAGTGACACCGATTAGGATCATACAGTTCCCTCATTCCTACACCACTATTTTCTATCGGATTCACCTAGTCTAAATGAATTTACAAAACTCAACTTAATGAGTTCCATACATTCATTTAGACTGTGGGAAGTCTTGTTTACAACCGTAGGTTACCTCCTCTGAGGGATTTCCGATCATCCGATAGAGACGTCTTAATTTAGTTGCAGTTGTTGTTTTGTGTGATGTTTGTGACTAGATTTTGAGTTGGTTTATATTTTGAATGTTGTGGCGGTGAATTTTATCTTGGTTGATTTTAATTGACTTCCAAGTCATGGAGATTAGGGGAGATTATTATCTATAGATTTTGTGCAAAGGTGTTGAATGTTTTTCTATCTATTAGTCCCATTGTACTTCAGTCGTCCAAACATGTTTATTAGGATTAAAGTTACTCATTTATCCCTGGTTAATCCTAAATTTTGATTAAGGCGCCAAAGTCCGAAATGACTTTCTGGCCCTTGGTGGACTTCACCTCATAACTGTTTAAACACAACTCAAATGACTTTGAGGTTTAAAGTGTTATATCCATGTGGTAATTAAGAAGCTAGAGGAGGATATGTGGACCTGTCAAAATTTTATTTAATTTAAATAGTTATTTGAATTTAGAAAATAGGATTTTCAAAAGTTAATTTATTTAATTATCCAAAATAAAATGTTTGTTTATGGAAAAATTATTAGAGGTTTCTCAAGGTCATAGAAACACTTCAAATTTCATGATTATTTGAATCAAATTTCTATTTTTATTATTTAGTTTTAGATCAGTTTTCAAGATTTACTTAAATAGAAAATTGTGTTTTAATTACCAAAATTACTTTTATACTTTTGTTAGACTCCTATAAGTTTAAAAAACTCTCAGAATCAAATTTTATATCTATATTACTTAATTTTAATTTATTTAATATATTTATTTTAGTGAGAAAACATGAAAAACTCATTTTTAAGCCTTTAAAATTTATTTTTTAACTTAGAAAAATTTAGGAAAAATGTCCTAATGAATTCTAAGTGATTAGGAAACATTCTTACTCATTTTGAATCATTTTTTGTATTTTTTGAAATTTTGATTATTTTAATTATTCTTAATTCAAAATATATTTTAAAAATGAAATATTTTCACAAAAATGGGATTTATTTTTATAAAATGCCCCTGTTCACAAGGAACTCAGAAAAATAAATTTTATAATTTTTCCAAGCATATTTAATTAAATGTTATTATTTTGGTATAAAGAGCAAGGTTTCCTTAAGAATTCCATTTTTAGAGCATAAACTAAGTCAAATATTTTTGATATTTTTACCGTGGGTAGAAATGATCTTTATGAACAATGTGGAGTTGATTTTGTTAATTTTTTATTTGTATTTAATTTACACAAATTAATATAAGGTATTTACATTTTACTCAGTATAAAAATTCACTAAACGATTCAAAGCATCATAATATTTTTCCTAGATTTCTCTAACCACAGGAAACCTGCTAAAATTGTTCTCATAATTTTTCAAGTGATATTTTGATTTCTATAGTTAAAATAAGACGAAATGGTCACGTTAGCTTGAAAATTAGGGTTAGAAGCATAGATATGCCCTCTGACCTTGGAAAAATTAGAAGACATAACCTCAGTCATGAGGAACAAACCCTAAAAATTTCAAGCCATGGTGAAATGTTTAAGCCATAGAGAATTGAAATACCAAAGAGGGTAATTAATTAATTAAAAATCAGGGAGTGAGAAAATATATTTTATTTTTAGTCCACATTATTCTCCTATGTTCGTTGAGCTAGAGGGTATTTTTATTTTTATTTTTTATGATTTTTCTAGAGAAAGATATGGATTTTTGAAGTTTAGGCATTTAAAATAATTTAAAAATCCTTATTTTTCTACTTATCCATGCAACGCCAAGTCATCCTAGTGTGCTTCGAAGGCTCCACGCATCACTCTACCGTTTGATGCCACCAGCCACATAGCCTCCATGCGGACCGCACTTTATGCACCATGGATCTGTCCAGCTTGATCTCCTTCGTCCATTAGAAATACACGTGATTCGATAAACTATTTGGATATTTTTCTCAGTGTGCAACAAAATTCATTCAACAAGGTTATGTGCCAAAGCAAATGCCAAAGGATAAACTATTTCTCTTCGAGAAGTTATGGAATGTACAAAATTCATTCAACAAGGTTATGTGCCAAAGCAAATGCCAAAGGATAAACTATTTCTCTTCGAGAAGTTATGGAATGTTAATTTGAAGGAGGGTCTCGGATTTGGTACGATAGGACCAATCATTGATTAATAATTTTGCATTGTTGTTACTAGCAGGTTGGAAAAGGATTGCTTGATGTCGAAGATGATTTTGAAGATTCTCCAATAGATGACGTTCCAACAAAATTTGATGAAGAAACTAAAACATCAGTCATTCAAATTTGGATTAAACTAAAATAGCAGTCGTTCAAAGAGGTGTGAAAAATGAATAGTTCAAATTTGAAAGATTTTGTTGTAGAGTCCAAAGGAGAAAGAAATAGGGGATAACACAGATCAGGAGGAGAACCTCGGTGACTTCCCAAGCTATCCTATAGTTTGGCTTCAGTTTTGAGGAGAAATATTTAAGTGTTTCATCTTGGCAATTTTATTAATTTAGGTCTTACATTTGGTGTGAGGATTTATGTTGTGATGAACGAAAATCTCAGAGTCCTAAGACGAGTTAGGGCTTAGATTGTACAACAGAGCTGTACAAAGGCATAAAGATGAGGTGAAGATTTATTTTGCATAAGCAGACTACCTCGAAGTCCTATGGCTTGGTTGTTTAATTCTATGGAAAAAAATGGTTTAGCTGATGTAGACAGGTTTTGTTATTGAAGATGGTCATGCTTCTCACCATGCTTGCTCTAAGTCCCTCGTTTTGACGAGTTTATGTTTTCTATTGTGTCAGGTTGTGATGTCAAATCAGATGGCCCTATGGTTAAAGTACTTTAAATGTTATGGGGCATGTTAAAGTTGATTAGAGTGACACCGGTTAGGATCCTACGGTTCCTTCATTCCAGCACTATTATTTTCTATCGAATTCACTTAATCCAAATGAATTTACAAAACTCAAATTAATGAGTTCCATACTTTCATTTAGATTGTGGGAAGTCTCATTTACAACCATAGGTTACCTCCTCCGAGGAATTCCCGATCATCCGATAGATACGTCTTAATTTAGTTGCAGATGTTGTTTTGTGTGATTTTTGTGACTAGATTTTGAGTTGGTTTATATTTTGATAGTTGTGGCGGTGAATTTTATCTTAGTTGATTTTAGTTGACTTCCAAGTCATGGAGATTAGTCATGGAGATTAGGGGAGATTATTAGGGGAGATTATTATCTGTTGATTTTGTGCAAATGTGTTGAATGGTTTTCTATCTTTTAATCCCATTGTACTTCAGTCATCCAAACATGTTTATTAGGATCAAAGTTAGTCATTTATCCCTAGCCAAAGTTACTCATTTATCCCTAGTTAATCCTAAATTTTAATTAAGGCGCCAAAGTCCAAAATGACTATCTGGCCCTTGGGGGACTTCACCTCATAACTCTTTAAACACAACTCAAATGACTTTGAGGTTTAAAGTGGTATATCCATGAGATAATTAAGAATTTAGAGGAGGATATGTGGACTTGTCAAAATTTGATTTAATTTAAATAATTATTTGAATTTAAAAAGTAGGATTTTCAAAAGTTAATTTATTTAATTATCCAAAAAAAAATTTATATTTATGGAAAAATTATTAGAGGTTTCCCATGGTCATAGAAACACTTAGACAAAATTTCATGATTATTTGAATCAAATTTCTATTTTTATTATTTAGTTTTAAATCAATTTTCATGATTTATTTAGATAGAAAATAGTGTTTTTATCACCAAAATTTTTTTTATACTTTTTTTAGACTCTTCTAAGTTTAGAAAACTCAGAGAATCAAATTTTATAAATATTTTTTTATTTTAAATTTATTTAATATCATTATTTTAGTGAGAAAATATGAAAAACTCATTTTTAAGCCTTTAAATTTTTTTTTTAACTTAGAAAAAATTAAGAAAAATGTCCTAATGAATTATAAGTGATCAGGAGACATTCCTAATCATTTTGAACCATTTTTTGTATTTTTAAAAATTTTGATTATTTTAATTATTCTTAATTCAGAATATATTTTAAAAATGAAATATTTTCACAAAAATGGGTTTTATTTTTATTAAATACTCCTATTTATAACGAACTCAGAAAAATAATCTTCATAATTTTTCTAAGCATATTTAATGTAATGTATTTAGTTTTGTATAAAAAGCAAGGTTTCCTTAAGAATTCAATTTTTAGAGCCTAAACTAAGTCAAACAATTTTAACATTTTTACTGGGGGTAGAAATGATCTTTAAGAACAATGTAGAGCTGATTTTGTTAATTTTTTATTTGTATTTAATTTACACAAATTAATACAAGGTATTTACATTTTACTAAGTATAAAAATTCACAAAATGATTCAAAGCATCATAATATTTTTCCTAGATTTCTCTGGTCACAGGAAAGTTACTAAAATTGTTCTCATAATTTTTCAAGTGATATTTTGATTTATATAATTAAAACAGGAAAAAATGGTCACCTTAGCTTGATAAATTAGGGTTAGAAGCATAGATATGCCCTCTGACCTTGGAAAAATCAGAAGACATAACTTTTGTCATGAGGTACTAACCCTCAAAATTTCAAGCCATGGTGAAATGTTTAAGCCATAGAGAATTAAAATACCACGGAGGGTATTTAATTAATTAAAAATCAGGGAGTGAGATAATATTTTTTATTTTTAGTCCACATTATACTCCTCTGTTCGCTGAGCAAGAGGGTTATTTTTATTTTATTTTTATGATTTTTCTAGATAAAGATGGGGATTTTTGAAGTTTAGGCATTTAAAATAATTCAAAAATCCATATTTTTCTACTTATCCATGCGGCGCTAACTCATCCTAGTCCGCTTTGAAGGCTCCAGGAGTGGCTCTGCCATTTGATGCCACCAGCCACGTAGCCTCCATGCGGATCGCACTTTATGCACCATGGATCTGTCCGACTTGATCTCCTCTGTCCATTGGAAACACGTGTGATTGAATAAACTATTTGGATTCTTTTCTCAGTGTGTAGCAAAATTCATTCAACAAGTTTATGTGCCAAAGAAAATGCCAAAGGATAAACTATTGCTCTTCCAGAAGTTTTGGAATGTTTTTTTGAAGGAGGGTCTCGGATTTGGTACGATAGGACCAATCATTGATTAACAATTTAGCATGGTTGTTACTAGCGGGTTGGAAAAGTATTGCTCGATGTCGAAGGTTATTTTGAATATTCTCCAATAGATGACTTTCCGCCAAAATTTGATGAAGAAACTAAAACAGAAGTCGAAGAATTAAAAGAAGTTAATCTCGGGACCAAGGAGCAACCTCAACCTGCCTTCATATGTTCTCTACTCAATATGGTGGAGTCTACGAATTTAACCAAGTTAATGTTAGAATTCAAAGATTGCTTCGTTTGGTTCTATGAAAAAATTCCAGGATTCTCTCAGGAAGTGGCAGTTCACAAGCTTGAAGTGGACAAGAGTATGACCCCAATGTAATAAGCTACTCAAAGAATGCACCTTGAATTAGAATAACAAGTCATTTATGAGGTCAATAAATTAATAGACATTAACTTTGTAGAAGAACAATATCTTACATGGCTAGCTAACGTTGTGTCGGTTAAGAAGAAAAATAGACAAATTTGAGTGTGTTCTAACTTCAGGGACCTAAACAAAACATGTCCAGAAAATGAGTTTGCACTGCCAATACTAGAGTTAATGGTGGACATCATATCAACACATAAGATTTTGTCCTTTATGGATGGGTCACCCCAGTACCATTGGATTAATATGACTCCGGAAGACGTAGCGCATAAAAACCTCAGAACGTCGATTAGAATCTTCTGCTAAACATTAATGCCATTTGGGTTGAAAAATGCGAGAGCAACTTACCAAAGAGCTATGAAAAAGATTTTTTATGGCCTCATCTACAACCAGGTAGAGTGCTACGTGGATGACTTGACCATCAAAAGTAAGTAGCAAATAGATCACCTGTATGATTTCAGGATACTATTCTAGTGATTATGATAATGTAATCTTAAGATGAATCCTTTAAGGTGTGCCTTTGGTGTTACCTTCAGGAAATTTCTAGGATTCGTTGTCCATCATCAGGGAATCAATCTTGACCTAGAGAATATTAAAGCTATCATAGAAATGCCACCTCCCATAGCCTTGAAACAACTATGATCCTTTCAAGGTAAATTGACATACACAAGACACTTTATATCTAATATGTCAGGAAGGTGTAAGCCCTTTTTGACTTTAGTCCAAAGAATGCTAAATTCTATTGAGGAGAGTCGTGCAAATGAGCTTTCAAGGAGATTAAGAAATACTTAATGACACCTTCTGTATTGGCAACCCCTATCCCTGAAAAAGCTTTGATACTTTATACTGCGACCTTAGATGACTCTCTCAGAGCCCTGTTAGCTCATGTTAGCTCAGATCAATGACGAGGGTTAGGAAAACACACTCTACTACTTGAGTTGAGGTCATCAATGACGAGTGTTAGGAAAACACACTCTACTACTTGAGTTGAGGTCTAATACCAGTAGAGTTAAAGTATTCTCTTATTGAGAAGCATTTTCTGGCTTTGATTTTTGCTGCCCAAAAGCTTAAACATTACATGCTTTCTCATATGGTTAATTTCTTATTGAAGGTTATTCCATTGTAATATTTGATGACCTGTCTGTTGGCACTATTAAGTTAAGGAGTTTCCCGTTGGAAGCTGTCGGTCGCCAGAATCAAAATACCGTCGCTTGATTCTAAAAAGAATTTAAGCTATATGTATATTTAAGTTTAAAAGATATGAAATCAAACTGATCTCATATCTTTAATAGTTCAAATGAAAGAGCACTAAACCTCAAGCTATGTATCAATCCAGAAAGATAAACATAAGACTTGAGGGTGATACTCGATCAAATAAACAAAGAAATATATTACATTTTTTTTGTCTGCAAAACCATTTTATATTATAAGCTGACCAGTTCCCCTATTTAATATGAAAAATTAAATAGTGTTTATATTAAGATGGGTTTGTTAAAGATTCCTATAAAGGAAAGCTATTATAGTTAATTATATCTCAGATAACCGAAGTCACCTTAGAAAACTCTCGATAAAAATCAAGGGTAATTGCTATCAAGTAGTTCAAAGGGATATGAATTTTCAACGAGCTCGAACAAACATGTGTGAAATGGGAATGACTCAGATTTGGAATATTTTATTTTGGAATCAAAAGGAAGAATAACTAGAAGATGTCACACATCCTGAGGAGAACCTTAGTGACATCCAAGTCTACCCTATGGTTTCGTTTCAATTTAGAGGAGAAATATTTAAGTGTTTCATCATGCCAATTTTGTTAATTAGGGCTTACATTCGTGTGAAACAATCACCCAAATGAGCTAGAAGATGTGAGGATTTATGTCGTGACGAAACCATAACCTCAGAATCCCAAAATAAGTTGGTATATAATGTATAACAAAGCTATACGAAGGCCTAAAAAAAGTTGAGGATTTATCTCACACTAGGGTGATAACCTCAGAGTCCTATGACTTGTTCAATTTTATAGAATGATTTAGTTTATGTAGACTTGTTCTTCTATTGAAGATGGTCATGCTGCCCACAATGCTAGCTCCAAGATTTTTGTTGTGGCGAGTTTAAGTTTTCTAACGTGTCATGTTATGATGTCAAATTAAGTGTTTCCTAAGGCTATGGTTATTTAAATATTATGGGGAATGTTAAAGTTGATTAGACTGACATCGGTTAGGATCATACGGTTCCATTGCTCTGACACCACTATTTTCTTTTGGATTTACGTAGTCCAAATGAATTTACTAAACTCAACTTAATGAGTTCCACACTTTCATTTAGATCGTGGGAAATCTCATTAGGAACCGTAGGTTACCTCCTCCGAGGGATTCCTAGTCATCTGATAAAGATTTCTTGCAATTTTTATTTTGTTGTTTTATTTTTTATTAAATTTTGAGTTGTCTTATATTTTGACTCTTGTGGCGGTGAATTTTATCTTGTTTAATTTTTAATTTTGGTTTTGACATGCATGGTGACTTTAAGCAAGAAAAAAAAAGGTACAAAAAGGTAAATGTAATAACTTAAAAGCATACCTTTTGATTCTTCCCACTCCTCCACCTGAAGGGTTAGCTTTGGCAATATGTATATAATTTTGCAAGGAATTCAAATTGCATGAGTAAATGAAGGTATAGCTACCAAATCCCATATTATGACTTTATTGAGTCCCAAAAGATCTTAATGGATGAATTTAGAATAAGATTTAGCAAGTTTAATTTGTTCTTCAACATATTCAAGAGATTTCAAAGTGCTCAAAGCATGACTCTGAATCACTTTGAAGATTTCTTGAAATATTTCAATTTCATTTTTGAACTTATCATATCTTTCCATTAATTGTCCAAGGTTAAGCTAAGGTTATCCCATTGCTCAAGGAAACTTGATGTTTTATTTATCCCGAGGCTAGGACACACGATTAATCATTTGATATTTCATTTATAAGTTATGTGGGTGGGTGCCCCTAAGGCAGGTCTGAGTCATTCAAGGTTTTGGTACCCACAGTTAAAATTGGACTTGTAGTGTAAAAAAATTGTTAATCATTAATCATTTTATCTTCTAAGTCAAATCAAATCAAGCCTAGGTCACTACCAAGCCCTGAGCACTCACAATAGGTGAAATGACAACTAGAAAAATTTTGATTTAAATGAAATGCATTCGTGTTGAAAGATCACATTGTCATCAATTATGGGCTTAAAATTAATGAAATATTGTCTTCCTAACTTAAAAACATCACTTGAGAATTGTTTTAATTTTGATTGACTTCCAAGTCATGATAATTTGGGAAATTATAATATTGTTCTTATTATGGAAGCTGACAAGTGAGTTCCTACCTCTTATCCTACCTTTTAATCTCATTGTATTTCAATCATCCATACATATTCATTAAGATCAAGATTGCCCACTTTTCCTTTGACTAATCCTAAATTTTGATTAAGGCACCAAAATCTAAAGTTACTAATTTGCCCTTGGGGTTCTTCACCATATAACCCACTAATCAAATCTCAAATGACTTCGAGCATTTAGAGTGTCCTATCCATGGGTAAAACATCAATGGAGAAAATGTGAGTTTTTAAAATTTAATTTAATTTAAATAATTACGAAAGTTTGGAAAATCTATTTTCAAAATTGATTTATTTAACAATCCAAAATAAAGTTTTTATTCATGAGAAAATTATTAGGGTTCCCTTAGGTCAGAGAAACATTTAGACAAAATTTTGTGATTTTTTAAATTAAATTTCTATCATTATTATTTAATTATGAATCAATTTTAATGATTTAATTACATATAAAATAATATTTTAATTACCAAAGTTATTTTTATATTTTTATTAAATTTCTCTGAGTTCATAGGACTAGGAGAAACAAATTTTAATTTTTAATTTATTTATTATAATCATTTTAATGAGAATAAAACAAAAAATGATTTCTTAATCTTTTAAGTTTTCCTTTTGACTTAGAAAATTTAAGGAAAATATCTTAATGCGTCCTAAGTGACCAGGAGACCATTAGGCACATTTTGAAATATTTTGTCATTTTTTGAATGTTTAATTATTTTTAATTCTTTTAAAGTAAAAAAAAACTGAAAAATCAAGTATTTTCTCAAAATTAACTTCTATATTTTCTTAAGTGCCTCTGATCACAAGGAACTCAAAAAATCACTTTTCATAATTTTGTGAAGTGTATTTAGAAGTGCATTTAATTTAATATAATCATATTTGTACTAAAATGCAATGTTTCTTAGAAAATCAACATTAGTGCTCAAGCTTAGTCAAATAATTTTTAAATTTTAACAGTGGGTAAACATGATTTTTATAAACAGTGTGGAATTGATTTTATTAATTTTTTTTAGTATTTAATTTACATAAATTAAAACAACATATATACATTTAGTTAACAATAGAAATGCAAAAAAATAATTCAATTCATCATATCATTTTTCCTAAGCTTCTCTGACCATAGAAAACCTATTAAAATTATCCTCATAATTTTTAGATGGTATTTTCATTTATATAATTAAAACAAGCCAAAATAGCTATCATAGCTTGAAAATTAGGGTTAAAGCATAGAGATGCTCTCTGACCTTGGAAAAATCGAAGAACATAGCCCCCATAATAAAGAATGATTCTTAGAAACTTCAAGCCATGGTGTGCAATACTTGATCATAATGAATTAAAATACTCCGGAGAATATTTAATTGATTAGAATCAAAGTTTCAACAAAATTTTTTTTTAAGTCCACATTATTCTTCTTTATTCACTGAGCAAGAGGCTATTTGTTTGTTTTATTTTATTTTTATAACTTTTCTACACAAAGAGAAAAGCTGGTCCAATTTAATTTTGAAAGTTTTAGTATTTAAATAAATAAAATAAATCTTGATTTTTCTATTTAAATGCGTGGCGCCACCTCATCCTCATCTGCTCCGAGTAGGGGTGTAAACGAGCCGAACACGAGCGAGCCATGCTCAATTCGTATTCGGCTCGTTTATATTTCAAGCTCAAAAAGTGTGTTCGTGTTCGGCTCGTTTGCTTAACGAGCCGA